>NC_092092.1:18471968-18829468 GCF_045679555.1 Salvelinus alpinus | reverse complement strand
TATCAGAACCTAGTGAAGCTAAACTCTGTCCAGACACCGCCACTCTGGTATCAGAACCTAGTGAGAATAAACTCTGTCCAGACACTGCCACTCTGGTATCAGAACCTAGTGAAGCTAAACTCTGTCCAGACACTGCCACTCTGGTATCAGAACCTAGTGAAGCTAAACTCTGTCCAGACACTGCCACTCTGGTATCAGAACCTAGTGAGAATAAACTCTGTCCAGACACTGCCACTCTGGTATCAGAACCTAGTGAGAATAAACTCTGTCCAGACACTGCCACTCTGGTATCAGAACCTAGTGAAGGTAAACTCTGTCCAGACACCGCCACTCTGGTATCAGAACCTAGTGAGGCTAAACTCTGTCCGGACACTGCCACTCTGGTATCAGAACCTAGTGAGGCTAAACTCTGTCCAGACACTGCCACTCTGGTATCAGAACCTAGTGAGAATAAACTCTGTCCAGACACTGCCACTCTGGTATCAGAACCTAGTGAAGCTAAACTCTGTCCAGACACTGCCACTCTGGTATCAGAACCTAGTGAGGCTAAACTCTGTCCAGACACTGCCACTCTGGTATCAGAACCTAGTGAGGCTAAACTCTGTCCAGACACTGCCACTCTGGTATCAGAACCTAGTGAAGCTAAACTCTGTCCAGACACTGCCACTCTGGTATCAGAACCTAGTGAAGCTAAACTCTGTCCAGACACTGCCACTCTGGTATCAGAACCTAGTGAGGCTAAACTCTGTCCAGACACTGCCACTCTGGTTTCAGAACCTAGTGAAGCTAAACTCTGTCCAGACACTGCCACTCTGGTATCAGAACCTAGTGAAGCTAAGCACTCTTTACACTGTGGAATTGACAGCTTGTTGCTGTTTTTCTTGTTGTGACAGAGCTGAAAAAGACGTGGTAAAGCAGTCATTGAACGCTGATCTTAATATGGTAGTAATGGTTGAATCAAGCAAGCTTTCATTTCTGGATCTAAAACATTTCTAGGAATAAGGAAATGCATGATGTAACAGCCTCCTATAGATGCATTCTGTTGGAAAGCAACTTAGTCGAAAAACCTGTTGAGAATATATCAAGCATTTAAATCACCATAGAACAGATTCTCAGAACGTACCGTTTAGTCTTGCTCTTGGCACTAACACACACAGCACCCCTGTCGTCCATGATGATGTGGTCTTTCTGCCAGGGGAGGCGACAGTCAGGTCCATGAGAGGGAAATAAAATGCCTAAAATGACAGCCCTGTTTTGGGAGATAAAAACACACTTTGATATTCATGTGAGTTCAGGTGGTTGGAGAATGGTGAGGAATATGAAAAAGCCCTCCTCCTTCGCCTCCAGTTGACTGAATGCAATCCCAGCTCTACCAGGTCTACCTGATTATCATCCCCATCCATACACAGATGGATGTCAGATACTGGAGTGGAACGTATCAGAGCAGTTGGGGGTGCCAATTCAAATCAATCTCTCAGAGCACGCTTTACTACTATAACCATTGGCACCTGTGCTTGTATTCTTTTATGGGGGGAAAATACAATATATGAGATAAAATATTCATTGTATTTTGACAGCTTTTGTGAGGGTTATCTTTATTTGATTCAATACATTATTTGGCCTCTAATCATGAAAATAAACTCCAGGGCATTACACTTCGGGAAATATTCTGCTTGATTTTCCCAGAAAGATGTCTTATTCAATTTCCCAGAAACAGTCTGGTTTCTTCATCTTTCATATCTTCATGTGTGATTTAATTATGCTCTGATCAGGTAAAGGGCAGTGCCAGTGCCACTCTCCTTAGCCAGGTTTCTCTCTCTCTCTTGCTGTCTCCCTCTCTCTCTCAAATCAATTCAATTCAGAGGCTTTATTGACATGGGAAACGTGTTTACATTGCCAAAGCAAGTGAAAAAAACTATCAACAAAACTATTCTAATTTAACATTAAATGATAATGTTTTTAAAAAGATAAAGATATTTCAAGAGATATTATCAGCTATACACATTGTTTTGGCAATGTGCCAAAACTTGTAGTGTTAATAGTAGAGGAAGATAAATATTGGTGGTATTTACAATGTTCTGCGGCTGTGATTACACACTGCGGTATTTCGCCTAACAGATATGGGAGTATATTAATGTTTGATTTGTTTTCAAAATCTATGCGGGTCTGTGTGATCTGTGGGAAATATGTATCTCTAATGTGGTCATACATTTGTCAGGAGGTCAGGAAGTGCAGCTCAGTTTCCACCTCATTTTGTGGGCAGTGGGCACATAGCCTGTCTTCTCTCGAGAGTCAGGTCCGCCTATGGCGGCCTCTCTCAGTAGCAAGGCTATGCTCACTGAGTCTTTCCATAGTCAAGAATTTTCTTTATTTTGTGTCAGTCACAGTGGTCAGGTATTCTGCCACTGTGTATTCTCTGTTTAGGGCCAGATAGCATTCCAGTTTTCTCTGTTTTGTTGGTTGAATCTTTCCAGTGTGTCATATAGTTCACTTTTAGCTTTCTCATAATTTGGTTGGGTCTAATTATGTTGCTGTCCTGTGGCTCTGTGGGGTCTGTTTGTTTTTGTGAACAGAGTCCCAGAACCAGCTGGCTGAGGGGACACTTCTCTAGGTTAATCTCTCTATAGGTGAGGGCTTTGTGGTGGAATGTGTGGGCATCGTTACCTTTTAGGAGGTTGTGGAATTTAACAGCTCTTTTCTGGATTTTGATAACTTGCGGGTATTCCCCTAATTCTGCTCTGCATGGATTATTTGGGGTTTTGCGTTCTACACAAAGCATATTTTTGCAAAGTCTCAATTGGGTGTTTGTCCCATTAGATTAATTATTGGTTAGTTAGTGGACCCCAGACCTCACAACCAAAGAGGGCAATGGGTCCTATAACAGATTTAAATAATTTTAGCCAGATCCTAATGAGTTTTATGTTCCTTAATTTGGCATAGAAGGCCCTTCTTGCCTTATCTCTTAGATCATTAACAGCATTGTGGAAGTTAACTGTGGTGTTGATGTTTAGACAGAGGAAGGTATAGTTATTTGAGTGCTCTAGGGCAACGGTGTCTAGATATCATTTGTTTTTGTGGTCCTGGCTACTGGACCTTTTTGGAACACCATTATTTTTGTCATAATTAGATTTAACGTCAGGGCCCAAGTCAGACAGAATCTGTGCAGACGATCTAAGTGCTGCTGTAGGCCCTCCTTGGTTGGGGACAGAAGCACCAGATAATCTGAAAACAGTAGACATTTGACTTCAGAGTCCAGTAGGTTGAGGCCGGGCGCTGCAGACTGTTCTAGTGCACTTGTCAATTCATTGATATGTAAACTGTAGGCCCTCCTTGGTTGGGGACAAAAGCACCAGATAATCAGAAAACAGTTGACATTTGAGGGGGAGAAAGATTAAAGAAGGATGTTTAAGCCTTGAGACAATTGAGACATGGATTGTGCATGTGTGCCATTCACAGGGTGAATGTGCCTTTGAGTTAATTGCCTTTGAACTGGGTATGATAGTAGGTGTCAGGCACATAAGTTTGAGTTTGTCAAGAACTGTAACGCTGCTGGGTTTTTCAGGCTCAACAGTTTCCAGTGTGTATCAAGAACCAAGAATAACTGTGTATCAACACAGTTATGGAACAATATGGGGATGAGGTAGTTGGGTATGTTATTTACAGATGGGCTGTGTACAGGTACAGTGATCGATAAGCTGCTCTGACAGCTGATGCTTAAAGTTTGAGAGGGAGATATAAGTCTCCAGCTTCAGTGATTTTTGCAATTCATTCCAGTCATTGGCACCAGAGAACTGGAAGGAAAGGCAGCCAATAGAGGTGTTGGCTTTGGGCATGACCAGTGAAACATACCTGCTGGAGCGAGTGCTATGGGTGGGTGTTGCTATGGCGACCAGTGAGCTGAGATAAGGTGGGGCTTTACCTAGCCAAGGCTTATAGATGACCTGGAGCCAGTGGGTTTGGTGACGAATATGTAGCGAGGGCCAGCCAATGAGAGCATACAGGTCGCAGGGGTGGGTAGTATATGGGGCTTTGATGACAAAACGGATGGCACTGTGATAGACAACATCCAGTTTGCTGAGTAGAGTGTTGGAGGCTGTTTTGTAAATGACATCGCCGAAGTCGAGGATCGGTAGGATAATCAGTTTTACGAGGGTATGTTTGGCAGCATGAGTGAAGGAGGCTTTGTTGCGAAATAGGAAGCCGAGTAGGTGCCAGGGATCCCAGGTTGAGCGTTTCAATAACTGCAATGCTGCTGGGTTTTTCAGGCTCAACAGTTTCCTGTGAGTGTATCAATAATGGTCCACCATCCAAAGGACATCCAGCCAATTTGACACAACTATGGGAAGCATTGAAGTCAACATGGGCCAGCATCACTGTAAAATGCTTTGACACCTTGTAGAGTTCATTCCCTGACGAAATGAGGCTGTTCTGAGGGCAAAAGGGGGTACAACTCAATATTTGGATGTTGTTCCTAATGTTTTGTACATTCTATTCGGTCGGTCGGTCGGTCGGTCGGTCGGTCGGTCGGTCGGTCGGTCGGTCGGTCGGTCGGTCGGTCGGTCGGTCGGTCGGTCGGTCGGTCGGTCGGTCGGTCGGTCGGTCGGTCGGTCGGTCGGTCGGTCGGTCGGTCGGTCGGTCGGTCGGTCGGTCGGTCGGTCGGTCGGTCGGTCGGTCGGTCGGTCGGTCGGTCGGTCGGTCGGTCGGTCGGTCGGTCGGTCGGTCGGTCGGTCGGTCGGTCGGTCGGTCGGTCGGTCGGTCGGTCGGTCGGTCGGTCGGTCGGTCGGTCGGTCGGTCGGTCGGTCGGTCGGTCGGTCTGTCTGTCTATCAATCCCTTTCATTATTCAGTGTGTATATTAAGTCAGTGCTGACATGGGCTCCTTCTTCATGGCCCAACAGATAACACAGTTATGAATGTTGTCTGGTTACAAAAGAAATAAAGAGGATTATGAGATAAAAGTAGAGGGAAAAGCATGAAGTCTTTAACCTGTGAAGGTTGAATCATAAGAGACAGCTATGCGTTTGGCATACAGTTCCATGGAATATGATGTGATTGGTTTAGATCAGGGGTGGGAAACTCCAGTTCTCAGGGGCCTGATTGGTGTCACACTTTTTCTCCTTCCCTAGCAAACACAGCTGATTAATCCAATTGCATTCTAAACTGAAGATCATGATTAGGTGATTATTGGAGTCAGGTGTGTTAGCTGGGGCTGGGGCAAAACTGTGACACCAATCAGGCCCTTGAGAACTGGAAATGCCCACCCCTGATCTAAACCAATCACATCATATTCCATGGAACTGTATGCCAAACGCATAGCTGTCTCTTATGATTTTGATAAAGGTACATGTTGATAATACACCCTATCATGAAACACCACAAACCTTATTGGGAGATTTTGATCTATTTCATGTATACTGAACAAAAATATGCTGAGGAGTATTTCTGTCTGTAAAAATAAAAATAATTCTAATTGGCTGGGCCTCTCACCCCAGTGGATGGACCTGTCTCACAACTGGGTGGGCCTATGCCCTCCCAGGCCCACCCATGGCTGTGTCCAGTCATGTGAAATCGATAGATTAGGGCCTAATTAATATATTTCAATTGACAGCTTTCCTTCTATGAACTATAACTCAGTAAAATATTAGAAACTGTTGCATGTTGCATTTATATTTTTGTTCAGTGGATACTATCGGCACGTCCCAAATGTAACCCTATTCCGCATATAGTGCATTACTTTTGACCAGGGCCCATAGGGTGCCGTTTGAGACGCAACCTCTGATTCACAGGTGGAGGATTCTTAGCCAATGTCTCATTTCAAATAAAATGCTAACAAAAAAGCAAAGGAAAAAAAGGAAGAAAAGGAATTGCTCTAAGATAATATTTGGTTTGACAACCATTCTGTCACTAACCAAGCTGAAAATCCTTGAAGAAATGTCAGGGAACATGCTTGATTGATAGTGTGTGAGTAACACCATGATCCTTTTTTAAAGGGTAACATCTTCATTCTATTTACCAAACCCATAATACACACACACACACACACACACACGCAAGCAAGCACACACGCACTCACACATGCACACACACACAGAGACACACACACACACACACATCCACACAGACACACACACATGTACTTTGGAGATGGTGGAGGTAGAAAAACATTTGTACATTTATCCAACGTGAAATCTATTTCTATTTTGTAGCGTTCTAACTGTTTCTAATGGTTTCTAATGGTTTCTAATGGTTTCTAACTGTTTCTAATGGTTTCTAATGGTTTCTAACTGTTTCTAATGGTTTCTAATGGTTTCTAATGGTTTCTAATGGTTTCTCGATTGTAGCTGAAAGTGATTTACAGCAGAAGAAAAAATAACTGTACTCCATGTGCTGATATTTCAAAGATATCACCAGATAAAGAACTAAGACTCTTATGAGCATTTTTCAAAGTATTACCAGTGGGAACTTGTATTATTAGTAAAGGTAAAATCATCTGTCATCTGTAAGCTATATAATAGTCAGTAAAACAGCATTACTATTATTACATATAATAATGTTAATATTTTTGTTATTTTTTATTGTCACACAGCGGATAGGTACAGTGAAATGTGTTGTTTTACAAGGTCAGCCATGGTAGTATGGCACCCCTCGACAAAATGAGGGTTAAGCGCTCAAGAGCACATAGACAGATTATTCATGTTGTTGGCTCAGGTATTCGTACCGGCAACCTTTCGGTTACTCGGGGTGACAGGTAGCCTTGCGGTTAAGAGCGTTGGGCCAGTAACCGGAAGGGTGCTGGTTTGAATCCCAGAGCTGGCAAGGTAAACAAATTTGCTGTTCTGCCCTTGAGCAAGGCAGTTAACCCCAACAACTGTTTCATGGGCACTGTCGATGTCGATTAATTAAAGCCCCCTACACTTCTCTGATTCACAGGTGTTGGGTTAAATACAAAAGACACATTTCAGTTGAGCAACTGACTAGTTATCCCTTGGCTACCTGCCGCCCTTAATATACAGTATATAAGATGTCTTCTGAACTCTCACACCATATTGTTATTTTGCTATGCAAGGAGAAGGAGGCATGTGTCCAGCATAACATTTGGTCCAGACAGATCACCCATGATACAAGTCAGTATTCGACTAACCGGCGCCCCCGCACATTGACTCCGAACCGGTACCCCCTGCATATAGCCTCGCTATTGTTATTTTAGTCCCCGCGATATGCAACTTTTCAGGGAAGTCAGGAACCAATACACGCAGTCAGTCAGGAAAGCAAAGGCTAGCTTTTTCAAACAGAAATTGGAATCCTGTAGCTCTAAATCCCAAAAGTTTTGGGACACTGTAAAGTCCATGGAGAACAAGAACACCTCCTCCCAGCTACCCACTGCACTGAAGCTAGGTAACACTGTCACCACCGATAAAACCATGATAATCAAGAATTTTAATAAGCATTTCTCTACGGCTGGCCATGCTTTCCTCCTGGCTACCCCAACCCCAGCCAACAGCTCCGCACCCCCCGCAGCTACTTGCCCAAGACTCCCCAGCTTCTCCTTCACCCAAATCCAGATAGCAGATGTTCTGAAAGAGCTGCAAAGCATGGACCCGTACAAATCAGCTGGGCTAGACAATCTGGACCCTCTCTTTCTAAAATTATCCGCCACCATTGTTGCAACCTCTATTACCAGTCTGTTCAACCTCTCTTTCGTATCGACCATGATCCATAAAGATTGGAAAGCCGCCGAGGTCATCCCCCTCTTCCAAGGAGGTGACACTCTAGACCCAAACTGTTATAGACCTATATCCATCCTGCAATGCCTATCTAAAGTCTTTGAAAGCCAAGTTAATAAACATATCACTGACCATTTCGAATCTGACCAAACCTTCTCCGCTGTGCAATCCGGTTTCTAGCTGGTCACGGGTGCACCTCAGCCACGCTCAAGGTACTAAACGATATCATAACCACCATCGATAAAATACAGTACTGTGGAGCCGTCTTCATCGACCTGGCCAAGGCTATCGACTCTGTCAATCACCGTATTCTTATCGGCACACCCAACAGCCTTGGTTTCCCAAATGACTGCCGCGCCTGGTTCACCAACTACTTCTCAGACAGAGTTCAGTGTGTCAAATCGGATGGCCTGTTGTCCGGACCTCTGGCAGTCTCTATGGGGGTGCCACAGGGTTCAAATCTCAGGCAGACTCTCTTCTCTGTATATATCAACGATGCCGTTCTTGCTACGGGTGATTCCCTGATCCACCTCTACGCAGACGACACCATTCTGTATACATCTGGCCCTTCTTTGGACACTGTGTTAACTAACCTCCAAACGAGCTTCAATGCCAGACAACACTCCTTCCGTGGCCTCCAACTGCTCTTAAACGCTAGTAAAACCAAATGCATGCTTTTCAACCGTTCACTGCCCGCACCCGCCCACCCGACTAGCATCACTACTCTGGACGGTTCTGACTTAGAATATGTGGACAACTACAAATACCTAGGTGTCTGGCTAGACTGTAAACTCTCCTTCCAGACTCATATTTAACATCTCCAAAATTAAATCTCGAATCTGCTTCCTATTTCGCAACAAAGCCTCCTTCACACAAAGCCGCCAAACATACCCTCGTAAAACTGACTATCCTACCGATCCTCGACTTTGGCGATGTAATTTACAAAATAGCTTCCAATACTCAACTCAGCAAACTGGATGCAGTCTATCACAGTGCCATCCTTTTTGTCACCAAAGCCCCTTATACCACCCACCACTGCGACCTGTATGCTCTAGTCGGCTGGCCCTCGCTACATATTCGTCGCCAGACCCACTGGCTCCAGGTCATCTATAAGTCTATGCTAGGTAAAGCTCCGCCTTATCTCAGCTCACTGGTCACGATAACAACACCCACCCGTAGCATGCGCTCCAGCAGGTACAGTGGGGAGAACAAGTATTTGATACACTGCCGATTTTGAAGGTTTTCCTACTTACAAAGCATGTAGAGGTCTGTAATTTTTATCATAGGTACACTTCAACTGTGAGAGACGGAATCTAAAACAAAAATCCAAAAAATCACATTGTATGATTTTTAAGTAATTAATTTGCATTTTATTGCATGACATAAGTATTTGATCACCTACCAACCAGTAAGAATTCCGGCTCTCACAGACCTGTTAGTTTTTCTTTAAGAAGCCCTCCTGTTCTCCACTCATTACCTGTATTAACTGCACCTGTTTGAACTTGTTACCTGTATAAAAGACACCTGTACACACACTCAATCAAACAGACTCCAATCTCTCCACAATGGCCAAGACCAGAGAGCTGTGTAAGGACATCAGGGATAAAATTGTAGACCTGCACAAGGCTGGGATGGGCTACAGGACAATAGGCAAGCAGCTTGGTGAGAAGGCAACAACTGTTGGCGCAATTATTAGAAAATGGAAGAAGTTGAAGATGACGGTCAACCACCCTCGGTCTGGGGCTCCATGCAAGATCTCACCTCGTGGGGCATCAATGATCATGAGAAAGGTGAGGGATCAGCCCATAACTACACGGCAGGACCTGGTCAATGACCTGAAGAGAGCTGGGACCACAGTCTCAAAGAAAACCATTAGTAACACACTACACCGTCATGGATTGAAATCCTGCAGCGCATGCAAGGTCCCCCTGCTCAAGCCAGCGCATTTCTAGGCCCGTCTGAAGTTTGCCAATGACCATCTGGATGATCCAGAGGAGGAATGGGAGAAGGTCATGTGGTCTGATGAGACAAAAATAGAGCTTTTTGGTCTAAACTCCACTCGCCGTGTTTGGAGGAAGAAGAAGGATGAGTACAACCCCAAGAACACCCTCCCAACCGTGAAGCATGGAGGTGGAAACATCATTCTTTGGGGATGCTTTTCTGCAAAGGGGACAGGACGACTGCACCATATTGAGGGGAGGATGGATGGGGCCATGTATCGCGAGATCTTGGCTAAAAACCTCCTTCCCTCAGTAAGAGCATTGAAGATGGGTCGTGGCTGGATCTTCCAGCATGACAACGACCCGAAACACACAGCCAGGGCAACTAAGGAGTGGCTCCGTAAGAAGCATCTCAAGGTCCTGGAGTGGCCTAGCCAGTCTCCAGACCTGAACCCAATAGAAAATCTTTGGAGGGAGCTGAAAGTCCGTATTGCCCAGCGACAGCCCCGAAACCTGAAGGATCTGGAGAAGGTCTGTATGGAGGAGTGGGCCAAAATCCCTGCTGCAGTGTGTGCAAACCTGGTCAATAACTACAGGAAACGTATGATCTTTGTAATTGCAAACAAAGGTTTCTGTACCAAATATTAAGTTCTGCTTTTCTGATGTATCAAATACTTATGTCATGCAATAAAATGCAAATTAATTACTTAAAAATCATACAATGTGATTTTCTGGATTTTTGTTTTAGATTCCGTCTCTCACAGTTGAAGTGTACCTATGATAAAAATTACAGACCTCTACATGCTTTGTAAGTTGGAAAACCTGCAAAATCGGCAGTGTATCAAATACTTGTTCTCCCCACTGTATATCTCACTGGTCATCCCCAAAGCCAACACCTACTTTGGCCGCCTTTCCTTCCAGTTCTCTGCTGCCAATGACTGGAACGAATTGCAAACATCGCTGAAGCTGAAGACTTATATTTCTTTAACTAACTTTAAACATCAGCTATCCGAGCAGCTAGCCGATCGCTGCAGCTGTACATAGCCCATCTGTAAATAGCCCACACAATCTACCTACCTCATCCCCATATTGTTTTTATTTACGTTTCTGCTCTTTTGCACACCAGTATTTGTACTTGCACATCACCATCTGCTCATCTATCACTCCAGTGTTAATTGCTAAATTGTAATTACTTCGCTACTATGGCCTATTTATTGCCTTACCTCCTCACGCCATTTGCACACACTGTATATAGACTTTCTTTTTTTCTATTGTGTTATTGACTGTATGCTTGTTTATTCCATGTGTAACTCTGTATTGTTGTTTGTGTCGCACTGCTTTGCTTCATCTTGGCCAGGTCACAGTTGTAAATGAGAACTTGTTCTCAACTAGCTTACCTGGTTAAAAAAAGGTGAAATGTATATATTTTTTTTAATGATTGCTGCTGTTGAATTATTTGTTAGTTTTATTTAATTTTTTTACTTAACACTTTTTTCTTAAAACTTCTTAAACCATTAGTGGGGGCTTGTAAGCAAGCATTTCCTTGTAAGGTCTACCACACCTGTTGTATTTGGCGCATGTGACAAATTACATTTGATTTGATCCATGTCTGGTGGTGTAGAAACTGGCCACTAGGGGGTAACAATGAGCGCTAATACTGTCAATCAGGTTTCAGTTTTGCTAGGACATTGTGGACGGGGATGGAGGATGGGGGATGGGGAACTGGGAACTGGGAACAGGGAAAGGGGAACGAGAAGGGGGATTGGGAATGGGGTGGGGAATGGGGGATTAGGATGATAGTAAGCATCTGCCTCTGATTCTAAAGGTTTCAAGTTTGAATCCAGCAATAAAAAGTTGTTTTTGAGATTTTGGTTAAAATGCCCATTCCAACCGTAACCCTTACCTAAACCATTCGGAGTTAATGCCTACCTAACCTTAAGATTTCGAAATGAATGGCTAAATTTAACCATGAATACTTTGAAAATATACGGTTTTCAGCATTTTAAAAATTTGACATTTTAAAAATATGGAAGAATGTCTAATTCTGATGTGAGACCACTGGCGACCTGTCAATCAAGGCAGCTGGGTCAGAGCCAAACCTGTTTTGAGCCCCACCTGTTAAGCAAAAAAAATATATATATACACTACCGTTCAAAAGATCGGGGTCATTTAGAAATGTCCTTGTTTTTTAAAGAAAGGCACATTGTTGTTCATTAAAATAACATCAAATTGATCAGAAATACAGTGTAGACATTGTTCATGTTGAAAATGACTATTGTAGCTGGAAACGGCAGATTTCTTTGGGAATATCTACATACAGTGAGGAGAACAAGTATTTGATACACTGCCGATTTTGCAGGTTTTCCTACTTACAAAGCATGTAGAGGTCTGTAATTTTTATCATAGGAACACTTCAACTGCGAGAGACGGAATCTAAAACAAAAATCCAGAAAATCACATTGTATGATTTTTAAGTAATTAATTTGCATTTTATTGCATGACAAAAGTATTTGATCACCTACCAACCAGTAAGAATTCCGGCTCTCACAGACCTGTTAGTTTTTCTTTAAGAAGCCCTCCTGTTCTCCACTCATTACCTGTATTAACTGCACCTGTTTGAAGAGGGCGCAAAAAAAAGAGGGCGCAAAAAAAACTAATACCCCTCAGGGGATTGAAAAGATATGACATGGGTCCTCAGATCCTCAAAAAGTTCTACAGCTGCACCATCGAGAGCATGCTGACTGGTTGCATCAATGCCTGGCATGCGGCCTCCGACCGCAAGGCACTACAGAAGGTAGTGTGTATGGCCCAGTACATCACTGGGGCCAAGCATCCTGCCATCCAGGACCTCTATACCAGGTGGTGTCAGAGGAAGGCCCTAAAATTGTCAACGACTCCAACCACTCTAGTTATGGACTGTTCACTCTGCTACAGCACGGCAAACGTTACCGGAGCACCAAGTCTAGGTCCAAGTGGCTTCTAAACAGCTTCTACCCCCAAGCCATAAGACTCATGAACATCTCATCAAATGGCTATCCGTACTATTTGCATTTGTACCTACATGTACATATTACCTCAATTACCTCGACTAACTGGTGCCCCCGCACATTGACTCTGTACTGGTACCCCCTGTAGATATCCTCGCTTTTGTTATTTTACTGCTGCTCTTTAGTATTTGTAACTTTTATTTATTTAGGTATTTTTCTTAAAACTGCATTGTTGGTTAAATTAAGGGCTTGTAAGTAAGCATTTCACTGTAAGGTCTACACCTGTTGTGCATGTGACAAATACATTTGATTTGATTTAGTCGGCTGTTAGTAGCCCATGTGCCTCACCCTCATAATTTGGTCCATTTTCCCCCTCATAATTTAGCTTACTGTTCTGACTTGGTGGCTCACATGTTGCCTATAGCCTGTATTAGAGAAATGTAATCATTGAATATTGTTAGACCTTTCATTGCCTGCTTATATACCCCCCTTTATTTATCCTACGGTTCTGACTTGGTGTACATGGAGAATAATGAAAGAACAGCCCATGTACTGAATTCTGTTGCTGTACATTCCAAATGTGTTGAACAAATAGTTACAATGCATTTGGAAAGTATTCAGACCGCTTGACTTTTTCCACATTTTGTTACGTTACTCTAAAATGTATTAAAAGTATATATATTCTCAATCTACACCCAAAACCCCATAATGACAAAGCAAAAACAGTTTTTTTGACATTTGTGTATATTCATTAAAAAATAAAAACTGAAATATTACATTTACATAAGTATTTAGACCTATTACTCAATGCTTTGTTGAAGCACCTTTGGCAGCGAATACAGCCACAAGACTTGCTCGGTATAACGCTACAAGCTTGGCACACCTGTATTTGGGGTGTTTCTCCCATTCTTCTCTGCAGATCCTCTCAAGCTCTGTCAGGTAAGATGGGGAGTGTCGCTGCACAGCTATTTTCAGGTCTCTCCAGTGATGTTCAATCGGGTTCAAGTCCTGGCTCTTGTTGGGCCACTAAAGGACATTCAGAGACCTGTCCTGAAACCCCTCCTTCATTGTCTTTGGGTCATTGTCCTGTTAAAAGGTGAACCTTCGCCCCAGTCTGAGGTCCTGAAGGCTCTGGAGCAGGTTTTCATCAAGGGTCGTTCTGTACTTTGCTCCGTTCATCTTTCTCTCGATCCTGACTAGTCTCCCAGTTCCTGCATCTGAATCATGTTTCTCATGGTCTGAGAGTCCTTTAGGTGCCTTTTGGCTAACTCCAAGTGGGCTGTCTGGCCACTCTACCATAAAGGCTTGATGGTTGTCCTTCTGGAAGGTTCTCCCATCTCCATAGACGAACTCTGGAGCTCTGTCAGAGTGACCATCGGGTTCTTCCCTGACCAAGGCCCTTCTCCTTCCTGATTGCTCAGTGTGCCAGGCGGCCAGCTCTAGGAAGAGTCTTTGTGGTTCCAAACTTTTTCCATATATGAGTGATGTAGGCCGCTGTGTTCTCGCAGACCTTCAATGCTGCAGAAATGTTTTGGTACCCTTCCTCAAATCTGTGCCTTGACACAATCCTATTTAGAAACTCTACGTACAATTCCTTTGACCTCATGGCTTGGTTTTTGCTCTGACATCCACTGTCAACTGTGGGACCTTATAGAAACAGGTGTGTGCCTTTCCAAATAATTTCCAATCAATTGAATTTACCACAAGTGGACTCCAATCAAGTTGTAGAAACATATCAAGGATGATCAATTGAAACAGGATGCACCTTGAAACAGTGCACCGAATCTCATAGCAAAGGGTCTGAATATGTAAATCCACATCACATATTTATGTTTATTATTTTTAATAAATGTGCAAAAATCTCTAAAAACCTGTTTTCGCTTTGTCATTATGGGGTATTGTGTGTATATGAGGAAGACAACGTTTTAATCCATTTTAGAATAAGGCTATAATACTTTCCGAATAAGGCTGAAAACTTTCAGAATGCACTGTATATTGACTATGTCCGTCCTAGCTCGCTCAAAAATGTCTTAATCAAAATTACGGATTGCCTCTTATCCTCTTGTTGTCCGGTTTTACCAAAGTTTGTACATCTTAATTGTCAGTAGAAACCACATTTGTTTAAGCAAGTCAGCCATATCAGCAATTTACATTTTTTAAAGGCATAAATGAGGTTGAATTAACTGTTTTGCTGCCAGACAAGGCTCCGCTGATAGCCAGGTGTAGCAGTGGTAAGGTGTTGGGACTGCTGTTGGGACTCTGCTGTTAGGACAGCTTTATGTAGGCCCTAACAGTTTGTGGGCACCATTTGTCACCGTTACAGTTCAAATCATGTATTTTTTTGTGTTGTGTTGTGTTGTGTAGTGACTTTGCTGACAAGCATCCCATTTTTTATTTATTTTTGCCCCACCAAGATTTCCATGCTAAAATCGCCCCTGAGAGCTAGTTGATGTGGTCACCCTCATACAGTTTACAAAACACACATTGAATGCTTATTCACATTGATGGCAACATCTTGTGAAAAAAAAAAAAAAAAAAACAGATAGAGGGAGGGAGTGGGCATGGTGATGGAGGGATGTGGATTCCTATTGATCCTCTTTTTCAATGATTTCCTCCTTGTCTTTTTTGTCTGTCAGGGGACAGAAAAGAAAGCAAGGTAGACGGAGTAGTGGCTGTGGTGGACATCTCTTTCTGAATGTGAATTGGCTGAGCGCTTGTCACTGGGGCACCGCAATGGATAATGACTGCTGAGTGCTAATGCTGCTGGTGTGTTCTAGACTCGACACGTTTACACACACACATCCATGCATAAACATGCACACATACACAGTGTTGCAGCTCCATCCAGACTGTATGCTAAGGGGGTCTCTCTCTCTCTCTCTCTCTCTCTCTCTCTCTCTCTCTCTCTCTCTCTCTCTCTCTCTCTCTCTCTCTCTCTCTCTCTCTCTCATAGCTGATGTGTGCTGGCAGGTTACAGGGGTTCAATTGCCACCACTTAATGAGACTCTGGAATTATTGAATTCCCGTCCGCTTGCTGTGAGACACACAACAAGCGTCCCAAATGGCACCCTATTTCCTATTTAGTGCACTACTTTTGACCAGGGCCCATACAGCTCTGGTAAAAAAAAAGTTGTGTACTATGTAGGGAATAGGGTGTCATTTGCGATGCAGACACAGAGACAGACATGTTGGCTCAGTCTAAAAGCTTACATAAAAGCTTCCTAAATTCCCATCTTCATGTATGTAATGTAGACAGATAGTGCCGGGTCTCTAAACAGAACCATCCATTTATATTCCATAACTCTTACATTGCATTTTTGCACATTTATTCTTTTTTATCCGGATATCTTGACTGCAAAAACTAAATCAATATGTTTTTTTTTATTTTTTTTATTTATTTAACCTTTATTTAACCAGGTAGGCAAATTGAGAACACGTTCTCATTTACAATTGCGACCTGGCCAAGATAAAGCAAAGCAGTTCGACACATACAACAACACATAGTTACACATGGAGTAAAACAAACATATAGTCAATAATACAGTGAAAAAAATAAGTCTATATACAATGTGAGCAAGTGAGGTGAGATAAGTGTAAATGTAAATAAGGGAGGTGAAGGCAAACAAATATATGTATAAATAAATAAAAATATAAAAAGGCCATGGAGGCGAAGTGAATACAACACAGCAAGTAAAATAAAAACTAAAAACACTGGAATGGTTGGTTTGCAGTGGAAGAAAGCGCAAAGTAGAGACAGAAATAATGGGGTGCAAAAGGAGCAAAATAAATAAATAAATACAGTAGGTAAAGAGGTAGTTGTTTGGGCTAAATTATAGATGGGCTATGTAATATGTGAGATAGTGTTTATCGTTATTTTATATTTCATCTAACTAGTAGTGTTTCTACATGACATTTTAGTCATTTAGCAGACGTACTTTCTTACTTATGTATTTTTGTACTGTTGATTTATTGGTCTTGCAGCAAAAAGCTATTATGATTCATATAAGACCTATTTCAGTATCATAAAAAATGTAGAAATGCACATCCAATATCTAAATATTTCAGAGGAGTGTCCCATGGTACTCTCGTAGACCAAAAAAAGTCACTATCTAGAACCTAAAAAGGTTCTTCGTCTGGTCCCATAGGAGAACACTTTTGGGTCCAGGTAAAACCCTTTTCGGTTCCATGTAAAACCCTTTCACAGAGGGTTCTACATGGAACCTAAAAGGGTTCTACTTGGAACCATAAAGGGTTCTCCTATGAGGACTGCTGAATGACAATTTTTTCTAAGAGTGTAGGCTACATACCATATTCCCTCTGTGTCTTGTTTCTTTTAAGGCGAAGATGAAGATCTGTGTACGAAGGCATGATGTCCCTCATGTAGTGGCTTGTTTTCTGGTTCTGTGGCTTCTTCAGTCTCCAGGCTGCAGCTGGTGGCATCACAAAGTCCTCAAGGCCTTAATCCAAGGGGGGACAAAGTACGGCCTGCAAAACATTATTATTATTATTTTTTTAATTGCCCTTTTTTCTCCCTAATTTCATGGTATCCAATTGGTAGTTATAGTCTTGTCCCATCGGTGCAACTCCCGCACAGACTCGGGAGAGGCGAAGGCCTAGAGCCGTGCGTCCACCGAAACACAACCCAGCTAAGCTGCACTGCTTCTTGACACAATGCCCGCTAAACCCGGAAGCCAGCCACACCAATGTGTCAGAGGAAACACTATACACCTGACGACCGTGTCAGCATGCATGTGGCCAGCCCGCCACAGGAGTCACTACAGCACGATGGGACAAGGAAATCTTGGCCTGCCCAACCCTCTCCTAACCTGGACGACGCTGGGCCAATTGTGCGCCGCCTCATGGGTCTCCCAGTCACGGCCAGCTGTGACACAGCCTGGGGTCTGTAGTGACGCCTCAAGCACTGCGATGCAGGGCCTTAGACCGCTGTGCCACTCGAAAGGCCACTGCAAATTGATTTAATAAACAATTGGTTCCCAAAAAATGCGTCCCTCCATTGAATTTCAAAATCCCGATGTGGCCCTCGAGCCAAAAAGTTTGCCCACCCCTGCCTTAATTGGTATCTGTTCCCCTGATGAAATACACAGGAGTCTGCAGGTAGAGAAGGTTGTGGTTTGGACCTCCAAGTCTGACACTCTACTCCTCTTTTGATTACTGGAGGGATTCTGCTGGTGGTATATCATCAGGCTTAGGTTCTCAAGGCATCCCAGCAGACAATACAGTCGTTGCACTGTGACCGTATTATTTAGCATAAGAACAACACATGAGTGATAGACCTGAAACCAGGAATAGAGTGGAGAAACAAATGTACATTTTAGCCTGGCAAATTATTGTTCCCTAGCCTACTGTGTTATTTGATTTCAATCATAGTTTGGCACTTGAAAAAAAACATTAATATTTCACAAGGAGGCTTTGATTGAAGAAAAGGCTCAGAGGATACTATCGACACACACGCTGACATCACCGACTTACCGGGAAAATCAATGATTGTATTTGAATGACTATGCACTCCATCTCACTAAGATCTAAATAGAACAATGAAACAGTGAAAAATGTATTACATTTCATGCCCATGGCTGGAAGGAAAAACACGTGCGGTGATCACTGGCAGTGCACACACACACACACACATGCACACACACACACACACGCACGCACGCACGCACGCACGCACGCACGCACGCACGCACGCACACACGCACGCACACACACACACACACACACACACACACACACACACACACACACACACACACACACACACACACACACACACACACACACACACACACACACACACACACACACACACACACTCTCTCTCTATAAGGTGAAATAACTGCACACATCATTCACCACTTCCTGTTTAGCACACTGCATCTTATAGTGGCCTCTCTCCAGGCTCCTATTATGCTGCTTTACTATAACCCTTGTTATATAACCCTTGTTATTGTTTTGGTCACATACAGTACACATATTCAGCAGAGGTTATTGAGGGTGTAGCTAAATGCTTGTCTTCCTAGCTCTGACCGTGCTGTAGTACTGTATCAAACAATTTCCAACAATACACACAAATCGAAATTAAATATATAAATCACAAATGGAATTAAGAAATATAGAAATATAGAAATATAGAAAATAGAATACAGTAGAATACAGTATATACTGTACATATGAAATGAGTAAAACATTATGTAAACATTATTAAAGTGACTAACTAGTGTTCCATTATTAAAGTGATCAGTGATTCCATGTCTATGTGTATAGGACAGCAGACTCTAAGGTGCAGGCTTGACTTAACGGGTGGTAGCCAGCTAGTGATGGTTATTTCATAGTCTGATGTCATTGAAATAGAAGCTGTTTTTCAGTCTCTCGTTCCCAGCTTTGATGCACCTGTACTGACCACGCCTTCTGGATGGTAGTGGGGTGAACAGGCCGTGGCTCGGGTGGTTGATGTCCTTGATGATCTTTTTGGCCTTCCTGTGACATCGGGGGCTGTAGGTGTCCTGGAGGGCAGGCAGTGTTTCCCCGGTGATGCATTGGGCAGACCGCACCATTCTCTAGAGAGCCTTGCGGTGTGGGCAGTGCAGTTAATGTAACAGGTGGTGATACAGCCTGACAGGATGCTCTCAATTGTGCTCATAGTCTGATGCTCTCAGATTGTCAGTGATGTGCACGCCGAGCAACTTGAACTTTTCACCTTCTCCATTGCTGTCCCGTCGATGTGGATAGGGGTGTGCTCCCTCTGCTGTCTCCTGAATTCTTCAATCAGCTCCTTTGCTTTGTTGGCGTTGAGGGAGAGGTTATTTTCTTGGCACCACTCCGCCAGGGCCCTCACCTCTTCCATGTAGACTCTCATCATTGTTGGTAATCAGCCCTACTACTGTTGTGTCGTCTGCAAACTTGATGATTGAGTTGGAGGTGTGCGTGGCCATGCAGTCATGGGTGAACAGGGAGTACAGGAGGGGGCTGAGCGCCCTTGTGTGGCCCCTGTGTTGAGGATCAGCATAACGCAGGTATTGTTTCCTACCTTCACCACCTGAGGGCGGCCCATCAGGAAGTCCAGGATCCAGTTGCACAGGGCAGGATTAAGATCCAGGGCCCCGAGCTTAATGATGAGCTTGGAGGGTACTATGGTGTTGAAGGCTGAACAGTAGTCAATTAACAGAATTCTTACATAGGTATTCCTCTTATCCAGATGGGATATGTCAGTGTGCAGTGTGATGGTGATTGCATCATGATCCTTAAATAGCCTCTCAAAACACCTCATGATGTTGGATGTGAGTGCTACGGGGTGATAGTAATTTAGTTCAGTTACCTTTGCTTTCTTGGGTACAGGAACAATGGTGGACATCTTGAAGCAACTGGGGACAGCAGACTGGGATAGGGAGAGATTGAATATGTCCGTAATCACTCCAGCCAGCTGGTCTGCGCATGCTCTGAGGACGCAGCTAGGGATGCCGTCCGGGCTGCTTAAATGTCTTACTCGCGTCGGCCACGGAGAACGAGAGCCCACAGTCCTTGGGTGTGGGCCGTGTCGGTGGCACTGTGTTATCCTCAAAGCAGGCAAAGAATGTGTTCAGATTGTTCGGTATCAAGACGTCAGTGTCCACGACGTGGCTGGTTTTCCCTTTGTAATCTGTGATTTACTCCCTACCACGTACGACTCGTGTCTGAGCCGTTGAATTGCAACTCCACCTTGTCTCTGTACTAAAATGTTTCTGTTTAATTGCCTTACATAGGGCATAACTCAACTGTTTGTTTTTCAACCATATTCCTAGTCACCTTGCCGTGGTTAAATGCAGTGGTTCGCGCTTTCAGTTTTCCGCAAATGCTGCCATCTATTCACGTTTTTTGGATTGGGAAGGTTTTAATAGTCACAGTGGGAACAACCTCCCCTATACACTTCCTGATGAACTCATTCACCGTGTCTGTGTCTACATCAATGTTATTCTTAGAGGCAAACAGAACATATCCCAGTCCGTGTGATCAAAACTATCTTATGCATGGATTCCAATTGGTCAGACCAGCGTTGAATAGACCTTAGCACAGGTACACTGTGCTAAGGTTGAATAGACTAACATTAAATTGACCTTAGCACGGGTACATTGTTTTTGTGTGTCTGATTGCCCAACTTTAAAGGATGTGTCTCTTTACCCAACAGTTAGACTATAGATTCCACGATGCAACACGGTGTCAGTAGAATATGTCCAAATAGTAATATTTAATCATTTAAATTATTTATTACATTTACATTTAAGTCATTTAGCAGACGCTCTTATCCAGAGCGACTTACAAATTGGTGCATTCACCTTATGATATCCAGTGGAACAACCACTTTACAATAGTGCATCTAACTCTTTTAAGGGGGGGGGGTTAGAAGGATTACTTTATCCTATCCTAGGTATTCCTTAAAGAGGTGGGGTTTCAGGTGTCTCCGGAAGGTGGTGATTGACTCCGCTGACCTGGCGTCATGAGGGAGTTTGTTCCACCATTGGGGTGCCAGAGCAGCGAACAGTTTTGACTGGGCTGAGCGGGAACTGTACTTCCTCAGAGGTAGGGAGGCGAGCAGGCCAGAGGTGGATGAATGCAGTGCCCTTGTTTGGGTGTAGGGCCTGATCAGAGCCTGAAGGTACGGAGGTGCCGTTCCCCTCACAGCTCCGTGAGTAAGCACTTTATTATTACTTTATCAAGTAAGCAGACATGTACGGCTGCAACCCAATTTCCAAATAAAACGCCAACCCGTGGCGTAACTGCAGCAACAGAATTCCGCCGTGACTTTATGTTTTAATTACGCCGTGGTGCCGTATCTTGGTTGTCAACCAAACTCTGCAGAAGTGAAACTAAAAGTTAAGTTTAGGCATGAATTCCGAATGGTTAGGGTTAAGGTTAGGCATTAATTCAGAGTGGTTAAGGTACGGGTTAAGGTTTGTGAAAGCCTTAAAACAAAAAAGCTAAAAAGAGTGCCCAGCACTGGGATTGAACACACAACCCTCTGAGCCAGAGTCTGCAGTTTAAACCCCCCACCATCATCCACAAAGCCCTAATGAGCTGCAAGCCTAGTAGATGATGATAGACGATCATGTTGGCCCTAGTGGATGGCACAGCTTCCACATTTTGCTAGGTCCAAACATAATCTGGTACCAACAGAATCAGTACCTCCTGGCGTATCCATAAGAGATTGCGCTGCACTTATATGCCACTGCACTTAAAGTATAAGATTGAGCTGTGTGTGATAACTTGGTCCACCATGAATGATTGAAATAGACTTACATTTTAATGTCGATTTCATTTTTTGGTGAATCCTAAAATAATATACAATACAACACTATTTCACAGGGTATTGTTGTTTATGCTCACCAGTTTGTTCCAACTATGTGTCGCTAAGCAGAAGAGATTAAGAGAATATCTATACAGCTAACAAAGCATAAAAACAACCCAAATGGAGAACTATTGCATAAATATAGCCACACAGTGAACAACACTGTTGCTACCTTTAAAATACATATTTGAGGAATGTTTCAGAATAATTGTTAGTTTGCTTGATAAATGTCACCCTATTCCCTCTGTAGTGCACTACTTTTGACCAGGGCCCCATAGGGTAGTGCTGCACAACATAGGGAATAGGGTGCCATTTGGTACAAACCCTTAATCCACCATTAATAACAAGAAATTAATGTGGAAAATTTTTCAGTTCTGATGTTATTTAAACAAATACCCATAAAGTTTCATGAAAGAGCTATGGCAAATGTGTTATTGTATAGTAGATTGAGTTCATGATCCATACATTTGATTCTATAGGTTGTAATTAACTGCCTAATATGTCGGCATGCTTCAGAGGAAAATAAGTAAGAAGGGAGGGGAAATGAAAGGGGGTAGGGAAAGGGGATGAGAGAAGGGAAGGGCGAAAGGGAGAAAGAACTGACTCCATTTGCTTGGTTGTGTTATTATATCACTACAGATACTGGGCTTCTGAGTGGTGCAGCACTGCATCTCAGTGCTAGAGGTGTCACTACAGACCCTGGTTCAATCCTGGACTGTATCACAACCAGCTGTGATTGGGAGTCCCATCGGGACAGCTGTGATTGGGAGTCCCATCAAACCCTCCCATAGGGGACGGTTTGACTGGGGTAGGCAATCATTGTAAAATATGATTTTGTTCTTAACAGACTTAATAGTAGTGAGAAATGAAGGGAAATTTAAAGGGGAAACGTTCAAAAAGAGGGGAAACAGATAATTCCAGTCCAAAAGCTTGCACTTCATTGGTGAGGTTAAGGTTTTTGTGTATGACAGCAGAGAATTTAACAGCCACTGTGAATGCCATGCATCATGTCTGGGAGAAACCTGGCACCATCCCTACGGTGAGGAATGGTGGTGGCAGCATCATGGGGTTGGGCTGTTTTTCAGCTGCAGGGACTAGAAGACTAATCAGGATCGAGGGAAAGATGAACGGAGCAAAGTACAGAGAGATCCTTGATTAAAACCTGCACCAGAGCTATCAGGACCTCAGACTGGGGTGAAGGTCCACCTTCCAAAAGGACAACAAACCTAAGCACATGCCAAGACAACACAGGAGTGGATTCGGGACAAGTCTTTGAATGTCCTTCAGTTGCCCAAGCCAGAGCTCAGACTTGAACCCGATTTGAACATCTCTGGAGAGACCTGAAAATAACTGTGCAGCGACGCTCCCCATCCAACCTGACAGAGATTGAGAGGATTTTCAGAGAAGAATGGGAGAAACTCCCCAAATAAAGGTGTGCCAAGCTTGTAGCGTCATACCCAAGAAGTCACAAGGCTGTAATCGCTGCCAAAAGCGCTTCAACAAAGTACTGAGTAAAGGGTCTGATAACTTATGTAAATGTGATATTTCAGGTTTTTTTATTTTATAAATTTGTATAAATTATAAAACCCTTTTTTTGCTTTGTCATTATGGGGTTTTGCATGTAGATTGATGAGGGGAAAAAACAATTGAATACATTTTTGAATAGTAACGTAACAAAATGTGGAAAAAGTGAAGTGGTCTGAATTCTTTCCAAAGGCACTGTATAGAGACCACAGGAACACAGGTGCATACAGCACAGGAGGTTGGTGGCACCTTAATTGGAGAGAACTGTCTCGTGGTAATTACTGGAGCAGAATCAGTGGAATGGTCTCAAATACAGTACATCAAACACATGGTTTCCAGGTGTTTGATGTCATTCCATTTGCTCTGTTCCGGCCATTATTATGAGCCGTTCTCCCCTCATCAGCCTCCACTGATAGAGATTGTTTAAAAATAAGGGATTAAATACATGTAAAAAATATATATATATACACTGCTCAAAAAAATAAAGGGAACACTTAAACAACACAATGTAACTCCAAGTCAATCACACTTCTGTGAAATCAAACTGTCCACTTAGGAAGCAACACTGATTGACAATACATTTCACATGCTGTTGTGCAAATGGAATAGACAAAAGGTGGAAATTATAGGCAATTAGCAAGACACCCCCAAAAAAGGAGTGATTCTGCAGGTGGTGACCACAGACCACTTCTCAGTTCCTATGCTTCCTGGCTGATGTTTTGGTCACTTTTGAATGCTGGCGGTGCTCTCACTCTAGTGGTAGCATGAGACGGAGTCTACAACCCACACAAGTGGCTCAGGTAGTGCAGTTCATCCAGGATGGCACATCAATGCGAGCTGTGGCAAAAAGGTTTGCTGTGTCTGTCAGCGTAGTGTCCAGAGCATGGAGGCGCTACCAGGAGACAGGCCAGTACATCAGGAGACGTGGAGGAGGCCGTAGGAGGGCAACAACCCAGCAGCAGGACCGCTACCTTCGCCTTTGTGCAAGGAGGTACACTGCCAGAGCCCTGCAAAATGACCTCCAGTGTTGCTTCCTAAGTGGGCAGTTTGATTTCATAGAAGTGTGATTGACTTGGAGTTACATTGTGTTGTTTAAGTGTTCCCTTTATTTTTTTGAGCAGTGTATATAATCCTGATCTTTCCTGTATCTCTCAGATACTTCAGAACAAGCTTTCTTTTTTCTTGGGGTATAAAAATATTTTGAAGATAAATACACAACGCAGAGGACGAGAGGACAATAATTAATGATCAATAGGGAATTATCAATGGAAATAGTTGATTTTCAGTTCAACATCTGTTTAGAATCTGTGGAATGTCAGTCCTGAACTCAGAGCTACGTGTGCCATGTTCCCATTGGTCTGAATTGTCTGTATATTGAGTCTGGAGCAGGATATTTGTTATTTGGCCATCGGCCCAGTTGTACTGCAAGGACTTCTGATTGGTCAACCCCAGGCTAGGGTGGGGGGTTATACATGACATCCTGTTGCTTTGTTTTGTGGAGAAAAACTAAGGACAGGGAAGACTGAACATCTACTTCTCAGCATAACATCTACTGTATGATTTGTCCTTTTCAAATAAATAGATTTTTCTCCCCCTGATTTGCTTTGGGGTCTGTGTTAATGAAGAATAACATCAACTGCTAACAGGGGACAATCGGTTGCTCCTTGTGTTGAATCTGTTATTCATTCTGTTTCATCAAATAATTTATACGATTTTGTTTATAGTTCAAGGGGTCTTAAAATTCTACATCAAATTACAGAATGATCCTTGCCCTTATTAAAGCAACCCCCCCCTCTCTCGCTGGGAGCCCAAATCTCCCTAAAAGGGCATTGGATAGGCTGAATAAATGCATATCACCTGGATGGGATGGTATTCCTCCTGAGGTCTATGAAAAATATTGGAATCAGTTAGGACCACCATTGTTCAAAATTATTAATACAGCCTTTCATTAGGGAGATGTGAATACAGCACAAATGTTGTATTTTATTTAAAAAAGGTAAGGATGCCACCCAGTGTTCTCACTATCGCCCCCTAGCTTTGATAAACACGGATATTAAACTGTTTTCCGAAATGTTGTCTTTCAGTCTCAAGACTTACCCTATTTCGTCCACACGGACCAAAGCGGGTTTGAAAACCTCTGTTGACTATTACAGGCAACAGCTTAAATGCTTCATCAGAAACAACAGCTTCTTGGGCTGTTTTATCTCTCGATGCAGAAAAAGCTTTCGATAGACCAAAATGGTCATACCTCTGGTCTGTCTTGGAATATATGGGAATCGAATCTAATGTAATTAATATGATTAAAATACTATATACCAATCCCTCAGCCATAATTATAACAGGCAATAGCTCCTATGCTCCATTCAGAATCACTAGAAGCAACAGGCAAGGCAACCCAATTTTGCCTTTGCTATTCTTATTGTCCATGTAACCCCTGGCCCAGGCAATTTGTCAATCGATTGAAATAACACCAATTTCCCTATAATTGAATGATCATTGCATGTCATTATATGCAGACGATATTTTACTATATCTAGACAATGTGTCTCAATCGTCCCCAAATGCACTGAAGATCATAGATACATTTAGCTTAATCTCAAGTTGTACAATTCATCTAACCAAATCAGCCCTAATGCCTCTCAAGACCCTCAGGGAGGACTCCATCTCTACTTACAGAATAAAGTTGGCCATTTTAAATATTTGTGAGGAGATGTATTTCATACCTTTAACATAACTTTCAAACAAATTCAGTAGATGGAATAATATCCCAGTTGCTTTAACGGCAGAATATCTATTGTCCAAAGGAATATATTGCCATGGCTGAAATTCTGCAGTTCAACACTTCCCATGTCTCCCCCTTCTGGCTATTGGGATCAAATTCATAGTGCGGTTTAAAAATGTATATGGCAAGGTAAACGATCCCGGATAAAATTAACAAATTTACAAAGAGGGAAAGACGTAGGAGGAATATCTGTCTTAAACTTTGAATTGTATTTCCAGGCAGTAGCATTTCGCCCCAATCCTAAATCGGACATAATTCTTCTGCCCCCTGGCTGAGTATAGAGAGAAATATGGTCTCTCCTAATGCCGTGGAAGAGAAAGTATTAACTGATATATCCCTTAAACAATGCTTTGGTCTTGTTATTGCCCACACAATTCTATTTGGCAGGGTGGGAAACATGGGTTCTGGGTGGGGAGGGAGGAAGGGGGGATGCGGGCGAGTGGATGAGGACTGAGCGGGGAATGGATTGAGGTTATCTTTGATTGTTATTGTACCTGTAACCTCCCCTCTTAAAAAATTTACAAAACGAAATAAAAGGTTGCCCGCCCCCCCCCCAAAAAAAATTGCCACTAAAAATGTATCACGACACGCAGGTTAAAATATAAAAACAAACTCTGAACCAATGACATTAATTTGGGGACAGGTCGAAAAGCATTAAACATGTATGGCAATTTAGCTAGTTAGCTTGCACTTGCTAGCTAATTTGTCCTATTTAGCTTGCTTGCTGTTGCTAGCTAATTTGTCCTATTTAGCTTGCTTGCTGTTGCTAGCTAATTTGTCCTGGGATATATACTTTGAGTTGTTTTTTACCTGAAAGGCACAAGCTCCTCTACTCCTCTACAATTAATCCACACATAAAACGGTCAACTGAATCGTTTCTAGTCATCTCTCCTCCTTCCAGGCTTTTTCATCTTTGAACATATATGGTGATTGGCATCTAAACTTTCATGGTATTACTACACCGACCAGCAACACAGTTCGTCTTTCAATCACCCACGTGGGTATAACCAATGAGGAGATGGCACGTGGGTACCTGCTTCTATAAATCAATGAGGAGATGGGAGAGGCAGGACTTGCAACGCGATCTGCGTCAGAAATAGGAATGACTTCTATTTTAGCCCTTGGCAACGCAGACGCTCGTTGATGCTCGCAAGCAGTGTGGGTGCAATAATTGAATAACATAGATTCCTAAATTTATTTTGCAACGCTAGCGCATGCAACACGAGTGGTGTGGTCAGCCTGTAATGGTCACTTTATGGACGCTGTAGTCTACTTCTTATCCTATGCCTATATATTGAGCTACAGTAGGTCGGGGCAAGACATTGTGTTTTTTCCCCCTAGTGCTAACGACCCTGTTAAAAATCTGGTATGTGGTTCTCGGTAACAGCCAGATGGCTCATGACTAGAGGCAGGGAGTGTGTTGTGTATCTCCAATCAAGGTAATTTGCGAATTGTCATCGCCATTGGTGTTATATTGGCTTATATGTCATGATAGGGAGATTTGAATTTAACATTGAGCTTCAACCAAAGCCTACTATTATCGCGCCGACCGGCTTTTGTGTTTTGTTGGGCTGGCTAAGGAAGGTGAGATCAGTAGCATGACATGGCAGCTTTTCTATCACTGCTCCACTGGTCTGAGTCGGCTTGCCAGGAGGAGGAAACGGGGGGGATGACCCCAGATATCTCTCCAGATGTCTCTATGTACTGTACCTCATCTCGCTGTAGGCCACCTCATCCTCTTTCCTACTATCTGCCTTATAGTCCAAGTCACTGTAAGAGGTAGCCACATTTCACTGTCAGACAGGACACAACTCAAACTGTTGAGAAAAAAAATGGTTAGCTAATGTTACATGTAAACAGCAACTCTGTTGTGCAGTGTTTGCTAGCATCAGAAAAACTCACTAGCTTCTCTAACATCCATAATACATTCCAGTACACTCCTTCTCCTGTCTTCTTGACATTTGAATCCAAATGTGTGCTGATCAACAGTACCAAACTAACATATTTGCCATGTGTTTGATATACAGTATGTCAACAACTCTACAGTGCAAGGCCATTCCACATAGGCTCCTGGCCTGACTGTTGACACACACACACACACACACACACACACACACACACACACACACACACACACACACACACACACACACACACACACACACACACACACACACACACACACACACACACACACACACACACACACACACACACACACACACACACACACACACACACACACACACACACACACACACACACACACACACACACACACAGTCTCTCTCTCTCTATAAGGTGAAATAACTGCACACATCATTCACCACTTCCTGTTTAGCACACTGCATCTTATAGTGGCCTTTCTCCAGGCCCCTATTATGCTGCTTTACTATAACCCTTTACAATCATTTGCACTATTAACTGTAGGTTTTTGACCTGCACTAGCTCAAACACACTTCAGGCTTTGTAGTGTAATCCATTACATGTAATCTGATATATAATGCATTTTTAAAAATATTTTTTTCTATTTTTTTCTTCTTCCTGTAATCAGTTACGTTACCAACAAAACTATTGTAATCAGATTACAGATACTTTTGGAAAACTAGATGATTACTTCTTGGATAATTTTTTCATTCTGAAAAGATGTTTGCGAAAAAATACATTGACACCTTTCAGTTTTCTCAATGACATTCAATTCAGCATTAAAAAAAGCCACAATTTAAGTTTGTTCCACCTGAGACCACAAGTCAGAGACCACTAAATTACACACCAAATTAGTTTGATAGATCTTTTCTGTAGTCTTCTAATGCCTAAGGGGACAGTAATCCAAAAGTTACTCAAAGTAATTAGATTACGTTACTTTCGGTATTCCAAAAATTATATTACTGATTTACAATTTTGGACAGGTAACTAGTAACTGTAACAGATTACATTTAGAAAATAACCTACCCAAAATAATTTATGATCAGTAGGTCTTCGTCATTCAGATGATCAACGATCCAACGATGGTTTGAATTTCATCCTTTCTTTAGAACTTCCCAGTGGATTAGGATGGGCCTTCGACCACCGACTACCAACCACCCTTAAAGAGCCGAGGAGATTACTCTATTTTATCTGTTCCTTAGACGCTTTCCCCAGCTCTCTCCTCATCTCCACCAAATCCTGGAGCATGTTGCACTAACCTATCGTCTGGATTACTATAATCTCCCAGCTAGAGCCATTGATCCCAATCCAGCTGGAACCACAAGCTCCTAGCAACGATATAGAGGACTAGCATCATTGCTACATGTTGTACTACACCCCATCCAATTATGATTCCCGGGCACTTGGAATTCAGCCGTGGTTATTCTTCAACAGAGAGTGTTGTTGTTGCCATGCAAGTCCTTATAAACTGGAACCAAAATGTGTCTACCAAGGACCAGCATCATTGTGATACTGAAAACAAAGACTGTGTGACTAGGAACCCAATCTCAATATGCTTCCACTTGGGATGTAACCATGGCTGTTCTTTGAATAGTCGTTTTTTTTGGTGCAAGTTGTCATAAGGTACAGCTCTGTGGATAGAGGGTCACAATATCCACATGCTATACATACAGTAGCTGAATTGTTACAAATTTGGGATGGCTGATTCAATAGATTTGAAGGCACTGTAAGAGGAATCATCCCAGGAATCATTATGGTTTGGTTTCAAAATGTAATAAAACATTTAATACCAAAAATCATTTTTATAAGGACAGGTAGCATAGCTTCTTGGTACCTGCTGTATGTTGAGGGCTGTGGTGGTGATAGTCCTCCCTTCTCCTCCTCCCCTATCCTCTCCCCTCCTCTCTTATTCTCTCCTCTCACCTCTCCCCAACTCCTTTAGTTTCCTCCCCCTCCCCTCCCCTCCCCTCCCCTCGCCTCCCCTCGCCTCCCCACTCCTCTTCTATCCTTTTTTTCCCTCTCCATTCCCCTCTTCTCTCCCCTCCACTCCTCTCCACTCCCCTCCTCTACTATTTTCTGCTCTTCTTTCCTCTCTTTCCCCTCCCCTTGCCTCCCCTCCTATCCCCTCCCATCCCCTCCTCTCCACACCTACTTTCCTTTCCCCGCTCTTCTCCTCTCCTTTCCTATCCTACAGGGAGGAGGTGAGGCCCCTCGGAGTGTGGTGTCAGGAAATAACCTCACACTCAACGTCAACAAAACAAAGGAGATGATAGTGGACTTCAGGAAACAGCAGAGGGAGCACCCCCCCCCCCTATCCACATCGACGGGACAGTAGTGGAGAGGGTAGAAAGTTTTAAGTTCCTCAGCGTACACATCACGGACAAACTGAATTGGTCCAACCACACAGACAGCGTGGTGAAGAAGGCGCAGCAGTGCCTCTTCAACCTCCGGAGGCAGAAGAAATTCGGCTTGTCACCGAAAACACTCACAAACTTTTACAGATGCACAATCGAGAGCATCCTGTTGGGCTATATCACCGCCTGGTACGGCAACTGCTCCGCCCACAACCGTAAGGCTCTCCAGAGGGTGGTGAGGTCTGCACAACGCATCACCGGGGGCAAACTACCTGCCCTCCAGGACACCTACACCACCCGATGTCACAGGAAGGCCATAAAGACCATCAAGGACAGCAACCACCCGAGCCACTGCCTGTTCACCCCGCTATCATCCAGAAGGCAAGGTCAGTACTGGTGCATCAAAGCAGGGGCCGAGAGAATGAAAAACAGCTTCTATCTCAAGGCCATCAGACTGTTAAACAGCCATCACTAACATTGAGTGGCTGCTGCCATACATCTACATTTTTTTATCACTAGCCACTTTAAACAATGCCACTTAATATAATGTTTACATACCCTACATTACGCATCTCATATGTATATACTGTACTCTATACCACCTACTGCATCTAGCCATTTTTATGTAATACATGTATCACTAGCCACTTTAAACAATGCCACTTAATATAATGTTTATATACCCTACATTACTCATCTCATATGTATATACTGTACTCTATACCACCTACTGCATCTTGCCATCTTTATGTAATACATGTATCACTAGCCACTTTAAACAATGGCACTTTTATATGTTGACATACCCTACATTACTCATCTCATATGTATATAATTTACTCGATACCATCTACTGCATCTTGCCTATGCCGTTCTGTACCATCACTCATTCATATATCTTTATGTACATATTCTTCATCCCCTTACACTTGTGTGTATAAGGTAGCTGTTGTGAAATTGTTAGGTTAGATTACTCGTTGGTTATTACTGCATTGTCGGAACTAGAAGCACAAGCATTTCGCTACACTCACATTAACATCTGCTAACCATGTGTATGTGACAAATACAATTTAATTTGATTTGATCCCCTCTCCACTCCCCTCTCTTTCCCACCCCTTTCCTATCTTCTCCTCTCCCGTCACCTCTCCTCTCTTTCCTCTCCTTTCCTTTCCTTTCATTCCTCTCTTGTCCCTTTCTGTTGTTTCCTCTCCTTCCCTCTCATTTCCTTTCCTCTCCTCTCCTCTCATTTCCTCTCCTCTCTTTCTTGGTACCTACTATATTTTATGACTATGGTGATAACACTGCACTCTTAGAAAAAAAGATGCTATCTAGAACCTAAAAGGGTTCTTTGGTTGTCCCCATAGGAGAAGTCTTCGTAGAATCCTTTTTGGATCAGGGTAGTACCCTTTTGGGTTCCATGTAGAACCATTTCCACAGATGAACCCTTTCCACAGAGGGTTCTACATGGAACCTAAACAGGTTCTACCAGGAATCAAAAAGGGTTCTCCTATGGGGACAGCTGAAGAACCCTTTTGGAACCTTTTATTCTAAGAGTGTGCGCTATGTCTGTGCATGAGGAAGTCTACGTATTAGCTCCAGTACAATCCAGCACTTTAACAATTAAAATTAAATAAGTATCTTCACGCTCCAAGTCTTTTATCTGCCCTAAAAAGCCCGCTGCACAGATAGATAGCTAAGGTCTAGCTAATAGCTGCAGATTAATATATTCAGTTATTTATTTGTGTTTTGCTAAAGCTGATGTGATTATCTAATTTGAATTTATTAGCTTCTGTTTTGTCGTGTAATGTTTTAACATGGTTACAGCTCAAGTTGATTCACATAAATGTCCAGCAAAATAATTTAGCTTAATGAATGAATCAGTTTATTAGAATATCAAATGTATTCATTATCTCTGTTTCAAATGTTTGTGATTAACAAATACTGAAGCTCTTTCAGTGTACCATAATAGATTATAAATGTGGATACATGTAAAAAATATATAATGATGTATTTTAGGTTTTCATTTGATAGATTTTCCTTTCAATCATAATACATTGTTTACTATAATCAGCTGAATATCTCCAATCCCTCCATACATACAGTAACAGCACTAAATATATTTGAATGTGAAATAAAGATGTTTGGTGACGCAGCTGTTGACGTCATTCGAGTCATTTTAGTGGAGTGAGAATATGCATTATTCATAGTAACCATGGAAATGCTTAGAGCTCCAGTGAGTAAACTCAGATATAATTGTAGCTATAAAGCTTTAATATGGCGATCAGGAAGGACACAAAATATTGTGAATGATGTGAGGCATCCAAAATTGAAATAGAGATGAGTGAAGTACATGAGGTGCAATGGTCAGGGTCTTCCTCTAGCCCTCACTGGTGCTGTCCAAGGTGCTGAAAGCTACCAAGAATGTAATCTACGTTCCAATTCTCCTTCCTTTTCCAGAAGTGTGTACCTTTACACTCCCCGTTTTGGGAGGTTGGTGTACTCATTGGCTGGATGGAGTTCCCACCCGTGTTAAATCCATGCAAGAAAATGTGGTGAGAAAGGTGGAAAATCGTGATGCAGACTGTGTCTTTCAGGATCATGGAGCTTTCAGTGGAGAATAGAACAACAAGACCATGTTCAATCCACCTCATATTCCTAGATTTCAAATCCTCAGATAGTCCAAAGATATCGCAATGGTTAACTTACCTCAGCTTCACCTTACCAGCATATGCTCAACAAACAGTGCCAGTACAGGTAGGTCTCCCTTGAGAAAGAGGGAGGTTCATGGCTATCGTTACATGTTGTAACATTCCCAATGTAGTCTGGACACAGCAACCATTGTTGTATTCATTTATTTGTTCTTAATGTCTTAGAAAGACAGACTGTGTATGAAATCTGAGAATAATAACCAGTCCTTTATATTCAACAGTGCCCGCCAAGGTACCAGATTCAACAGTGCCCGCCAAGGTACCCGATTCAACAGTGCCCGCCAAGGTACCCGATTCAACAGTGCCCGCCAAGGTACCCGATTCAACAGTGCCCGCCAAGGTACCCGATTCAACAGTGCCCGCCAAGGTACCCGATTCAACAGTGCCCGCCAAGGTACCCGATTCAACAGTGCCCGCCAAGGTACCCGATTCATTGCCAGAGCTAGGCAATGTTCCAAAGGGCAACATATTCCCTATATACTGCACTACTTTTGACCAGCACCCATACTATTGCACTATGTAGGAAATAGGATGCCATTTGGGAGGCAGGCATTGTCTATGTCTTCCTCCATATGTCCAGCCTAGCCACTGGAAACCGTCAATTTATTTTAAGTAATGGTCAACACTAGCTCGAAGAGAATGGATGTTGTGTTGGTTAGTTACAGCACTAAAAGCCTCACTACATCCTCAATAGCTATTTGGCTAATCCCTGTTAAAATTAATTTCTCAGCCCGTCAAGTTCCATTCATTTCAGTTAGTTTACTGTAGTGTGGAAAATAGAAAAAAAGTATTATTAATCCTATTGCCATGCGTCTGGGGTGATGCACAGCCGACCTTTAGCGATGGCAGCATCATCTGAAAGTATGGGGATGCCATGGGAAGTCCAAGTGGTCCCACATTCTGAATACGGGTCAGATGGCAACAGTCAGGCCAGGAGTCTATGGGGGAGAGAACCCACACAGCATTTGAGCACAGATACAGCAGGTTGGGATAAGTAAAAGGCCTGGCTGGGGGTGATGTTGATCAGAGTTGCGGTCTAGTCCATTTCAATTCAGTCTATTCAGGAAGTAAACTGAAATTCCATTTCCAATTGTCCTCATATTTATTTGAAATGTAGTTGACCCCAATCCTGATGGGGATTGAATAGTATTTGGGGGGGAGTTGCAGGAGTTCCAGGTCAGTAGAGAGAAGAAGAAGAGGGGCAGGGATGACTAACAGAGCGGGATGATTGTGGAAGAAGCGATGGGGATGGATTAAGTGTCTTTTGGGGGAAGTAGCAGTTCTAGGTTTAGTGGAAGGAAGGTGAGTGGCTCATTTGGCTGAATGCCCAGCGGCCTCTCCTCTCCTCCTGATCCATGCTTCTAGAGGGTTGTTGTTGCCTTGGGAGAAGCAGTAGTAGTGGGTGATACAAGCATGGCTCAGAGGAAAAGGAAAACTCAAAGGAGAAAAAAAAGAGATCGTCAGATGATAGTAGTCTAACCCATCATGAATGAACTGAATACAGACAAAGCCCATCGCATAAAAAAAGTGAAATGACAGTAGCCTGACTCATCATTATGATCTGAATACAGGAGTGCAGCTGACACATCAGCCTTACACAAAGCTCAGTTCTGCAAAAAGCGAATTAGTGTATTTTATTTTGCTAATGTATTTCCTATTGACCTCCTGTAAGCCTCCATTAGGATCCAACATTAGCTGAATGGAGGCCGGTAGTTACTGTGACTACAGCTGAGGTTGTTTTATCGGCTACTGAATGGGTACATCCCAAATGGCACCGTAGTCCATGTGTAGTGCACTACTTTAGGGCTATATAGGGCCCTGGTCAAAAGTAGAGCACTATATAGGTCATAGAGTGTCATTTGGGACTCATGCATAGGCTACTGTATGTGTCCATTTCCAGCCCTCATTCATACCTATCTGAGTAAGAGTTAAGGGGATGTATTACTCCTTTTACTGGCATCAATTGGAGAATGGATAAATGACTGTATTGGCTATTCTCAAGGCTGCTATGACTTGGAGTATATACTGTAAAGCAGGTATTCCCAAACTGGGATACGCGCAATACCGTCGGGGCAACGCCAAATAAAAACGTGATTCACATTTCTTTTTTAAATAGGAACAAAATAAATAAATAAATAAATATATATATATACAGCATGTGAGAGTGGATTCTCGGCCGTCACTAGCATGAAAACTAAATACAGGCACAGCCTGTGTCTGGAAAATGATTTAAGACTGAGACTCTCCAATACAGTCCAACTGTCACGAATTGACTGGGGAATGGAAGATGGGTGTGACCGCAGAAACCTGCCCACATGTCCTCAGGCACCCCGTAGTGCCGGAAGACATGGGTAAACAGGGCCTCCGCAGTCTGCAGGGCCGTAGGGAGACCAGGCAACGGGATGAGACGGCAGGACTTAGAAAACCGATCCACAACAACCAGGATCGTTGTACTTCCCTGGGACGGGGGAAGGTCGGTGAGGAAGTCCACCGACAAGTGTGACCACGGCCGTTGTGGAACGGGGAGGGGCTGTAACTTCCCTCTAGGCAAGTGTCGAGGAGCCTTGCTCTGAGCGCACACCGAGCAGGAGGAGACATAAAATCTCACGTCCTTAGCCAACGTGGGCCACCAGTACCTCCCCCTAAGGCTCCGCACTGTCCTCTCGATGCCAGGATGACCCGAGGAGGGTAGAGTATGAGCCCAACGTATTAATTTATCACGGACCCCCCTCGGTACGTACTGAGCCCCTGCTGGACACTGAGGGGGGGCAGGCTCTAACCGTGATGCCCTCTCTCTCTCCACGTCCACCTCCCATACTACCGGTGCCACGAGACATGAAGGTGGAATGATAGGGGTCGGCTCGACGGACCGCTCCTCGGTATCATAGAGGCGGGACAGCGCGTCGGCCTTAGTGTTTTGGGAGCCTGGCCGGTACGAGATGGTGAAGCGAAACCGGGTAAAGAACATGGCCCATCTAGCCTGACGCGGATTCATTCTCCTCGCTGCCCGAATATACTCGAGATTACGATGGTCAGTCCAGATGAGAAAAGGGTGCTTAGCCCCCTCAAGCCAATGTCTCCACACCTTCAGAGCCTTGACTACAGCTAACAACTCCCGGTCCCCCATGTCATAGTTTCGCTCCGCCGGACCGAGCTTCCTCGAAAAAAAAGCACAAGGGCAGAGCTTTGGTGGCACGCCACTTTGGTGGCGCGCTGGGACAGCACGGCCCCTACCCCCGCCTCGGACGCGGCCACCTCCACTATGAACGCTAAAGAGGGGTCCGGATGCGCCAACACGGGCGCATTGGTGAACAGCTCCTTCAGACGACTGAAAGCTCTGCCCGCCTCTGCTGACCAACGCAAGCGCGCCGGTCCTCCCTTCAGCAGTGAGGTAATGGAAGTAGCCACCTGACCAAAACCCTGGATAAACCTCCGGTAGTAATTGGCAAACCCTAAAAACCGCTGCACCTCTTTCACCGTGGTCGGAGTCGGCCAATTACGCACGGCTGTAACGCGGTCACACTCCATTACCACCCCGGAGGTGGAAATACGATAACCCAGGAAGGAAACGGCCTGTTTGAAGAATACACATTTCTCGGCCTTGACATACAGGTCATGCTCCAGCAGTCGCCCAAGTATCTTACGCACCAGAGACACGTGCGCCGCGCGTGTGGCAGAATAGATCAGGATGTCATCAATGTACACTACCACTCCCTGCCCGTGCAGGTCTCGGAGAATCTCATCTACGAAGGATTGGAAGACGGCTGGAGAATTCTCCAACCCATATGACATGACAAGGTACTCATAATGGCCAGATGTAGTACTAAATGCGGTTTTCCACTCTTCTCCTCCCCGGATACGCACCAGATTATACGCACTCCTCAGGTCCAGTTTTGTGAAGAAGCGCGCCCTGTGAAATGATTCCACCGCCGTAGCGATGAGAGGTAGTGGGTAACTAAACCCCACTGTGATAGAATTTAGACCTCGATAATCAATGCACGGACGCAGACCTCCCTCCTTCTTCTCCACTAAAAAGAAGCTTGAGGAGACGGGTGATGTGGAGGGCCGAATGTACCACTGTCCCAGCGATTCAGCGACATATGTCTCCATAGCCACTGTCTCCTCCTGGGACAATGGGTACACGTGACTCCTAAGAAGTGCAGCGTTCTTCAGGAGGTTTATTGCGCAGTCCCCTCGACGATGGGGTGGTAATTGGGTCGCCTTCCTCTTACTGAAAGCGATAGCCAAATCGGCATATTCAGAGGGAATGCGCACGGTGGAAACCTGGACTCTCCACCGTAGTTGCACCAACGGAAACTCCTATACACCTGCCTGAACACTCCTCTGACCACCCTCTAAGAGCCCCCTGTCGCCATGAAATCACCGGGTTGTGATGAGCTAGCCAGGGAATTCCCAACACCACTGGAAACGCAGGTGAATCGATAAGGAACAGACTAATCTGCTCCTTATGACCACCCTGCGATACCATGTCCAGTGGCACCGTGGCCTCCCTGACCAGCCCTGACCCTAATGGTCGACTATCTAAGGAGTTTACGGGGAAAGGTAGGTCTAACGACATCAGGGGAATCCCTAGCATTAATGCGAGCCCACGATCCATGAATTTCCCAGCTGCGCCTGAATTGACTAGCGCCTTATGCTGTAGAGAGGGAGAAAACCTATTTTCCTGGGTTAACACAAACATATGACCGACAGGAAGCTCTGGGTGAGTCTGGTGCTGAGTAGTGCTCCGCCTGCCCTCCCGACTCCCAGAGGAGCTCCTCCAGCACCGGTCGGCCGTGTGTCCTCGCCGACCACAACTGGTGCAGGAGGAAACTCCTCCTCTGGTCCCCCTCGATGCAGCCCCTCCTAACTCTATGGGGATGGGAGCAGGAGGGCCTGAGGGTGGAAACAACAGGGCCTGTTCCGGACGCCCACGGGCAGCCAGCAGGTTGTCTAGACGAATGGACATGTCTATGAGTTCATCCAAGGTGAAGGTGGTGTCCCGACGCGCTAGCTCCCTGCGGACGTCCTCCCTGAGGCTACATCGGTAGTGGTCCATCAAAGCCCTGTCGTTCCACCCCGCTCCTGCGGCCAAGGTCCGGAACTCCAGGGCAAAGTCCTGCAAGCTCCTTGTCTCTTGTCGCAGGTGGAACAGCCATTCACCCGCCACCCGACCCTCTGGTGGGTGATCGAACACAGCTCGGAATCGGCGGATGAACTCGGGGTAGTGATCCCTCGCTGAGTCTGGGTCATTCCATACTGCGTTAGCCCACTCCAGGGCTCGTCCCGTCAGACAGGAGACGAGGACGCTCACCCTCTCCTCCCCTGAAGGGAGTAGGACGGACGGTCGCCAGGTATAATTCCAGTTGGAGGAGGAACCCCTGACACCCAGCCGCCGTCCCATCATACTCCCTGGGGAGCGCCAGACGCAGGGCACCGGAGCCGGATGCTGAAGCAGGGGTAGGTGGTGCTGGTGGAGGGGGCGCTGGAGATGAGGTGGGAAGGCCACTCCTCTCCCATCGGTCCATCCTCTCCATCATCAGATCCATTGCCGATCCTATTCGGTGGAGAATGGTGGTGTGATGGAGGACCCTCTCCTCCATCGATGGGAGAGGAGGTGCGGCTGCTCCTGCTGATTCCATGATTCAGGTGTGGGATTCTGTCACGAATTGACTGGGTGTGTGAGGTAAGAATCAGGCACAGAGAGCAGAGAGTTCCAAAGGGAAAAGTGCACTTTAATCTGGCACCAAAATACAATGCCCAAAACACAGGGCGCGAAAATACTGACCAACCCAAAACAAAGTGTACACGGTCCGGAGCACTAACCAACCCAACGACACAACACGTAACACAAAATTAATCCCGCACAAAACAAGGGCGGGTTTACTAGGCTTAAATAAGGAAGCCCATCAGGAAAACACAATTAGACATAGGTGCAACTAATAAGACAAAACAAACAGAAAAAGGAAAAGGGATCAGTGGCGGCTAGTAGGCCGGTGACGACGACCGCCGAGCACCGCCCGAACAGGCAGGGGAGCCTACTTCGGCGGGAGTCGTGACACCAACATTGCAGAGTTAAGTGCATCCTTTCAAGCACACCCTTCTCATTAACCTGTGGTTAATTAGTTATTCACAATTTTCAATGAACAAATATGGTTTTATATGTAAGATGGTAAAATAAAGAGCAACATTATTGATTATTATTATATTATTATTTGCGCCCTGGTCCTATCTTTGTCGCTTCCCTCGAGTCGGGTTGTGTTGAATACGTTTAATAAACGTATCGTATAGTGTGTGTGTGGCAGGCTTACAATGATGTCAAAAAACAACATTTGAGAGTGTGCTGACCCTGGTGCTAGAGGGGGTACGCAGCTGGAGGTTGAATGTTTGAAGGGGTAAGGGACTAAAAAAGTGTGGGAACCACTGCTAAAGGATTAGTGAAGCTTATGCACTGAGTGTACAACACATTAGGAATACCATCCTAATATTGAGTGGCTCCCCCTTTCACCCTCAGAACAGCCTCAATTTTTCAGGACAAGGAGTCTATAAGGTGTCGAAAGCGTTCCACAGGAATGCTGGCCCATGTTGACTCCAATGCTTCCCACAGTTGTGTCAAGTTGGCTGGATGTCCTCTGGGTGGTGGACCATTCTTGATACAAACTGTCGAGTGTGAAAAACCCAGCAGCATTGCAGTTCTTGAAACACTCAAACAGGTGCGCCTGGCACCTAATACCATACCCCGTTCAAAGGTACATACATCTTTTGTCTTGCCCATTCGCCCTCAGAATGGCACACATACACAATCCATGTTTCAATTGTCTCAGGGCTTAATAATCATTATTTAAACCGTTTTTTCCACTTCATCTACACTGATTGAAGTGGATTTAACAAGTGACATCAATAAGGGATCATCGCTTTCACCTGGATTCACCTGGTCAGTCTGTCATGGAACAAGCAGGAGTTCCTAATGTCTTGTACACCCAGTGTATGTTGCGCTTATGAACACTGAAGTGTTATTTTGTTGTTAATTTAAATACAATTAGACCATTATAATGTAATGTATCTCAGAAGCAAAATATATCTTGAAGACAATTAACAAATGTCCTTGTTTCTGTCTTGACTAGTCCAACCAGTCTCATGTTGAAGACTTTATTTATTATAACATTTCTCAATCACTGTGTTTCTAACACTTTCTCCTGATTGCATATAACGTTTCCCAATCACTGTGTCTCTAACATGTCCTCATGAATATAACGTTTCTCAAACACTTTCTCCTGATCGCTTATAACTCTGACACAGACATCAAGTCCAAGTCCTGTCAACTCTGAACAAATGACAATGAAGATGGAAGTGAAACTGTATTTGACAAACATACTCAAGGCTATCCACTCCCTATGTACTACCATTGGAATGTGCACCAAGGCTCACACACACACACGCACACGCACCCTCACACACGTGCACACACACACACACACACACACACACACACACACACACACACACACACACACACACACACACACACACACACACACACACACACACACACACACACACACACACACACACACACGCACACACACACGCACACGCACCCTCAAACACGCAGACGCACACTCACACACACACACACACAGGCCAAAGTTGCACTATGCCACATATCAAACCCACTCCTCACATGGGGCCGCAGCTTGACTGCATAGTGATGTGGATAACGCTGATAATAACACTCCTAGATGACATTACTGTGTCCCTACTGTGTCACTGGGAATTATTCTGCTCTTGTTTTTACTGAAACACACAGTAGAGGCAGTGATGATGGTCATTATGAATAATCTAGTCTCCAACAACCTCTGTCTGTCTGCTCTTCTCCACATGATCCGTCTCTCTCTGTCTCTCTCTCTCACACTTTCTCTCTCTCTCTCTCCTTCTTCCTCTACCTCTCCCCCTACCCCCCTCTCTCTTTACCTCTCTCGCTTTCTCCCTCTCCCTCTTTTTCCTTCCCTCGCTCTCTCTCTCTCTCTCTCTCTCTCTCTCTCTACCTCTCTCTCTCTTTCTCGCTAACATCATCATTTGCTTCTCATCTGTCTTCTTTGTTCGCTGGCTTTCTGGCTGGCAGTGTTTCAAGACGCTCATCACTGTGAATCATCGTTAATATTATGCATCATCTTCCTCCTCTTCTTTCTCCTCTTCACTCCCCTCCCTCTCTGCTTGCTGTGGCGAGGGACTGACTCTCATCCTCCTTCTCCACCTCCTACTCAATCTTACCTCCCTCTCTACTTGGCAGTGGAGTGAGCAAGTGACTCCATCTTTGTTTTTGGCACTGTGGGGTGAGCTGAGAGCATGGGGTGCTAACTAATTATAGGCAGGCAAACTTCAACAGGCTCCTCTCTCAGTATCAATGACCTTTATCAGTCAGCACACTGGGATTCACATTGTCAGGCAAATACACACATACACACACACATACACACACAGACTGACAGATTCCCCAGGAAGCTGTGCTCAGCGCTAGTTGAGTCAGAGATAAACCATCAAACAACAGACTCATTAGGTTGCAGAAGACACATCACATCCTATCGTCACGGTGATCAGGTGTTCCTACACAATACCGAGACCACCAGTCATCTTATTGTGCTCCAAAAGTGATCTACCTAGAACCAAAAAGGGTTCTACATGGAACCAAAAGGGGTTCTTCAAGGAGTTCTTGAAGGGGACAGCTGAAGGGGGACAGCTGAAGACCGTTATTGGGTCTAGACAGCACCTTTTTTCTAAGAGTGTAGCCTTCCCTCATCTCTTCCATTCCCCATCTCTCTACCCTCATATATCTCTGTCCCATCTCTCTCCCCTAATCTCATCCATTCCCCATCTCTCCTCTCATCTCTCCCATTCCCAATCTCTATACCCCATCCCCCCCATCTCTCTCCCCTAATCTCATCCATTCCCCATCTCTCTCCCCCATCTCTCTCTTCCTCATCTCTCTCCCCTCATCTCTCTCTCCACTTATCGCTCTCTGCCCTCATGCCTCCCTCAGTCATCCCCATTCCTCATTAGCCAGTCTGAATCATTCATTCTCATTGCAGCATTCAGCATCTGCCTTAAAAAGATCAACACATTACACAGACATGCACCATGTTTGCTTGCTTTGTACTGTTCATTTCACTACCACGGCTATGTATGTTCAAACTGCAGGAGGATAGGGGATGAGCCCCAAATGGCAACCTATTCCCTAATAGTGCACTACTTTTGAATAGAGCCAAAAGACAAAAGGCATTTGGGACACATCAAGAGTTAAATGAGTTATTTTCTTTAATGATGAAGGTCACATTCTAAGTTAATTAAAAATGTTCTGTTGAAAAAAATTATGGCAAATACGAAAAGTAGAAATATGTGTCTCAAAATGTCACCCTATTCCCTATGTAATACACTATCTATGGACCCTGGTGAAAAGTAGTGCACTACATAGGGAATAATGTGCTGTTTGGGACAGAGACCAAGAGTAATATAGTTTAATGAGCTCCCTGGTGAAACCACATAAGTCATAGTTTCAGATGTCAAAAATGCACATGTGTACATGTCTATTACAGTGAGGATGCTGACATTTCAATTGCACTATGCACTTTCAGTTATTGTTAATAGAACGGTAGTTGTGTCCTGTTTTTCTAGCTTTCTGACAACTGTCAGGCAGTAAAATGATCAAGCTAACACACAAAGACTCATGTGCTCACTCACAGAAACACACACACACAATTCTATGGTGAAAAAGTGATAATCATATTCTAGTGACCTGACACTTGTAGATATGGAACGAGCATGATCCATGTTGGGGTCAATCAGACAACATGCTGATGACTAACATACAATAGAATAGATCACTAGATCAGTTGGAAGACAACTAGCTAGAACATTCTAAGTCAAAACAAATATTCCAGAAATATCTAGTACGCTGATATAAAATAGTGTCATCATCATATCACATTTATGGACTGTATGTTTGCAGAGTCTATGTAAAGACTTTTGTCCCAATTCAACACATATCTTGGTAAACCCGAGGCAGTTAGATTTTACATGACAGACCCCTTATAAGAATCCATCTGCCTCACACAGCAACAAGTCTCAGTCAGTACTTCTACAGTGTAAAAGCACATTGGTAAAAACAGTTCTGTCCATGGGAATACACATGGCAGTACACAGAACACAACACTTAGTCCAGTCCTCTATTCCTTCCTCTGTCCCTTCTCTGAGGAGTTCCATGTTCATTCTGATTCCACAGACTAGACTTGTCATGAGAGGGTTGAGGGTTGAGAAATGTTTCTCTTCTTCCAAGCCCATTAGCTGTAGTCGTGAGTGTGTGTGTGTGTGTGTGTGTGTGTGTGTGTGTGTGTGTGTGTGTGTGTGTGTGTGTGTGTGTGTGTGTGTGTGTGTGTGTGTGTGTGTGTGTGTGTGTGTGTGTGTGTGTGTGTGTGTGTGTGTGTGTGTGTGTGTGTGTGTGTGTGTGTGTGTGTGTGTTTAGAGGACATAGAGTGACCATAATTGTCCTCTCAGCGGCCCTGGAGTATACCGTATGCTAATGCACTTCTGCTGTACATGGAGGGGACTAATGGGGGAGGTGGGGGCTGAGAGAACGAGGAGAAGAGGCTGGCAGGGGTCTTCTTAAGGTCTGCCATCTTGGCTGTGTCTCAAATTTCCCTACATAGTGCACTACTTTTGACCAAAGCCCTGTAGGGAGCCCTGGTGAAAAGTAGTGTGATATATAGGGAATAGCGTGCCATTTGGGATACAACCAAGGTTTGCCATCTTGTCTCCCTAGAGGGCGAGTGTAAGTACAGAGATGGGGGTGAGAGGTGGGTGGGAGGTAAGGGGTGAGAAGGGAGTTAAAGGGGTCTATAGCCACCTGCTGTGGACCTTCACTTCCTCCTGAATCGATTCCCCTGTCCAGCGTGTAATTAGGCTCCTCGACAAGAGACAGAAAGTGGTTATGTGGGAGAGAGGGATGGAGTGAAGGAGGAGTGGAGAGAGGAAGGGAAGAGAAGGGGGGTTAGAGTTCTGTCTTTCTTTCTCTTTGTTGTGTAGGAGGAGTAGAGACACAGTAGTTGAGAAGAATCGAGACACAGGAGTTGAGAAGAGTCGAGACACAGGAGTTGAGAAGAGTCGAGACACAGGATTTGAGAAGAGTCGAGGCAAAGGAGTTGAGAAGAGTCGAGGCAAAGGAGTTGAGAAGAGTCGAGGCAAAGGAGTTGAGAAGAGTCGAGGCAAAGGAGTTGAGAAGAGTCGAGGCAAAGGAGTTGAGAAGAGTCGAGGCACAGGAGTTGAGAAGAATCGAGACACAGGAGTTGTGAAGAGTCGAGACACAGGAGTTGAGAAGAGTCGAGGCAAAGGAGTTGAGAAGAGTCGAGGCAAAGGAGTTGAGAAGAGTCGAGGCACAGGAGTTGAGAAGAATCGAGACACAGGAGTTGAGAAGAGTCGAGACACAGGAGTTGAGAAGAGTCGAGGCACAGGAGTTGAGAAGAGTCGAGGCACAGTAGTTGAGAAGAGTCGAGGCAAAGGAGTTGAGAAGAGTCGAGGCAAAGGAGTTGAGAAGAGTCGAGACACAGTAGTTGAGAAGAGTCGAGGCAAAGGAGTTGAGAAGAGTCGAGACACAGGAGTTGAGAAGGGTCGACACACAGGAGTTGAGATGGGTCGAGACACAGGAGTTGAGAAAAAATGAGACACAGGAGTTGAGAAAAAATTAGACACAGGAGTTGAGAAGGGTCGAGACGCAGGAGTTGAGAAGGGTCGAGACACAGGAGATGAGAAAAAACGAGACACAGGAGGCCTTCGCCTGTTTCACAAAAACCTTGCTGTTCTTATCCCCTCAGTAGCAGCCATAGGGGTTATGAGGGTGATTGAAAGAAAGATGACTAGGAGGAGAGAGAGTGAGTAAGAGAGAGAGAGAGAAAGAGAGAGAGCGAGCGAGAGGGGGGAATGAGTAAGAGAAATAGAGAGAGAGAGCGAGAGGGAGGGAGGGAGGGAGGGAGGGAGGGAGGGAGGGAGGGAGGGAGGGAGGGAGGGAGGGAGGGAGGGAGGGAGGGAGGGAGGGAGGGAGGGGTATGAAAGAGAGGAGATCAGGGAAAGGATAGAGGAGAGGGGAGAGCTGGGCTCTTGAGAAGCATTTACAGCAAATGTCACTTTGGCTGTCTTGCTGTGTTGTCCCAATTTGTCTTGTCAAACAAAGCAGCCCTTCTGCAGGTGATGAAGCTGTGGATCATAATTAGTTTGTAATTACCAGAGGACAAAGAGGAAACATACAACAATTAGGCTTAGTCTTAAGCTGATTTAATAAAAATGTGTCTCAATCTCAGATGAATTTAATTCTGAAGAACCGTTCCTATTGTTTGGATGCCTGGCTGAAGGTTCTGGAAGTGACATGATTATAACTCTATATACTGTACATCTTAATGACATAATAGCAGCACTACACGTACACAAAATAATAATCATCAGTTATTATAATAGCACTTTTAATTTCATTCAGAATCTTACAGCATGCAGAACAAAATATATCATGACTAGGCCTGAACTACAACACTACACCAGATTGAAATTCAATCGAGTACAGGCTTCACTGAATGAACTACAGAGACAGAACACGAATATGAGATTGTATTTATTAGTTTGGGGAATGGCGTCATCTCCGAGGGGTGATGGCAGGTAGCCCTACCCTCTCAGGAGCCAGATGATGTGATGGCAGGTAGCCCTACGCGGGGCAGCTGGGATCGAAACCCCCCCCCCCCCCCCCCCCCCCCGCTGGGAGAAAGGAGTTCCAATGATGAGCCTGGTGGTGGTGAGGAGGTGGAGGTCGCTGGTAACTTTTGCTGTAACACAGCAAGAGAGAGAACAAGGTAAGTTGACATATACTGTACATCCCAAGACGTATGTCTACTGGTGGAGAGAGGAAGGGGATTATTACTGTCCCATACGTTATCCAGCCAGCTGGGTGGAGTTGCGTTATTGTGCCGTGATCAAAGGCTATAAGGTGAATGACATTCTAATAGTATAAGAGGAGGAGCGACTTGACGGTATGCTGAGGATGATAACATTTGTAAACACCAACATATACATTCCAACTATGCCCATAGAAGAGGAAGCAATGTGAATTATATTGTGCTTACGGAATGAAGTTAAAATTGAGCTAGCCATTTAGACCTACTGATAGAACTATTGTATCTACATAAGGGTTTATACACTTATCTCAATGATACATGCACTAGTTATCATCCTTCACATTTTAATACTAAGATGATCAAACCCCAAATTGAAAACGTGTGTGTGTGTGTGTGTGTGTGTGTGTGTGTGTGTGTGTGTGTGTGTGTGTGTGTGTGTGTGTGTGTGTGTGTGTGTGTGTGTGTGTGTGTGTGTGTGTGTGTGTGTGTGTGTGTGTGTGTGTGTGTGTGTGTGTGTGTGTGTGTGTGTGTGTGTGTGGGGGGGGGGGGGGGGGGCATATATAATGAGCAAAACTATAAACGCAACAATTTCAAAGTTTTTACTGAGTTACAGTTCATATAAGGAAATAAGTACATTTTAATTAATTAATTAGGCCCTAATCTATGGATTTCACGACTGGGCAGGGGGGCAGCCATGCATGGGCCTTGGAGGGCATAGGCCCACCCACTTGGCAGCTAGGCCCACCCACTGGGGAGCCAGGCCCAGCCAATCAGCATTAGTTTTTCCCCACAAAAGTGCTTTATTACAGACAGAAAGACTTCAGTAAAAGTTATATTTATTTTCACATCAAGGGCCCCAGTCTCTTTCCCTGAGAAAAACATCTAGGTAAAATCCTTTTAAACATAGGACTTGATGTCTGACTATCTATTATTAAAACACCTTTTTGATTGATCTCAACCTCACTGCTTCAGGCAAAGTAACCACAACAACACACGAGTATGTTTGAGTTGGGACCCCCATAAAGTTGGGACACCAAACTCTAAATCTCAGGGCATTTAATTCCAATGACCACTTCTATGACTGTACAATACTCAATCTGTATGGATGATCTGTTGGGATATAGTTTTAATGTCTTCAGTGTATTACTCCTGCTCCCCTCCTCAATTTATAATGTGTGATCTGCAAGCTGTTTAAATTATGCATTGATACATGAGAGATACGTTCAGACCTTCGGATTCTGCCCAAAAATTGGACTAATTCACAAATAGTGTGGGGTGAGAAAATAGAATGTAAAAATTCGAAGAATCTTGTATAATTAATGAATGCAGTTTCAAGAACGCACAGTGCCTTCGGAAAGTATTCACTCCCCTTGACTTCTTCCACATTTTGTTGTGTTACAGACTGTATTTAAAATGTATTACATTTATATTTTTTTACACTGCCCTACACACAATACCCTGTAATGTCAAAGTGGAATGATATTTTTCAACTTGTTTACAAATTAATTAAACTTTTAAAACTGAAATATCTTGAGTCAATAAGTATTGAACCCCTTTGCTATGACAAGCCTAAATAAGTTCAGGAGTAAAAATGTGCTTAAAAAGTCACATAGTAAGTAGCACGGACTCACTCTGTATGCAATAATAGTGTTTAACAGGATTTTTGAATGACTACCTCATCTCTTTACCCAACACATACAATTGTCTGTAAGGTCCTTCAGTCAAGCAGTTAATTTCAAACACAGACTCAACCATAAAGAACAGGGAGGTTTTCCAATGCCTCGCAAAGAAGGACGCCTATTGGATTAGATTTATTAGGATTCCTATTAGCTGACGCCAATGGTGACAGCTAGTTTGACTGGGGTCCAACATAGCAAAACATACTAAATACTTTACAATTAACATGTAGTGTGTGTGTGTGTGTGTGTGTGTGTGTGTGTGTGTGTGTGTGTGTGTGTGTGTGTGTGTGTGTGTGTGTGTGTGTGTGTGTGTGTGTGTGTGTGTGTGTGTGTGTGTGTGTATCTATCAGTTACACATACATGTCAGTACATACAGTACACACAACAAGTAGGTCACATGGGGGAGAGGCGTTGTGCCATGAGGGGTTGCTTTATTTGTTTTTTGAAACCAGGTTTGCTGTTCACTTGCACTATATAAGATGGAAGGGACTTCTACAGAATGTTTCCTTGAATATGTTCTGGACCTGGGGACTGTGTCCTGCAGTGCTGTGTGTAAGTTGACTATGCAAACAGTTTGGAATTTCCAACACATTTATGTTTCTTATGGGATAGTATTAATAGATAGTACTAATATTATCCCTCTGATTACAATGAAGATCAAGACGTGTTGCTCTGTTCTGGGCCAGCCGCAGCTTAACTAGGTCTTTCTTGCAGCTCTTGACCATATGACTGGACAATAATCAAGATAAAATACAACTAGAGCCTGCAAGACTTTCTTTGTGCAGTGTGGTGTCAAAAAAGCAGAGCATCTCTTCATTACAGACAGACGTATAGCTCTGAATCCACGATATGTCAGAGGATGAAAAGCCATAACACATACATTTTCTCAACAACAGGTTATGGTCAATAATATCAAAGGCTTCAATGTTATCTAACAGTCCAGCTCCCACAATCTTCTTATTATCAATGTCTTTCAACCAGTCATCAGGCCTTTGTGTCAGTGCAGTGCATGTGGAGTGCCCTTCTCTTTAAGCATGTAAACTTGTTTACAGAAAAATAGCATTGTATTTGGTCAAACATATTTTTTTACAACAGTTTGCTAAGAGCTGGCAGCAAGCTGATAGGTCTGCTGTTAGAACCAGTAAAGGTCGCTTTACCACTCTTGGGTGTCGGAATGACTTTGGTTTCCCTCCAGGACTGAGGACAAAGACATTTAGGCTCAGATTAAAGATATTACAGATATGAGTGGCTATAGTCAGTTATCATTCTCAGTAGCTTTCCATCTAAGTTGTTAATGCCATGTTTGCCATTTTTCATAAATAACTATCATTTTTCCACCTCTCCCACACTAACTTAACAAAAACATTTTTTTTTTTAATGCATGTGTACGATGGTCACTGGTGATTGTTGGCATTTTCTGCCTAAGTTTGCCGTCATTGCCAATGAAGTAATTGTTAAAATAATTGGCAACATCAAATGGTTTTGTGATGAATAACCCATCTGATTTGATGACAGATGGAGTTGAATTTGTCTTTCTGCCCATAAATTGAAGTAGTCAATTTTTGTTTCACATAATTCTTTATATCATTGATCTTGACTTCATTATGCAGTTTCTATTTCATTTTGTGGAGATTAGTCACATACAGTGCATTCGGAAAGTATTCAGAACCCTTTACTTTATCCACATTTTGTTACGTTACAGCCTTAATCTAAAATGGATTAAATAAAGTTTTTTCCTCCTCAATCTACACACAGTAACCCATACCGGCAAAGCGAAAAAAGGTTTATAGATATTTTTGCAAATCTATTACAAATAAAAAACAGAAATACCTTATTTACATGCAGTTGATGTCGGAGGTTTACATACACCTTAGCCAAATACATTTAAACTCAGTTTTTCACAATTCCTGACATTTAATCCTAGTAAAAGTGCCCTGTTTTAGGTCAGTTAGAATCACCACTTAATTTTAAGAATTTGAAATATCAGAATAATAGTAGAGAGAATAATTTATTTCAGCTTTTATTTCTTTCATCACATTCCCAGTGGGTCAGAAGTTAACATACACTCAATTAGTATTTGGTAGCATTGCCTTTAAATTGTTTAACTTGGGTCAAACATTTTGGGAAGCCTTCCACAAGCTTCCCACAATAAGTTGGGTGAATTTTGGCCCATTCCTCCTGACAGAGCTGATGTAACTGAGTCAGGTTTGTAGGCCTCCTTGCTCGCACACGCTTTTTCAGTTCTGCCAACAAATTTTCTATAGGATTGACGTAAGGGCTTTGTGATGGCCACTCCAATACCTTGACTTTGTTGTCCTTAAGCCATTTTGCCACAACTTCGGAAGAATCCTTGGGGTCATTGTCCATTTGGAAGACCCATTTGCGACCAAGCTTTAACTTCCTGACTGATGTCTTGAGATGTTGCTTCAATATATCCACATACTTGTCTTACCTCATGATGCCATCTATTTTGTGAAGTGCACCAGTCCCTCCTGCAGTAAAGCACCCCCACAACATGATGCTGCCACCCCCGTGCTTCACGGTTGGGATGGTGTTCTTCGGCTTGCGAGCATCCCCTTTTTCCTCCAAACATAATGATGGTCATTATGGCCAAACAGTTCTATTTTTGTTTCATCAGACCAGAGGACATTTCTCCAAAAAGTACAATCTTTGTCCCCAAGTGCATTTGCAAACCATGGACTGGCTTTTTTATGGCGGTTTTGGAGCAGCGGCTTCTTCTTTGCTGAGAAGCCTTTAAGGTTATGTCGATATAGGACTTGTTTTACTGTGGACATAGATAATTTTGTACCTGTTTCCTCCAGCATCTTCACAAGGTCCTTTGCTGTTGTTCTGGGATTGATTTGCACTTTTCGCACCAAAGTATGTTCATCTCTAGGAGACAGATTGCGGCTCCTTCCTGAGCGGAATAACGGCTGCGTGGTCCCATGGTGTTTATACTTGCGTACTATTGTTTGTACAGAGGAACGTGGTACCTTCAGGCGTTTGGAAATTGCTTCCAAAGATGAACCAGACTTGTGGAGGCCTCAAATTTTTTCTGAGGTCTTGGCTGATTTCTTTTAATTTTCCCATGATGTCAAGCAAATAAGCACAGAGTTTGAAGGTAGGCCTTGAAATAAATCCACAGCTACACCTCCAATTGACTCAAAATATGTAAATTAGCCTATAAGAAGCTTCTAAAGCCCCAACATAATTTCCTGGAATTTTCCAAGCTGTTTAAAGGCACAGTCAACTTAGTGTATGTAAACCTCTGACCCACTGGAATTGTGATACAGTGAATTATAAGTGAAACAATCTGTCTGCAAACAATTGTTGGAAAAATTACTTGTGTCATGCACAAAGTAGATGTCCTAACCGATTTGCCACAACTATAGTTTGTTAACAAGAAATTTGTGGAATGGTTGAAAAACTACTTTTAATGACTCCAACCTAAGTGTATGTAAACTTCTGACTTCAACTGTAAGTATTCCAATTCTTTGCTATGTGACTCAAAATTGATTTCAGATATATCCTGTTTCCATTGCAAATTTTTTAGATGTTTCTACTTTTTGATTGGAGTCCACCTGTGGCAAATTCAATTGATTGGACATGATTTGGAAAGGCACACACCTGTCTATACAAGGTCCCACAGTTGACAGTGCATGTCAGGCCAAAAGCCAAGCCATGAGGTCAAAGGATTTGTCTGTAGAGTTCCGAGACAGAATTGTGTCTAGGCACAGATCTGGGGAAGGTTACCAAAACATTTCTGCAGCATTGCAGCATTACAGCATCCCCAAGAACACACTGGCCTCCATTATTCTAAAATTGAAGAAGTTTGGAACCACCAAGACTCTTCCTAGAGCTGGCCACCCGGCCAAACGGAGCAATCGGGGGAGAAGGGCCTTTGTAAGGGAGGTGACCAAGAACCTGATGGTCACTTTGAAGGTGCTCTAGAGTTCCTCTGTGAAGATAGGATAACCTTCCAAAAGGACAACCATCTCTGCAGCACTCCATCAATCAGGCCTTTATGGTAGAGTGGCCAGACAGAAGCCACTCCTCAATAAAAGACACGTGACAGCCCGATTGGAGTTTGCCAAAAGGCACCTAAAGACTCTCAGACCATGAGAAACAAGATACCCTGGTCTGATGAAACCAATATTGATATTTTTAGCCTGAATGCCAAGTGTCATGTCTGGAGGAAATCTAGCACCATCCCTACGGTGAGGCATGGTGGTTGCAGTACCACGCTGTGGGGATGTTTTACAGAGGCAGAGACTGGGAAACTAGTCAGGTTTGAGGGAAAGATGAACAGAGCAATATACAGAGATATCCTTGATGAAAACCTGCTCCAAAGAGTTCAGATCCTCCGGCTGGGGCGAAGGTTCGCCTTTTAACAGGACAACGACCCTAAGCACCCACCAAAACAACGTAGGATTGGTTTTGGTACTCTGAATGTCCTTGAGGGGCCCAGCCAGAGCCAGGACTTGAACTTGAACAAACATTTTTGGAGAGACCTGAAAATAGCTGTGCAGCAACACTTCCCTTCCAACCTGACAGAGCTTGAGAGGATCTGCAGAGAAGAATATGAGTAACTCCCCAAATACAGGTGTGCCAAGTTTGTAGCCTCATACCCAAGAAGACTCAAGGCTGTAATTGCTGCCAAAGGAGCTTCAACAAAGTACTGAGTAAAGGGTCTGAATACTTATGTACTTATGATATTTCCGTTTTTATTTTATATACATTTGCAAAAAAAAAGAAAATATTTTGCTTTGTCATTGTGGGGTATTGTGTGTAGATTGTTGAGGAACATTTTTGAATAGGCTGTAATGTAACAAAATGTGTAAAAAATAAAAGGGTCTGAATACTTTCCCGAATGCACTGTACATTCCTCTCAAGTTCTTGGCTCTTTCCAGAACAACTACCTTGTCATTGAACCTCAGGAACTTGACCACTATCGGCCTGGGTTTGTCACATGGGCCGGTGGTGGGTTTTCGAGTCCTGTCGGCATGTTCCACCTCAACCTTCCTGTGGTCCATCTTCAGTTTCTCTGATATCATTTCCCTCACTTTGTCCTTAGCCTCTAGAAATTCTGAAATTCCGTCCACAACCATGTTGTTCTGCCTTGATTTTCCCTCGAGATAATCTGATTTCTCCGTCATTGTTATCATGGATTTACATACAGAACTGATGTCCTCTCTCAATGACTTATGGATTGCTGTCATCTTGTAGAACTGCAATTCTTCAGGTCCTGGACGTCTCTGGTCAGGTCGAGACAGGGCAGGTTGCAGGGAAGATTGAAAATAACAACAAACAGCAGGGATTGAGACAGCCACAGGTCCGGGACAATTCGTGGTCCAAGTCATAATGGCTAACCACGTTGCAAGCTGCATTCAAGCCCTCAATAAAACCCTGCTAACTTGATAGGCACCTAGCTAGCAGATAGGCTAGCTGATACGCCAAGCAGCTCCTCAGACCATGCCTTGTTCGGAAGGATCACTGGACAGATAGTAGCGGTCCCAGCAACTGATACCATCCACGTCGTGGGATCTAAACTCAAAAGGTATCTAGCTAGTAACCAAACATTTTCAATAGACTTTCAAACCTTTCCAAAGTAAGAAAACTTTCCAAATCAAACTGACTTCTCCCTGTTTCCGCATTCCTCATAGCCTGGCGCACAATTGTCCCAGCATCGTCCGGATTAGGGTTTGGCCGGGGTAGGCCGTAATTGTAAATAAGAATTTGTTCTTAACTGACTTGCCTAGTTAAATTAAGGTTAAATAAAAAATAAAAATAAATGAAGATGCATAAAAATAAAATAAAAAAGCGGACATCGACTATGTTCTTTGAGGATGGAGAAGTTATTAATTACAATTTGGATACACCCAGTAACTACAAAGATACAGGCGTCCTTCCTAAGTTGCTGGAGAGGAGGGAAACCGCTCAGGGATTTCACCATGAGGCCAACGGTGACTTTAAACAGTTAAAGAGTTTAATGGCTGTGATAGGAGAAAACTGAGGATGGATCAACGACATTATAGATTCTCCAAAATACTAACCTAATTGCCAGAAAGAAAAGAAGGAAGCATGTACATAATACAAATATTCCAAAACATGCATCCAGTTACCAACAAGATACCACAGTAATACTGCAAAAAATGTGACAAAGCAATTGACTTTTTGTTCTGAATAAAAGTGTTATGTTTGGTGCAAATCCAATAACACATTACTGAAAAACACATTACTGAGTACCACTCTCCATATTTTCTGGCTGCATCGTGTTATAGGTATGCTTGTAACCATTCAGTATCACGTTTCAGGGAAGACCCAGATGCAGACAAAAGTTTATTACTAGAATAGGGGGCAGGCAAACGACAGGTCAAGGGCAGGCAGAGGTCAGTAATCTAGATTTACTTAACAGCTTCTACCCCCAAGCCCTAAGACTGCTGAACAATTAATCAAATGGCCACCGGACTTTTACATTGAACCCCCCATTTGTTTTGTACACTGCTGCTACTCACTGTTTATTATCTATGGATAGTCACTTCACCCCTACCTACATGTACAAATTACCTCAACTAACCTGTATCCTCGCACACTGACTCGGTACCGGTATACCCAGTATATAGCCTCGTTTTTGTTATGTTATTGTGTTACTTTTTATATTTATATTATTTTATAGTTCAGTTAATTTGGTAAATATTTCTTAAATCTTCTTGAACTGCACTGTTGGTTAAGGGCTTGTAAGTAAGCATTTCACGGTAAGGTCTACACTTGTTGTATTCGGCACATGACACATACAGTTTGATTTGACTTGATTTGAGATCAGAGTCCAAAAGCTACGTAACGGCAGGCAGTCTCAGGGTCAGCGCAGGCAGAGGTCAATAATCCATTGTGGTGTGACGAGGTACAGAACAGCAGGCAGGCTCAGGCCAGGCAGAATTGTCAAAACGGGGAAAACTAGAAACAACCAGGAGCAAGGAGATAACCGCTGGTAGGCTTGACGAGCAAAACGAACTGGCATCAGACAAACAGAGAACACAGGTATAAATACACTGGGGATAATGGGGAAGATGGGCAACACCTGGAGGGGGTGGAGACAAGCACAAAGACAGGTGAAACAGATCAGGGTGTGACAATTAAGGACTGGGGAGTTTTTGAGGATAAACAAAGAAATGGAATGGAGCTAAGCACAGGCAAAATCCTAGAGGAAAACCTGGTTCAGTCTGCTTTCCAGCAGACAGTGGGAGATGAATTCACCTTTCAGCAGGACATAACCTAAAACACAAAGCCAAATCTACACTGGAGTTGCTTTCAAAGAGGACAGTGAATGTTCCTGAGTGGCCGAGTTACAGTTTAGACTTAAATCTGTTTGAAAATCAGTGGCAAGACTTGAACATTTTTGTCTAGGAATGATCAACAACCAATTTCACAGAGCTTGAAAAGAATAATGGGCAAATATTGTACAATCAAGGTGTACAAAGCTCTTAGTAACTTATCCAGAAAGACTCACAGCTGTAATTGCTGCCAAAAGTGATTCTAACATGTATTGACTCAGGGATGTAAATACTTATGTAAATGAGATGTTTCTGTATATCATTTTCAATCAATTTGCACAATTTTTTTTGTACATGTTTTCACTTTGTTATTGTGTGTAGATTGGTGGGAAAAAATATATTTAATACTTTTTTAATTCAGGCTATACCACAACAAAATATGGAATAAGTCAAGGGGTATGAAAACTTTCTGAAGGCACTGTACTTTAATTTATAGACTGCACTTCCACTAGTGGAGAGTTCACACAAGATACTATACCTGCCTTTTCTTCAGTATGCAGGTAGGCATGCATCACATTCCTATTCATGGATGGCAACTCCGTCATGCAATAACATCATGCTATTGTGTTTTGATTTTATACAGTTTTACGGACATTTAGACAACACAATATAAACAATATAAATAATATGCCCAACTTGTTCTCTATAGCTGTAGCTCTAACAAATGTCCTAGTCTGGAGATAGCGGAAGAAGTGTGATTGGGGGTGGTTGAACTTTTCCTGTAGCTGAGCAAAAGAGGCAAACGTATCATTGAAGAATAATTGGCCTAGTGAGGAGAGGCCTAGTGAGTGCCAGATGCCAAAAGACCCATCATTTAAAGATGGAGGAAATAACATGTTCTGATTGATTGGACCTGACAGAGAAAAGCCTCTAAGGGCCCAGTCGAAATTTACACAATTATTACCCGGAGGAAAAATGAGGGAGGGTCATGCTTCTTCAATTTCACTCAGGAGGAGGGTTTAGTATATCTATCTATATATATATATATATATATATATATATATATATATATATATATATATATATATATATATATATATATACAGTATATATATATATATATATATATACAGTATATATATATATTTTTTTTTTATCCAGTGGAGGGTCATATAATTTGTTATCGATTAAATGTCATCATTTGTCAGCATTTTGGGAATTTATGTATTGAATTAGACTATTTATAACTTTGGTGTACAACCCGGCTCTCCATCTCTAAACTGTCATGAGAGTCTGTATCAATTGAAGGCATATTCAGACCATCAAAGAACAAATCAATCAACAAAGGCTCTAGAGGAGATTCAGAGGTGTATAGCACAGAATACAATTTTTGAATTGATCATTGATCTCTTTATGCATAACTGTGGTAGTACCAGACAGGGTCCTTATTTGTGGGAGTAGACATGAGGCCTCAGATTTACGGATCTGATGTGCAAGGAGATTACTTGCCTTATCGCCTTGCTTATACACTGTCTCATGCTCGTAAGAGTTATTGTTCAGCTTGTCTGGTAGAGAGCTTTTGAAAGTCAGATTGGAGTAGCTGCCGTTCTTTATATAGATCAGATGAAGGATCAGTAGCTTACTTTTCATTTAATGTAGCTATGGATTCGCTCAGGTTTCAAAGCCGCTAAGAGCGAGCTTTGTTTTTGTTGGCTGTATAAGAAATAATTTGTCCAAATAGGTATGCTTTGAGGGACTCCCATATGGAAGAGCAGGACATACCTGGAGTATGAGGCCTCCTGTGTGGCGCAGCGGTCTAAGACACTGCATCGCAGTGTTGTGGCGTCACTACAGCCTGGGGCCCAGCCCACCACCAGGAGTCGCTAGAGCGTGATAAAGCAAGTAAATCCCCCCAACCAGCTGTGACTGGGAGTCCCATAGGTCGGTGCACAATTGGCCCAGCGTTGTCCAGGTTAGGGGGGCTTTACTTTGCTCATCGCGCTCTAGCGACTCCTGGTGGTGGGCCGGGCACCTGCAGACTGACGTCGGTTGTCAGTTGAAAGGTGTTTCCACACATTGGTGCAGCTGGTTTAGCGGGTCGTGCTTTGTAGGACGCATAACTTGACCTTCACCCCTCGCGAGCCCGTTTGGGAGTTGCAGCGTAGAGACAAGATCGTAATCACAAAATTGGGGAGAAAAAGGGGGTAAAAGTAAAAATATATATATATATATTACATTTCTAGGAACAAGGTGATTTCAGAAGAAATGAACTTGACAAACTCCTTATCTGAGAGTAAAAAACGCCATTGGTAATGCATAGGAGGTTGCTGGGGGAAGCTCAAGAACTAATGAATGGTCAGATATAACAACACACTCATACTGTAAGTTCAGTTCTGGAGGTTAGGAAGAAGTTTTTTGTCCAAAAATAAGTAATCAATGTGGGAGTATGTTTAATGAACATGAGAATAAAGGAATACTGTCTATCTGTAGGGTGTAGGAAACGCCAAGTAGGGCACATTTAGATGGGCCTAAAGTTTTTCGTGAAGACTTTTCAAGAACTGGGGAAATTGTACAGTTGAAATCACCCCTAAAATCATTGAATGGGAATCTAAATTGGGTATTGCAGGTAAAAAGTTAGAAATTAAACTCGTGTCATCCAAATTAGGGGCCAAATAAACTAGCCAAAACATGAGGGGTAGAAAACAGTTTACCAGTTACTATGACGTATCTTCCATTAGGATTTGCAATAACCTCATAAGCTACTATGAAAGTTAGACTGGAACAATTGACCAACCCAGTCCTTGCGAATCGGAAAGTGTTCACATGTCCTCAATGGAGTCTCCTGTACAAATGCAAAATATGCGTTCAAACCCTTGAAATGTGTCAGCACTCTATTACGTTTCACAGGGTTGTTAGCCCCTTCGATGTTCCACGAAATTTACTTGATGGTATTATTTAGGCCACCCTGAGAACCCCCGTTATACACCCCTGTCATTAGAGCACAGAGTGAAAAAGAAATGAATTCCCCAAAAACCCAGGATAACTTGTCTCCGAGTAATAATGTACGGTGTAAGATACTTGGAAAAATAAACTGTAAAGATGAAAGAATGACAACATTTGAACTAAACAATTCAACCTGCCTCCTCCCCCCACCCGAGACAATACCTCCCCAAACGAGGTACAAGCCTAAACAGAACATGTTTTCTTCACACAGTATGTCTGTGAGAGTGCAGTGTTAAATTCAAACCTCCGTGTTAGTGAATCAAGCAGGAAAATAATTTAACAAATTAAAGTGAAAACAAAATTTGAAATGAGAAAAGTACCACTTGTACATGTATAAAATGGTATCCTCAGTTTTATAAAGGGTATTGAAAGAGAGAAAATACATCCAATGTATCAAGGCTTTTAGCTAAAAACCTCTCATTTAAAGTAAGCAAATTGTAGTAAAACAAAAAAATAAATATTGTTGGACGATGTGAAAATGTGCAGCCACAAGACCACAATTTGGAATTTCAGAAAACTAAAAAACCAACAGATTCACAAAATATAAATATAACATGACATTCAAGAGCAACATGGCAACTTAATAAATACTGAACACTTCTCATACAACTCAAGTCAAAATAGCTCGAATAGAAAAACAAAAACGGACCAAATAAATACATGAATAAAATAATTTTAGGTCAATGAGACAATATGAAAACAAAGCACAAAAGGTCTTATATGAAAACCACACCACAAATATAAGTACAATAAAAAGTTGGTTCAATCAGTTAAAAAAAGCATATTAATTATAATTGTACATGATATACTCAGTTTACAAGAAAAAACATGTTTGTTTATGTGTGTGTGTGAGAGAGTTAGGCTACATGGAGAGATGTATTGGGCAGTTTAGTTCATCAGACTGACCCCCAGTCTTCGCTTGAAGTTATTGAGGGATAATGAGGTTTTTGCAATGTGGCGATAAGAATTCCAAAGTATGGTACCTTTGTATCTGATAGAGAATTGACTATGTCAGGTGCGGCATTGTGGAGGGTGAAGGTTATCACAGTGTCTTGTGTTATATAGATGGACTTCAGAATGTATCTGGAAAAAGCCATTGAAGGGTTTGGGTAAACTATCTGGGAGGAATGAGTATTTGTAGATTTAAGGGCATAACTGGCATGCATTAATGTCATATTTAGACAATATATTGAGTTTCTTAAACAAAGATGCAGATGGAGCCAGGTAATTAGAGGAGGTGGCTAGTCTTGCAAATGTATTTTGTTTGATGAGAAATTTGTGTAGGTAGGAGGCATATGTACTGCCTAGACAATATTACAGTAAATGAGATATGGGTAAATTAGGCTATAGTATAGAGTTAGGAAGCAAGCCTGAAGAATCAACCCACTAATCTTGCTGCTGATTCCAACAGATTTCATTACTTTGCTACAGAGAAATTGTATATGTTATTTCCAGGACAACTTTTCATCAATTAGAACTACGAGGAATCTAGTGGATGTGACTCAAGCACGGCTTGACCAATACGTGCGGGTGCATTTATTCCATATGCATAATCAGACAACTGTGCATTGGTAATAATGTTTCGGATGAAATGGCTATCACAACGTCAAAAATGAAATTAATAATTTCCAAAGTGCAGCCACAATGAGAAGTGCATTTACCCCATGCCTGTTAACTGTGCACACATATGTAAAACGAACTGGCTATCATCACAATCTTAGTGATTATATTTCTATTGCAAACAAATAACTTGTAGGCCGACAATATACATATGTCCTGCTGTGCGTTGGTTATAATGTTACGGATTAAATGTATATCACAACATCAGAAATGAAAGGAATAATATCTAGAGTGCAGCCACAATGAGAAGTGCATTTACCCTCTGCCTGTCAACTGTGCACACATGGTGTAAAACGAGCTGGCTATCATCACAATCTTAGCCATTATATTTCTATTGCAATAATACTTGTAGGCCGACTGGCTGACAATATGCATGCCTCTTCTTGTTCCATCCAGATCAGCGCGATTGAATCATGTTCCCACCACTGGACAGGCTCACTCTGTCAATAAATTAATGGCCTTTCAGTTACTCACCAAGTGTTGTTTTATAGAAGGATGATGCATCAGTTGTTGTGGTTCAGTGCAAATGAGTCTATAATCTTCTGGACATCCAGTGCCTTGGTTCTTTCTGTGAGTATAGACAGGCAGGCAAGGTTGCTGAGTCGAGAGTTTGCCCAGTATTTCATTCTGTATATCATGATACATGTACTTAGCATTTCTACGATTATCTGAGATTTTCTGTGCAACTGTTTTGTCGAATTTGCCTATGACCTGTAAAAGTTCAAGGAAGTTTCCCTGGTTGACATCCATTTAGTTTTCTATGTCTCCTCTCTGTGAAAGTCCCTGGTATGCAGTGTAATGCAATGACTCCACAACTGCTCTCATATACTCTCTGTTCTCTCAAACTATTTTCGAATGTCCATCACTTAGAGCATTGCATATTGTTGAGCCAGACTCGTTCTAAATAGTTCACTCATTCCACGCTGTTATTGCATATTTATGCTCCACACTAGCATTGTGTGGCTTGAACGAACTTGTTGCCTTCTTCCAGTTCTGGTAGCCATCGTTGGTAAATACCGCCTTCTCTCCACCATGGTTTCCTGGATGTTGAAAGTGGCGGCATGCGAAGCAGAAAGCATGGTCCTTTGAAATAGAATATTCCAGCCATTTGTAATCCTCATACCATCTACGATTGAAGTAGAGATCCTGCTGTCCAACTTTTGTGGCTGGATAACGCCGAAGAAGAGGGCGCCTTGGTTCTTCAACAGGTGACTGGCTTAAATCAGAGGGAGAGGTATGAGTGCCGTGCTAACAGTGCAGCTAATAGTGGATGTGGAGCAGCTAGCAGGGACGAACTGCTCTGGTGCTCCCTCACGTTGTGTCTCTCTCTGACTCATCATTCTTATCTCCCTCTTCTTCTTTGGCCAGAATCCCGGAGTCACCTCTTCACTGTTGACGTTGAGACTGCTGTTTGCGGGTACTATTTAATGAAGCTGCCAGTTGAGGACTTGTGAGGCGTCTGTTTCACAAACTAGACACTCTAATGTACTTGTCCTCTTGCTCAGTTGTGCACCGGGGCCTCCCACTCCTCTTTATAATCTGGTTAGGGCCAGTTTGCGCAGTTCTGTCATTGGAGTAGTACAGTCGTGGCCAAAAGTTTTGAGAATGACACAAATATTAATTTTCACAAAGTCTGCTGCCTCAGTTTGTATGATGGCAATTTGCATATACTCCAGAATGTTATGAAGAATGTTCAGATGAATTTCAATGAATTGCAATGTCCCTCTTTGACATGCAAATGACCTGAATCCCCCAAAAACATTTCCACTACATTTCAGCCCTGCCACAAAAGGACCAGCTGACATCATGTCAGTGATTCTCTCATTAACACAGGTGTTGACGAGGACAAGGCTGGAGATCACTCTGTCATGCTGATTGAGTTCGAATAACAGACTGGAAGCTTCAAAAGGAGGGTGGTGCTTGGAATCATTGTTCTTCCTCTGTCAATCATGAATACCTGCAAGGAAACACATGCCGTCATCACTGCTTTGCACAAAAAGGGCTTCACAGGCAAGGATATTGCTGCCAGTAAGATTGCACCTAAATCAACAATTTATCGGATCATCAAGAACTTCAAGGAGAGCGGTTCAATTGTTGTGAAGAAGGCTTCAGGGCGCCCAAGAAAGTCCAGCAAGCGCCAGGACCGTCTCCTAAAGTTGATTTGGCTGCGGGATCGGGGCACCACCAGTACAGAGCTTGCTCAGGAATGGCAGCAGGCAGGTGTGAGTGCATCTGCATGCACAGTGAGGTGAAGACTTTTGGAGGATGGCCTGGTGTCAAGAAGGGCAGCAAAGAAGCCACTTCTCTACAGGAAAAACGTCAGGGACAGACTGATATTCTGCAAAACGTACAGGGATTGGACTGCTGAGGACTGGGGTAAAGTCATTTTCTCTGACAAATCCCCATTCCGATTGTTTGGGGCATCCGGAAAAAAAGCTTGTCCGGAGAAGACAAAAACCCACAAATTCTGTCAAACTCCAAGCATTGATTATGCAAGAATGGGCTGCCATCAGTCAGGATGTGGCCCAAAAGTTAATTGAAAGCATGCCAGGGCGGATTGCAGAGGTCTTGAAAAAGAAGGGTCAACACTGCAAATATTGACTCTTTGCATCAACTTCATGTAATTGTCAATAAAAGCCTTTGACACTAATGAAATGCGTGTAATTATACTTCAGTATTCCATAGTAACTGACAAAAATATCTATATCTATACTGAAGCAGCAAACTTTGTGAAAATTTATATTTGTGTCATTCTCAAAACTTTTGGCCACGACTGTACACAGCATTGTAAGAGATCTTCAGTTTCTTGGCAATTTCTCGCATTGAATAGCCTTCATTTCTCAGAACAAGAATAGACTGACGAGTTTCAGAAGAAAGTACATTGTTTCTGGCCATTTTGAGCCTGTAATCGAACCCACAAATGCTGATACTCCAGATACTCAACTAGTCTAAGGAAGGCCAGTTGTATTGCTTCTTTTACCAGGACAACTGTTTTCAGCTGTGCTAACATGATTTCAAAAGGGTTTTCTAATGATTAGTTAGCCTTTTATAAAGATAAACTTGGATTAGCTAACCCAACGTGCCATTGGAACACAGGAGGGATGGTTGCTGATAATGGGCCTCTGTACGCCTATGTAGATATTCCATAGAAAATCAGCCGTTTCCAGCTACAATAGTCATTTACAACTTGAACAATGTCTACACTGTATTTCTGATAATTTTTATGTTATTTTAATGGGAAAAAAACCTTGCTTTTCTTTAAAAAAAAAGGACATTTCTAAGTGACCCCAAACTTTTGAACGGTAGTGTATAATCATGAAAACCATAATAATGCAATTTAGAAAGTTATATTTCATGATCAACCGGGTCAAACACTTTGGATAAATCTAAAAGGATGCCAAGAGCATATTCATTGTTGTTTAGAGCTTTAAAGATTTTATCCACAAGCTGCAAAAGAGCCACAACTGTGGAGTAGTTTTTCCCAAAAACATATTGGTGCTCATAATTTATAAAATACAGTGTTGATTTAAATGTTTCCATATTCTCTTATACACCAATTTTTAAAAACATGGTAGTACAGATATTGTGCGATAATTTGTAAAATATTTTGGATACCCAGTTTCTTCCATCATCAGAAAGCCACAGGCGGGCCGGGAATCACAGGCCGTACTTCACACCTGGATAGTCCCTTAGCAGTCGTTTGGCCTGCCTGAAAGCTGCACGCTGCCTGGACACAGTGGGGAAGTAAGTCTTGGTAGATAGAGAAGCTCTGTCCTTGAAAGTTCAGTGGTATTGCTGGCTCGTTTGAGAATCTCCATCTTCTCAGGGAAAAAGTGCACTTGAAGAATGATGTCACGGGGCCTCTCACCGTCTCGGGGCTTTGGGTGCAGTGACCATGGGCACGATCAATCAGGAGCTTCTCATCCATGGAGAGAACATCATTCAGCAGCCCGGAGATGAAATCTGTGGCTCAAGGCATTTCCGCTGACTCTGGGACCGATACCAGTCTCAGGTTATTGCAGCAAGAAAATCCCCCTAAGCTCACACAGCTCTCCTGCACCTTTTTCAGATCCACAGCCAGGCTATTCACATCAGCCTCCAGAGAGGTAGTCAGGTCGGACGCAATGGTAGCAGAGGTCTCCAGCACTGCAATCGTCACTGTGTGCAACTCTGTTGTTTTGAGTGTTGTCATAACAGGCACCTTCTCGTTCCACAGTTTAGTTAAATATCCATTGAAAGTATCAGAAACCTCCTGTATACGGGCCTCAATCATAGCAACTACCTCCGTTTTAATTTCAACTATCTCTGAGCGTAGTAGCTTGATGGCCTCGAGAATGTTAAGTTCAGTGCCCCCAGACAGAGCCACACTGGGTCTTGTAGGCCGGATTTTGTCAAAGTCGTATTTTTTGCCATATTTTTCTCGAGATGCTGACATTTAAAGAAAAGTAGTCTTGGGTACTACAGAAAGGGATCACCAAACTAATATTTGAAAATGAATACAGTTATACTGCAAAATTCACACTTTAAGAATACTGCGGGAGCAAACGGAAATGATATTGCTCAAATACGATGATATTGCTCAAATAGGCAAATATTTAGTAGGAAACAACTTTGCCATAATAATGATGTCATCAAATTTACTTTAGAGAGATAGCAATGTTTCCATTACCTAGCAAAGTTTAAAAAAAAATAGCCATCAATGCTAACGTTACCAAGCTAAAATCTGGTGCTTTCCCCTCAATCTTAGCTAGTAAAGTTAAACTGCATCTAAAGTCAATCTTGCAACATCACAATGGTGACAAAAGGTTTTCCTATTTATTATCTGCCTCCGTTTGAAATGTCATCGTATTTCTAAGTTACTATAATGCACTTTAGACAAAGTCTTTATTCGCGCCAAGTAGAATCTTCAGTTGGTAAACAATGATCAAGAGAATCTTCAGTTGGTAAACAATGATCAAGAGAATTTTCAGTTGGTAAACAATGATCAAGAGAATCTTCAGTTGGTAAACAATGATCAAGAGAATCTTCAGTTGGTAAACAATGATCAAGAGAATCTTCAGTTGGTAAACAATGATCAAGAGAATCTTCAGTTCGTAAACAATGATCAAGAGAATCTTCAGTTGGTAAACAATGATCAAGAGAATCTTCAGTTGGTTAACAATGATCAAGAGAATCTTCAGTTGGTAAACAATGATCAAGGGAATCTTCAGTTGGTTAACAATGATCAAGAGAATCTTCAGTTGGTAAACAATGATCAAGAGAATCTTCATAACAATATTGTGACGCAAAATGCAACCCATCAAATAATATCTTTCTCTGGACACGTCTGAGAAAAAAATAAGAAAAATAAATGTTTTATTGTCACACACCAGATAGATGCAGTGAAATGGGTTGCTTTACAGGGTCAGCCATAGTAGTACGGCACCCCTGGAGCAAAATTAGGTTTAAGTGCCTTGCTCAAGGGCACTTCAACAGATGGCTTGTCGACTCAAGTATTTGAACCAGTGACCTTTCAGTTACTGGCCCTATGCTCTAAACACTAGGCTACATGCCACCAAGGTATATACACTGCTCAAAAAAATAAAGGGAACACTTAAACAACACAATGTAACTCCAAGTCAATCACACTTCTGTGAAATCAAACTGTCCACTTAGGAAGCAACACTGATTGACAATCAATTTCACATGCTGTTGTGCAAATGGAATAGACAAAAGGTGGAAATTATAGGCAATTAGCAAGACACCCCCAATAAAGGAGTGATTCTGCAGGTGGTGACCACAGACCACTTCTCAGTTCCTATGTTTCCTGGCTGATGTTTTGGTCACTTTTGAATGCTGGCGGTGCTCTCACTCTAGTGGTAGCATGAGACGGAGTCTAAAACCCACACAAGTGGCTCAGGTAGTGCAGCTCATCCAGGATGGCACATCAATGCGAGCTGTGGCAAGAAGGTTTGCTGTGTCTGTCAGCGTAGTGTCCAGAGCATGGAGGCGCTACCAGGAGACAGGCCAGTACATCAGGAGACGTGGAGGAGGCCGTAGGAGGGCAACAACCCAGCAGCAGGACCGCTACCTCCGCCTTTGTGCAAGGAGGAGCACTGCCAGAGGCCTGCAAAATGACCTCCAGCAGGCCACAAATGTGCATGTGTCAGCATATGGTCTCACAAGGGCTCTGAGGATCTCATCTCGGTACCTAATGGCAGTCAGGCTACCTCTGGCGAGCACATGGAGGGCTGTGCGGCCCCACAAAGAAATGCCACCCCACACCATGACTGACCCACCGCCAAACCGGTCATGCTGGAGGATGTTGCAGGCAGCAGAACGTTCTCCACGGCGTCTCCAGACTCTGTCACGTCTGTCACATGTGCGTGTGAACCTGCTTTCATCTGTGAAGAGCACAGGGCGCCAGTGGCGAATTTGCCAATCTTGCTGTTCTCTGGCAAATGCCAAACGTCCTGCACGGTGTTGGGCTGTAAGCACAACCCCCACCTGTGGACGTCGGGCCGTCATACCACCCTCATGGAGTCTGTTTCTGACCGTTTGAGCAGACACATGCACATTTGTGGCCTGCTGGAGGTAATTTTGCAGGGCTCTGGCAGTGCTCCTCCTTGCACAAAGGCGGAGGTAGCGGTCCTTCTGCTGGGTTGTTGCCCTCCTACGGCCTCCTCCACGTCTCCTGATGTACTGGCCTGTCTCCTGGTAGCGCCTCCATGCTCTGGACACTACACTGACAGACACAGCAAACCTTCTTGCCATAGCTCGCATTGATGTGCCATCCTGGATGAGCTGCACTACCTGAGCCACTTGTGTGGGTTGTAGACTCCGTCTCATGCTACCACTAGAGTGAGAGCACCGCCAGCATTCAAAAGTGACCAAAACATCAGCCAGGAAGCATAGGAACTGAGAAGTGGTCTGTGGTCACCACCTGCAGAATCACTCCTTTATTGGGGGTGTCTTGCCAATTGCCTATAATTTCCACCTTTTGTCTATTCCATTTGCACAACAGCATGTGAAATTGATTGTCAATCAGTGTTGCTTCCTAAGTGGACAGTTTGATTTCACAGAAGTGTGATTGACTTGGAGTTACATTGTGTTGTTTAAGTGTTCCCTTTATTTTTTTGAGCAGTGTATTATATATCTACATGGGTACGGTATGCATGCATCATCAGTTAACTGTGCAAGCCCTAACCCTAACACTATCCTTTAGGTCTACACTGTTGAGTCAGCGAAAGAGTTCAACCCATATCCCAGATACCATACTGTATATCCGTGTCTATCCTCCCCACGGCGCCTCAATTTTCTCAACTCAGAGCTGTTTCATTCAGTTACTAACCTTGTTTGTTTCTTTCAGTTTTCCCCCTCTCCCTATCTCCCTGTTTGTTTTATTCAGTTTCCTTTATCTTCCTCTCCACCCTCTCCCCTTCTCCCTATAGAGAAAAGCCATTTGATGTGTAAAAAGCTTTGCTGTATCCCTTAATTAACACACACATGAAAAAGCTGGGAAGAAGAACATTCTAGAGTGAGAGAATGCCACTTAGTGAGTATAGAGTTGCTTCATCACACAGTCATGGTAAAAGCTCATTCAGAACGGAGTGACCATGCTCTGTACTAAAAAGCTACAAAGCTGGTGAGATAGTTCATATACTAAAGCTGTTTGTGACAGTAGCAGCAGTACCAATGGTTTTAGGGGTGTATGGGGATAGGAAAACAAAATGACGTGGAAACGGCAACTGTACAACAAAAACATCTATTCCATGTTCTGTCGCTTTATTCTGTGTAGGTAGGCACTTTGCAAATCCATTTGGCACCAAGGACTCCAACCTGTACATTACCTCTTAAATGTAACGAAATGTAATTGAGAATGTGTCTACAGTTGAAGTCGGAAGTTTTTATACACTTAGATATGTCACGCCCTGACCGTAGAGATCTTTTAATTCTCTGTGTTTGGTTGGTCAGGGTGTGACTCGGGTGGGAAACTCTATGTTCTTTGTTTCTATGTTTTGGCCGGGTATGGTTCTCAATCAAGGAGAGCTGTCTATCATTGTCTCTGATTGGGAATCATACTTAGGCAGCCTTTTTTCTTTTGGTATTTGTGGGTAGTTGTCTTTGTTATTGGCATGATAGCCGAAGCAAGCTTCACGGTCGTTTCCTTATTCTATGTTTTGTTGGCGACACTTATAAATAAAATAAATGTACGCTCACCATTCTGCACCTTGGTCCGGTCATTTCCACGACAACAGCGATCGTGACAAGATAGGAGTCATTAAAATTGTTTTTCAACCACTCCACAAATTTCTTGTTAACAAACTATAGTTTTGGCAAGTCGGTTAGAACATCTACTTCATGCATGACACAAGTAATTTTTCCAACAATTATTTACAGACTGATTATTTCACATACTTCACTGTATCACAATTCCAGTGGGTCAGAAGTTTACAAACATTAAGTTGACTGTGCCTTTAAACAGCTTGGAAAGTTCAAGAAAGGGATGTCATGGCTTTAGAAGCTTCTGATAGGCTAATTGACATAATTTGAGTCAATTGGAGGTGTACCTGTGGATGTATTTCAAGGCCTAACTTCAAACTCAGTGCCTCTTTGCTTGACATGATGGGAAAATCAAAAGAAATCATCTCAGAAATCATCTCAGAAATCAAGACCTCAGAAAAAATTGTAGACCTCCACAAGTCTGGTTCATCCTTGGGAGCAATTTCCAAATGCCTGAAGGTATCACGTTCATCTGTACAAACAAAAGTACGCAAGTATAAACACCATGGGACCACAAAGCCGCCATACCACTCAGGAAGAAGATGCGTACTTTGGTGCAAAAAAGTGCAAATCAATCCCAGAACAACAGCAAAGGACCTTGTGAAGATGCTGGAGGAAATAGGTACAAAAGTATCTATATCCACAGTAAAACGAGTCCTATATCGACATAACCTGAAAGACCACTCAGCAAGAAAGAAGCCACTGCTCCAAAACCGCCATAAAAAAGCCAGACTAGAGTTTGCAACTGCACCTGGTGACAAAAATCATACTTTTTGGAGAAATCTCCTCTGGTCTGATGAAACAAAAATAGAACTGTTTGGCCATAATGACCATCGCTGTGTTTGGAGGAAAAAGGGGGAGAACACCATCCCAACCGTGAAGCACGGGGTTGCAGCATCATGTTGTAGGGGTGCTTGGCTGCGGGAGGGACTGGTGCAATTCGCAAAATAGATGGCATCATGAGGAAAGACAATTATGTGGATATATTGAAGCAACATCTCAGGACATCAGTCAGGAAGTTAAAGCTTGATCGCAAATGGTTCTTCCAAATGGACAATGACTCCAAGCATACTTCCAAAGTTGTGGCAAAATGGCTTAAGGACAACAAAGTCAAGGTATTGGAGTGGCCATCACAAAGCCCTGACCTCAATCCTATAGAAAATGTGTGGGCAGAACTGAAAAGGCGTGTGCGAGCAAGGAGGCCTACAAACCTGACTCAGTTACACCAGCTCTGAAAGGGAGAATGGGCCAAAATTCACCCAACTTATTGTGGGTAGCTTGTGGAAGGCTACCCGATACCCAACTTAAACAATTTAAAGGCAATGCTACCAAATACTAATTGAGTGTATGTAAACTTCTGACCCAGTGGGAATGTGATGAAAGAAATAAAAGCTGAAATAAATAATTCTCTCTATTATTCTGACATTTCACATTATTAAAATAAAGTGGTGATTCTAACTGACCTAGACAGGGATTTTTTTTACGAGGATTAAATGTCAGGAATTGTGAAAAACTGAGTATAAATGTATTTGGCTAAGGTGTATGTTAACTTCCGACATCAACTGTACATATTTTGCAGATGTCAGTGTGGGTGTAGCAAAATGCTTGTGTTCCTAGCTCCAACAGCGCAGTAGTTTCTAACAATTCACAGCAATAAACAAATATAAAAGTAAAATAATGCAATTAAGAAATATATAAATATTAGAATGAGCAATATCAGAGTGGCATTGACTAAAATACAGTACATACATATGAGATGAGTAAAGCAGTGTGCAAACATTATTAAAGTGACTAGTGTTCATTTATTAAAGTGGCCAGAGATTCTATGTCTATGTATATAGAGCAGCAGCCTCTAAGGTGCATGGTTGAGTAACCGGATGGTAGCCAGCTAGTGATTAACCTCTCTAGGTTAGCATCCCACCTCTTCAACAGCCAGTGAAAATGCAGGGCGCCAAATTCAAAACAACAGAAATCCCATAATTAAAATCCCTCAAACATACATGTATTTTACACCATTTTAAAGATACACTTGATGTAAATCCAGCCACAGTGTCCGATTTCAAAAAGGCTTTACGACGAAAGCAAACCAAACGATTATGTTAGGTGAGTGCCTATTCACAGAATAACACAGCCATTTTTACAGCCAAAGAGAGGATTCACAAAAAGCTGAAATATAGATTAAATTAATCACTAACCTTTGATAATCTTCATCGGATGACACTCATAGGACTTCATGTTACACAATACATGTATGTTTTGTTCGGTATAGTTCATATTTATATAAAAAAATCTGAGTTTACATTGGCGCCTTACGTTCAGAGGTTCCTCAATTTACAGGAATACTCATAATAAACATTGCTAAGAGATACAACTGTTATGTATGGAATTTTAGATGCACTTCTCCTTAATGCAACCGCTGTGTCAGATTTCAAAAAAGCTTTACGAAAAAAGCACACCATGCAATAATCTGAGTCGGCGCTCAGAGCCCAATCAAGACACAAATATATCCGCCATATTATGCAGTCAACAGAAGTCAGAAGTAACATTATAAACATTCACTTACCTTTGATGATCTTCATCAGAATGCACTCCCAGGAATCCCAGTTCCACAATAAATGCTTGTTTTGTTCGATAATGTCCATCATTTATGTCCAAATTCCTCCTTGTTGTTCTAGCGTTCAGTACACTTTCCAAACTCACAACGCGCGGGCAGGTCCAGCGGAAAGTCCGGACGAAAAGTTTAAAAAGTAATATTACAGTCCGTAAAAACATGACAAACAAAGTTTTGAATCAATCTTTAGTATGTTTTTAACATAATTCTTCAATAATGTTCCAACCGGAGTATTCCTTTGTCTTCAGAAAAGCAAATGGAACAGAGCTCGCTCTCACGTGAATGCGCATGGTCAGGGAGTGTTCAGGTCATGATAGACCTGACTCATTCCTCCTTCGGCCCCACTTCACAGTAGAAGCATCAGACAAGGTTCTAACGACTGTTGACATCTAGTGGAAGCCTTAGGAAGTGCAACATTACCAATATCCCACTGTATCTTCAATAGGAGCTGAGTTGAAAATCGACCAACCTCAGAATTCCCGCTTCCTGGTTGGATTTCTTCCCAGGTTTTTGCCTGCCATATGAGTTCTGTTATACTCACAGACATCATTCAAACAGTTTTAGAAACTCCAGAGTGTGTTCTATCCAAATCTACTAATAATATGCATATTCTAGCTTTTATGGCTTTGTAGCAGGCCGTTTACTCTGGGCATGCTTTTCATCCGGACGTGAAAATACTGCCCCTTACCCCAAAGAAGTTAAACATCAGCCGATGTCACAAAGTGTTATACAGAAATCCAGCCTAATACTCCAAATTGCAAGCAATGCAGATGTAGAAGCACGGTGGCTCCCTAGAAAGGCAGGAACCTAGGACGAAACCTAGAGAGGAACCAGGCTCTGAGGGGTGGACAAACCTCTTCTGGCTGTGCCGGGTGGAGATTATAACAGTGCATGGCAAAGATGTTCAAACGTTCATAGATGACGAGCAGGGTCAATAATAATTATCACAGTGGTTGTAGAGGGTGCAAAAGGTCAGGACCTCAGGAGTAAATGTTAGTTTGCTTTTCATAGCCTATCATTCAGAGTTAGAGACAGCAGGTGTGGTAGAGAGAGAGTGTCAAAAACAGCAAGTCCGGGACAAGGTAACACGTCTGGTGAACAGGTCAGGACTCCATAGCCGCAGGCAGAACAGTTGAAACTGGAGCAGCAGCATGACCAGCTGGACTGGGGACAGCAAGGAGTCATCAGGCCAGGTAGTCCTGAGGCATGGTGCTAGGGCTCAGGTCCTCTGAGAGAAGAGAAAGAGAAAGAGAATGAGAGAGAGTATTAGAGGGGGCGTACTTAAATGCACACAGGACACCAGATAAGATAGGAGAAATATTTCAAATATTACAGACTGACCCTAGCCCCCCGACACATAAACTAATGCATCATAATAACTGGAGGCTGAGACCCCGGACAGGGCCAACCAGGCAGGATATATCCCCACTCACTTGGCCAAAGCACAACCCCCCCACAGATAGAGGGATATCTTCAACCACCAACTTACTACCCTGAGACAAGGCAGAGTATAGCCCACAAAGATCTCCCCCACGGCACAAACCCGAGGGGACAACCCGGACAGGAAGATCACGTCAGAGACTCAACCCACTCAAATGACGCACCCCTCCTAGGGACGGCATGGAAGAGCACCAGTAAGCCAGTGACTCAGCCCCCGTAATAGGGTTAGAGGCAGAGAATCCCAGTGGAGAGAGGGGAACCGGCCAGGCAGAGACAGCAAGGGCAGTTCGTTGCTCCAGTGCCTTTCCGTTCCCCTTCACACCCCTGGGCCAGTCTACACTCAATCATAGGACTGAAGAGATAAGTCTTCAATAAAGACTTGAAGGTCGAGACCGAATCTGCGTCTCTCACATGGATAGGCATACCATTCCATAAAAATGGAGATCTATAGGAGAAAGCCCTGCCTCCAGCTGTTTGCTTAGAAATTCTAGGGACAATAAGGAGCCTGTGTCTTGTGACCGTAGCGTATACGTGTAGGTATGTATGGCAGGACTACATCAGAAAGATAGATAGGAGCAAGCCCATGTAATGCTTTATAGGTTAACAGTTAAAACCTTGAAATCAGCCCTAGCCTTAACAGGAAGCCAGTGTAGAGAGGCTAGCACTGAAGTAATATGATCAAATATTTTGGGTCTTGTGAAGATTCTAGCAGCCATGTTTAGCACTATCTGAAGTTTATTTAGTGCTATAACCGGGTAGCTGAAAAGTTGAGCATTGCAGTAGTCTAATCTAGAAGTGACAAAAGCATGGATGAATTTTTCGGGCATCATGTTTGGACAGAAAGTTTCAGATTTTTGCAATGTTACGTAGATGGAAAAAAGCTGTCCTTGAAACAGTCCTAATATGTTCATCAAAAGAGAGATCATGGTCCAGAGTAACGCCAAGGTCCTTTACAATTTTATTTGAGACAACTTTACAACCATCAAGATTAATTGTCAGATCCAATAGAAGATCTCTTTGTTTCTTGGGACCTAGACCTAGCATCTCTGTTTTGTCCTAGTTTAAAAGTAAAAAATGTAATGCCATCCATGTCTGAAACACAGGCTTCCAGGGAGGGCAATTTTGGGGCTTCACCATGTTTCATCGAAATGTACAGCTGTGTATCTTCCGCATAGCAGTGAAAGTTAACAGTATGTTTCTGTGATATGACTAAAGAGTTAATCAGGGTGATTTTTCCACAAATAGACAGGTATTTTCCTTTCCATGGTAGCAAGATCTTATCTATTTTTGTTAACTTTCTATAAACATTTATTGGAGTGAGATCATTTCTTTCTTTTGGGATTTGAATACCGAGTATGTCCACATCTCCGTCAGACCATTTAATTGGTAAACTACATGGTAATGTAAAATGTGCCTTTTTTTGTGATCCAATACGTAATATGGTACATTTATCATAATTTGGTTTTAATGCAGAGAGGATAGCAAAAGTATCTAGATCCTCTAAGAGGCCGTGGAGAGACTCTAATTGTGGTTTTAAAAGAAAACATGAATCATCAGTGTACAATGACACCTTAGTTTTTAAGCCACGGATTTCTAATCCCTTAATATTATTGTTTGATCTAATCTTAATAGCTAACATTTCGATGGCAATAATAAATAGATATGCCGATAGTGGACAACCTTGTTTTACTCCTCTAGATAGTTTAAGACTTTCTGAGATGTAGCCATTATTTACTATTTTACACCTAGGGTTACTATACATAACTTTAACCCATTTTATAAGAGATTCCCACAAATCGAAATATTCTAGGCATTTATATATAATCTCCAGTCGTACTTTATCAAAAGCCTTTTCAAAATCAGCTATGAAAACCAGGCTTGGTGTCCCCGATATTTCATAGTGTTCTATCGTTTCCAGTACTTGTCTTATATTATCTCCAATGTATCGTCCATGTAAAAAACCTGTCTGATTGGGATGAATAATATCCAACAATACTTTTTTAATTCTATGCGCCAAGCACTTTGCTAGGATCTTTGCATCACAACACTGAAGTGTAAGAGGTCTCCAATTTTTTAAATGGACTGGATCTTTATATATACCACTTGGGTCCTGTTTCAGTAATAATGATATCAGACCTTGTTGCGTGTCTGATAATCCACCATTTATATAGGAGTGGTCAAAACAAGCTAATAATGGTCCTTTGAGTATATAAAAAAAAGTTTTGTATACTTCCACTGGTATGCCATTCAGCCCTGGAGTTTTCCCATCCTTAAAGGCCCCAATTGCATCAAGCAGTTCCTCCTCTGTAATTTGGCCTTCACATGAGTCTTTTTGTACAGATGTTAATTTTACATTATTATTAGGAAAAAGATCCATACAATTAGTTTCAGTTAGTGGAGATGGAGGAGCCTGAAACGAAAACATATTCTTAAAGTACTTTACTTCCTCTTTCAAAATATCATTTGGTGAATCATGCGTGACTCCATCATTTGTAACAAGTTTTAATATATATTTTTTGGTTACATTTCTATATTGAAGATTGAAAAAGAATATGGTGCATTTTTCCCCATATTTACATTTCATCCAGTTCGCTTTATTTTTATAATATATTACACTGGATCTTTCTTGAATGAGTTCCTCCATTTCTTTTTGTTTTTCCTCTAACTTATTCTGTGCCTCTATGGTACCGTTTTTATTGCTATCTAACTGTACTGTTAGTCCTTCAATTTCCTTTGTTAATATGGACTCTTTTGATCTAAATTGCTTTTGTTTTATAGATGAGTACTGAATTGTATTGCCTCTAAAGGCACACTTAAAAGTGTCCCATACAATACGGGGATCTGCTGTACCTATGTTATGTCTCGAAAAGTCAGTCATAAATTATTCTGTCCTAGTTCTAAACAATTTATCATCTAGTAGGCTTTGATTAAATTTCCAATATCCTCGCCCACGTGGAGATTTGGTAAGAGTAATATATATGCCAATTATGTGATGATCCGACCGCATTCTGTCCCCTATCAACACTTTTTAAACTTTTGGTGCCAGAGAGAATGGTATAAGAAAGTAGTCAAGACGACTAGCTTGATTAAGCCTCCGCCATGTACAGTGGGGCAAAATAGTATTTAGTCAGCCACCAATTGTGCATGAGAGAAACCTGTAATTTTCATCATAGGTACACTTCAACTATGACAGACAAAATGAGAAAAAAAATTCAAGAAAATCACATTGTAGGATTTTTAATGAATTTATTTGCAAATTATGGTGGAAAATAAGTATTTGGTCAATAACAAAAGTTTATCTCAATACTTTGTTATATACCCTTTGTTGGCAATGACAGAGGTCAAACGTTTTCTGTAAGTCTTCACAAGGTTTTCACACACTGTTGCTGGTATTTTGGCCCATTCCTCCATGCAGATCTCCTCTAGAGCAGTGATGTTTTGGGGCTGTTGCTGGGCAACACGGACTTTCAACTCCCTCCAAAGATTTTCTATGGGGTTGAGATCTGGAGACTGGCTAGGCCACTCCAGGACCTTGAAATGCTTCTTACGAAGCCACTCCTTCGTTGCCCGGGCGGTGTGTTTGGGATCATTGTCATGCTGAAAGACCCAGCCACGTTTCATCTTCAATGCCCTTGCTGATGGAAGGAGGTTTTCACTCAAAATCTCACGATACATGGCCTCATTCATTCTTTCCTTTACACGGATAAGTCGTCCTGGTCCCTTTGCAGAAAAACAGCCCCAAAGCATGATGTTTCCACCCCCATGCTTCACAGTAGGTATGGTGTTCTTTGGATGCAACTCAGCATTCTTTGTCCTCCAAACACGACGAGTTGAGTTTTTACCAAAAGGTTCTATTTTAGTTTCATCTGACCATATGACATTCTCCAAATCTTCTTCTGGATCATCCAAATGCTCTCTAGCAAACTTCAGACGGGCCTGGACATGTACTGACTTAAGCAAGGGGACACGTCTGGCACTGCAGGATTTGAGTCCCTGGCGGTGTAGTGTGTTACTGATGGTAGGCTTTGTTACTTTGGTCCCAGCTCTCTGCAGGTCATTCACTAGGTCCCCCCGTGTGGTTCTGGGATTTTTGCTCACCGTTCTTGTGATCATTTGGTTCTGGGATTTTTGCTCACCGTTCTTGTGATCATTGACCCCACGGGGTGAGATCTTGCGTGGAGCCCCAGATCGAGGGAGATTATCAGTGGTCTTGTATGTCTTCCATTTCCTAATAATTTCTCCCACAGTTGATTTCTTCAAACCAAGCTGCTTACCTATTGCAGATTCAGTCTTCCCAGCCTGGTGCAAGTCTACAATTTTGTTTCGTTTCTGGTGTCCTTTGACAGCTCTTTGGTCTTGGCCATAGTGGAGTTTGGAGTGTGACTGTTTGAGGTTGTGGACAGGTGTCTTTTATACTGATAACAAGTTCAAACAGGTGCCATTAATACAGGTAACGAGTGGAGGACAGAGGAGCCTCTTAAAGAAGAAGTTACAGGTCTGTGAGAGCCAGAAATCTTGCTTGTTTGTAGGTAACCAAATACTTATTTTCCACCATAATTTGCAAATTAATTAACTAAAAATCCTACAATGTGATTTTCTGGAATTTTTTTTCTCATTTTGTCTGTCATTGTTGAAGTGTACCTATGATGAAAATGACAGGCCTCTCTCATCTTTTTAAGTGGGAGAACTTGCACAATTGGTGGCTGACTAAATACTTTTTTGCCCCACTGTATATCTCACTAGGTCAGGGTATTTAAGTCTCCATATATCCACTAATTCCAATGTATCCATGACATTCATGATTTCCTTAAGTGCCTGAGGGTGATAGTTTGTAGTGTGATTTCCTTTCCAGTCCATAGAGGTATTTAAGACCGTATTAAAATCTCCCACCATAATAATAGAGTCTAGTGTTGCTTGTAGAGTTGATAAATTCTTATATATATTTTCAAATAAGCTTGGATCACCATTATTCGGACCGTATAGGTTAATAAGCCATATCTGTTAATTGTCCAATAACATATTTAAAATAATCCATCTACCTTGAGGATCTGTTTGGACAATTTGCACATTTGGATCAAAATTATTGTTAATTAAAACCATCACCCCTTTTGAATTTCTTTGCCCATGGGAGAATTATATTTCGCCCCCTCCAGTTCTTTTTCCACAAAACTTCATCTAAAACTGTTGAATGGGTTTCCTGTAAACTATAGATATTATATTCCTTCTCTTTTAGCCAGGTAAATACTGATCGTCTTTTCTTATTATCTGCTAGGCCATTACAATTGTAACTGGCTATACTTATTTCACCACTTACCATAATGAGACACAACTTTCAATTATTTTTATCAATATATATGTTTGTAAACGTACCATTAAAAAGTAACATGATGATTGAGTGTCTATATAGCTGTACCATGATATTTGCATTTCTACTAAGTAAACCTCCATTTGGTCCCTACTATTCCACCCGCTAAAAGCCCTCCTCATCCCGAGTTGGGTTGTCATCCCAATGCCCGGCAGACCACCCTCGACCCCCTGTATCCCATAGCCCATAACCAACTGGGATCTATCCTTTGAAAAGAGCACACAGTGCCATTTACCGAATTGAAGTAGATCAACTGCCATATGCATTTCCATCGCCCTCACCTCGATTTGTATTATATATAGCTGTGGATCATCCTCTATTGTCCCTAACATCTTTTACTCCTTCGCAACAGTTGTGGGATACACACATACATCCACACACACTCAACCCTTACCCCCACACAACCATAAGCTCACTTTCTCAACAATTGCACCATCCCAGAGCCCAACTCAAGATAGGTCTTGATTTACAAATGCACTTGCAGTCGCAGCTGCATGACAAGGCCTGCAAGACCGTGCAAAAAATTGCCAAAAATTGAGAGATTTTATTTACCATTGTCACATCCTAGATGATGGAGGTCAAATGTACACCTTCTTCCTGAAACACCCACAATACGGTCACCCCTATTGACCATATTCCCAAGCATCTCCATGCAGTCTGACTTTGATTTTGTGCCACCAGGGTCACAATAATATACCCCCTCTCTGAATGTCCGAGTGTGACCCCCTCCCCATGGGTTACTGCAGCTAGTGTTGCCAGCACTGCCACTGCCTGGGTGGGGGCAGTGACCTGCTTTTTAAATTATATGAACAAAAAATATTCAATTTTATTTGGAACGGCAAGCCAGATAAAATTAAAAGGGCCTATTTATATAACAAATATGAATTCGGAGGGCAGAAATGATTAAATATTAAAGCATTAGACCTCTCACTAAAGGCATCAGTCATTCAAAAGTTATACCGTAATTTCCGGACTATTAAGCGCACCTGAATATAAGCCGATCCCACTGAATTTTTAAATAATATGTATTTTGTACATAAATAAGCCGCACATGTCTATAAGCCGCAGGTGCCTACCGGTACATTGAAACAAATGAACTTTGCGTTTTTTCATGCCCAGTTGTTTTCAGCGTGACGGATGATTCGCCTTTCCTGTTGACAGTCCGAGTGAGAGGCAGGTCAAATGTCAGAGGAACCTCATCCATATTTATGATGTCTTGCGGGCCGATGGAATGCTCCGCTATCTTTGCATCAGTGAATTTGCGGAAGTTTGAAACTTTTTCCTCGTAGTCGGGAGGGAGCTGCTGACACAGACTCAATCTTAGACACCACGATGGTCCACCTCTAAAATCCTTAAACATCATTGCGGTGGTGATTGTTTTGGCTTTCAGTCGGAAACACCTCGGCCGTCTGCTCTCTGTGTGTTGACCCAGTCTTCAAGCTCATTTTCTAGTTCGGGCCATCTGCTTTTCTTCCCTCTGAAAGCTTTTGTCTTTTTGCACTGAGTCAGTTCCTCACGCTGCTGTTTCCAACGTCTTATCATCGACTAATATGACTACTGATGCAACAACTAGCACGGGTTGCTAATATGACTACTGACGCAACAACTAGCACGGGTTGCTAATATGACTATTGGCGCACCAACTAGCATGGGTTGCTAATGTTACTACTGATGCAACAACTAGCATGGGTTGCTAACATGACTACTGATGCAACAACTAGCATGGGTTGCTAACATGACTACTGATGCAACAACTAGCATGGGTTGCTAATATTACTACTGATGCAACAACTAGCATGGGTTGCTAACATGACTACTGATGCAACAACTAGCATGGGTTGCTAATATGACTATTGATGTAACAACTAGCATGGGTTGCTAATATGAGTATTGTGCTTTTGGCTAACGGACAACGAAAGAAAGTTGTTAGAACATGAGATAAACGCTGGTTTCAATGGCATATGAGGAAGTGTTTACAAAATAATTCCGTCAACATTTCTATAGTCAGATTTTTTGGCTAGGCTACTTTGAAACAAGGTAAGACATGATTCATAAAATTACAAAACATCCAGGTTTTAAACAATTACGTTTATGGCTAAACGTACTAAACAAAAATATAAAAACGCCTCTGCCCAGTCATGTGAAATTCATTAAGGCCTAATGAATTTATTTCTAGTTCGGGCCATCTGCTTTTCTTCCCTCTGAAAGCTTTTGTTGTCTTTTTGCACTGAGTCCGTTCCTCACGCTGCTGTTTCCAACATCTTATCATAGACTCATTAAGGCCAAGCTCCCGTGCAGCAGCTCTATTTCCTTTTCCAACAGCCAGATCGATCGCCTTCAAATTGAAAGCTGCATCATATGCATTTCTCCGTGTCTTTGCCATGATGAGGGTGACAAAATGACTACCGTAATCAGAATGATGGGAAGTTTGAGCACGCTCGATTTACGTCACATTATGTGACGGTGCTCAGTTTTTTGGCGGCATGACTCTTGTGAAAAAAATCCATAAATTAGCCGCGTCATTGTATAAGCCGCGAGGTTCAAAGCGTGGGAAAAAGTAGCTGCTTATAGTCCGGCAATTACGGTACTTAAATCCATTTACTGGTTCTCTAGTAAATTGGTACGAATGTCTCATCCTATGTTCAAGAAGGGCCTTTTTCCCTTTATTCAGATTACACCTGCTTACTTTCGGTTGTTTGAAAAGGAAATAATCTCCAAAATATCTTTATTTTTTAAACAAGCCATAGAAAGTTGGTTGCAATTTCAGTTCAAAGGACGGAACAAATAGTACAACAAATATTGTGGTTAAATTCAAATATAGTAATTGATAAAAAACTGTATTTATCGAAGAAATGTTTAAAAAAGGTATAATTTTAGTGAATGATATCATAAATAGGACTGGTGGAGTTATGTCACACATGCAGCTAACACAGACATATGGAAATGTCTGCTCTACCCAAAATTACAACCAATTAATTGCAGCATTACCACAAAAATGGAAGAGCCAAGTAGAAGGGGAAAAAAGTAAGGAACTTATATGTCGGCCCTATATTAAAGAACATAAATGGTTAAAGAAAAGTGTGATAAATAAAAACATATACAGTAGGTATGTGTATGTATATATGTGTATATGTATGCATACGTGTATGGATATGTATATTTACCCCAAAAATATGGGGGATTGGAAATGATGCAGACAATTACATTGGAAGCAACATTCTTTCCGCAATATGAAGCTGATCCACCCCTTTAAAAAAACAAAAACAAACATGGGTGTCTGAATGACATCACCAAGAGGTAAAATATTTAGTGAAAACAATAGAGATCCTGAAACGGAACCTTGAGGAACACTGAAATTTACAGTTGATTTGTCAGAGGACAAACCATCCACAGAGACAAACTGATCTCTTTCTGACAGATAAGATCTAAACCAGGCCAGAACTTGTCCGTGTAGACCAATTTGTAAGTCGCTCTGGATAAGAGCGTCTGCTAAATGACTTAAATGTAAATGTAAATGTAGACCAATTTGGGTTTCCAATCTCTCCAAAAGAATGTGGTGATCGATGGTATCAAAAGCAGCACTAAGTTCTAGGAGCAGGAGGACAGATGCAGAGCCTTGGTCTGACTCCATTAAGAGGTAATTTACCACCTTCACGAGTGCAGTCTCAGTGATATGATATGGTCTAAAACCAGACTTAAGCGTTTTGTATACATTATTAGTCTTGAGGAAGGCAGTGAGTTGCAGCGCAACAGCTTTTTCTAAAATGTTTGAGAGGAATGGAAGATTTGATATAAACCTTTAGTTTTTTATATTTTCTGCATCAAGGTTTGGCTTTTTCAAGAGAGCCTTTATTACTGCCACTTTTAGTGAGTTTGGTACACATCCGGTGGATAAGGAGCCGTTTATTATGTTCAACATGGGAGGGCCAAGCACAGGAAGCAGCTCTTTCAGCAGTTTAGTTGGAGTACTCAAAGCATACGTGGACCAACTGACGAGTGTCTTCACTGACATTTTCTACATCTCCCTGACTGAGTCAGTAATATCTACATGTTTCAAGCAGACCACCATAGTCCCTGCGCCCAAGGAAGAGAAGGTAACCTGCCTAAATGATTACCGCCCCGTAGCATTCATGTCGGTAGCCATGAAGTGCTTTGAAAGTAAGGTCATGGTTCACATCAACAGTATCATCCCGGATACCGTAGACCCACTCCAATTCGCATACTGCCCAAACAGATCCATAGATGACGCAATCTCAATCGCACTCCACCTTGCCCTTTCCCACCTGGACAAAAGGAACACCAGTGTGAGAATGCTGTTCATTGACTACAGCTCAGCATTCAACACCATAGTGCCCATGAAGCTCATCACTAAGCTAAGGACCCTGGGACTAAACCTCCCTCTGCAACTGGATCCTGGACTTCCTGACGGGTGGCCCCAGGTGGTAAAGGTAGGCAACAAAACATCTTCCTCGCTGATCCTCAACACTGGGGCCCCTCAGGGCTGCGTGCTTAGTCCCCTCCTGTACTCCCTGTTCAACCACGACTACGTGGCTAAACATGACTCCAACACCATCATTAAGTTTGCTGACAACACAACAGTGGTAAGCCTGATTACTGACAACGATAAGACAGCCTATAGGTTGGAGGTCAGAGACCTGGCAGTGTGGTGCCAGGACAACAACCTCTCCTTCAATGTGAGCAAGACAAAGGAGCTGATTGTGGACTACAGGAAAAGGTGCTCCGAACAGGCCCCCATTAACATCGATGGGGCTGTAGTGGAGCGGGTCGAGAGTTTCAAGTTCCTTGGTGTCCACAACACAAACAAACTTTCATGGTCCAAACACACCAAGACAGTTGTGAAGAGGGCATGACAACACATTTTCCCCCTCGGGAGACTGAAAAGATTCTACAGCTGAAAAATGTTCTACAGCTGCACCATCGAGAGCATCCGTTAGCATCATCGCCTGATATGGCAACTGCTCGGCATCTGACCGTAAGGCACTACAGAGGGTAGTGCGTATGGCGCAGTACATCACTGGGGCCAAGCTTCCTGACCTCCAGGACCTATATACTAGGTGGTGTCAGAGGAAAGCGCAAGAAATTGTCTAGGACTCCAGTCACCCAAGTCATAGACTGTTCTCTCTGCTACCGCACGGCAAGCGGTACCGGAGTGCCAAGTCTAGGACTAAAGGCTCCTTAACAGCTACCCCCGAGCCATAAGACTGCTTTTGCTTTGTCATTATCGGGTATTGTGTGTAGATTGATGAGGAAAAACATGTATTTCATCCATTTTAGAATAAGGCTGTAACTAACAGATTAGTTAGGGATCCGAATACTTTCCGAATGTACAGTATACTGACTCTACACACACGCGCACACACTCACATACAATCATAATTTACGCTGCTACTAGTTTGTTTATCAAATATCCTGATTCCTACTCCCCTTCCATTATACATATCTACTTTTTATCATTCCAGTATCCCTGCACATTGTAAATATGCTTAAAATTTGAAAGAACTCTCTCTCTCTCTCTCTCTCTCTCTCTCTCTGTGTGTGTGTGTCAGCACTAACTGCAGCTTTTGTCTGGTTCTCTGCTAGATGGCTAAGAGGAATGAGTCATTCGAAAGTTTACATACACCTTAGCCAAATAAATGTAGTTTTTCATGGACACAGAAGAAATCAGCCAAATAATTGTGGACCTCCAAAAGTCTGGTTCATCCAGACCCGTGAAGCACGGGGGCTGCAGCATCATGCTGTGGGGGTGATTTACTGCAGGAGGGACTGGTGCACTTCACAAAATAGATGGCATCATGAGGAAAGACAATTATGTGGATATATTGAAGCAACATCTCAAGACATCAGTCAGGAAGTTAAAGCTTGGTCGCAAATGGGTCTTCCAAATGGACAATGACCCAAAGCATACTTCCAAAGTTGTGGCAAAATGGCTTAAGGACAACAAAGTCAAGGTATTGGAGTGGCCATCACAAAGCCCTGACCTCAATCCTATAGAAAATTTGTGGGCAGAACTGAAAAAGCGTGTGCGAGCAAGGAGGCCTACAAAACTGACTCAGTTACACCAGTCTGAAAGAGGGAATGGGGGAAAATTCACCCAACTTATTGTGGGAAGCTTGTGGAAGGCTTCCCGAAATGTTTGACCCAAATTAAACAATTTAATGGCAATGTTACCAAATACTAATTGAGTGTATGTAAACTTCTGACCCAATCTGATGAAAGAAATAAAAGCTGAAATAAATCATTCTCTCTACTATTATTCTGACATTTCACATTCTTAAAATAAAGTGTTGATCCCAACTGACCTAAAACAGGAAATTTTTACGAGGATTAAATGTCAGGAATGGTGAAAAACTGAGATTAAATGTATTTTGCTAAGGTGTATGTAAACTTTCGACATCAACTGTACACCCCCACTTTTCTCCTTCAAGGAGAGTTCTTTATTCTTGTCTGCGCGATGTACTGAGAACCCAGATGGCTCTATGGATGGGGACAGTATATCCCGAGAGAGCCATGTTTCCGTGAAACAGAGTATTTTACAAAAGCTGAATTCTCTCTGGAAGGAGATCCTTGCCTTAAGTACCTCTACTTTATTATCCGGAGACTGAACATTAGCAAATAATATGCTCGGAATTGGTGGATTGTGTGCATGCCTCCTGAGTCGGATTAGAAGTCCACTCCGAATAACTCTTCTCCACCGGCGGCGTTTTGGAGCAACCTCTGGAATAAGTTCAATTGCCCTGGGGGGTACAAACAAAGGATCAAATTCGGGAAAGTCGTATTCCCGGTTGTAATGCTGGTGAGTTACCGCCGCTCTGATATCCAAAAGTTATTTACGGCTATATATAATGACACACAAAAAATCCTGGGCTAACAATGAAAGAAATAATAATAAAAAAACAAAATACTGCAAAAAATACTGTTGCTTATGAGATAGAAGCAGAGCTGCCATGTCTGTCGGCATGTGTGTGTCTGTGTGTGTGTTTGCATGTCTGTGTGTGTGCGTATGTGTGCGTATGTGTGTGTGCGCCAGCGGTGAAAGCTACTTGACTGATCTCTGAAAATATCAGACCAAACGTCACATGAAAACGTCTCTGTGTCTATATAACCCTTCCTAGAGAAACCTAATATAAATTATTAGATTTGAGTGAAAATCCTCCACCACATCTATACTTTTATTAAACAAATATGTACACTGCAGTCTACATTGCAGACCGAATATCCATTCTGCTAAGTATCAAGTAAGTGGTCTACTCACTAGTGTACAAATATGTTTGGTACTGTAAGATCACTTTCATCCTCTCTGTGGAGGAGTGTGATGCAAGTGCAGCTCTGAAGGCTACACTATGGGCTGAGAATGGACAGCCTTTCAGAGATAATGACTCTCTCTGTGAACTGTGTGCCTCGAACTACTTTACTAAAATACAGGTTAGAGCTGTTGGTGCCACATGGAGTGGCTGGGGGATTACATACACTGAATGAACTGACAACAAAGGAATAGGCATTTGATTTTTTACTGCATATGGTGTTCAATTGCTGTTTCCTTTGTTTTTGTGCTTTAAACATCTTATTTTAAACCTCTTAGATGTAATGTCCCGTCTTGGAGACCAGCGTGGTTAAACCGATATGTGGACAACGTAGATTAAAATGGCTTACATTGAGTGGTAGCCCTGATTCACACAAACACAGGAGTAAGTCTCTTCTGCCTGTGTGAAGCAGGATGTGAAATCTGACACCAATAGAGGTTGGGATGTCCCTCCTACCATTTGATTCGCTCTTCCGACTGTCCATCAACTCCTAGCTGAATCCTTCGTCACAGTCACTAACAACACAAATTCCTGGAATCCTTATGACGTAACGCATTTGGAGAGAGTGATTTCGTTGCTGTAGCACATTCAGAGTACAATGTATAGCTAGTAATCAACAACAAAAAAAATGATTTTAAACATAAAAAAAAATAAAAAATCATAGATGGACAATATTAATATGTGTGTGTTCGAGTTCCTAACGAGTTCAGGAAGCCAAGCTAGAGCTCTGTGAGACATTCAAGGTGATGTGGGAGATGTTTTTATCAAGAGAAACCTTTTAAAAATATGCACATTTTCTCTAACACTAAATACGCAAATATGGATTTTACAGTTACAGGGAAGGTGAATTCTTAAAGCTAGTCATTTTATAAATGTATTATACTATATTTAGAAAATATATAAGTAATTTCAAGCCTTATTCATACCGTTTTGTTGAATATATGTACAGGGTACTTGAGCTTGTATCCTAAAAAGTGACTATCACTCAGCAATTTATAATAACTTTTTCCAGAAAGGAAAGATTTTAATCTTTATTGGAGTATGCCGCATTAATAACACCTTAGATTGACATAATAAATAAATCCTCATCAAAATCCGTCAATTTAATCTACAGAGATCTGTTTTTTGCATTGGATGCGTCTCAATCCACCCATCCGCATATATCGTACTTCTGCATCTGTGGAGAAAGGTGGCACAGCTAGAGCGGTGTTTGTCAGACCATGAGACATCCAGAATATCGAACTTCTCACAAATACGTCAGTAGAGCCAAACTATTATGACTTCTCTATGGAAAGGGGAGACTCTCACAAGCACGATTGTGGTCTCATTTCTGCTCTACAACCCCCACAAGTGTCATGGGACTCGGCTGAAGGTAACCGGTACCGGTTTATGCAAACATCAAATCAAACTTTATATGCCACGTGCACCGAATACAACACTTTACCGTGAAATGCTTACTTACTAGCCCTTAACCAACAATGCAGTTCAAGAAGGAGTTGAGAAAATATTTACCAAATTAACTAAAGTAAAAAATTATAAAAAGTAACACAATAAAATTACAATAACAAGGCTATATACAGGGGGTAAAGGTAACGAGTAAGTGTGTGGGGGTATAGGTTAGGTAATTTCTACATGTAGGTAGGGGTAAAGTGACATCGATTATAAACAGCGAGTAGCAGCGGTGTAAAAACAGATGTGGGGGTGGGGAGTAAATGTAAATAGTCTGGGTGGCCATTTGATTAATTGTTCAGCAGTCTTATGGCTCGGGGGTAGCTGTTAAGGAGCCTTTAGTCCTAGACTTGGCACTCCGGTACTGCTTGCCGTGCGGTAGCAGAGAGAACAGTCTATGACTTGGGTGACTGGAGTCTTTGACAAATTCTTGCGCTTTCCTCTGACACCACCTAGTATATAGGTCCTGGAGGTCAGGAAGCTTGGCCCCAGTGATGTACTGGGCCATACGCACTACCCTCTGTAGTGCCTTACGGTCAGATGCCGAGCAGTTGCCATGTTTTATTTATTTTATTTATTTTACCAGGTAAGTTGACTGAGAACACGTTCTCATTTGCAGCAACGACCTGGGGAATAGTTACAGGGGAGAGGAGGGGGATGAATGAGCCAATTGTAAACTGGGGATTATTAGGTGACCGTGATGGTTGAGGGCCAGATTGGGAATTTAGCCAGGACACCGGGGTTAACACCCCTACTCTTACGATAAGTGCCATGGGATCTTTAATGACCTCAGAGAGTCAGGACACCCGTTTAACGTCCCATCCGAAAGACGGCACCCTACACAGAGCAGTGTCCCCAATCACTGCCCTGGGGCATTGGGATCTTTGTTTAGACCAGAGGAAAGAGTGCCTCCTACTGGCCCTCCAACACCACTTCCAGCAGCACCTGGTCTCCCATCCAGGGACTGACCAGGACCAACCCTGCTTAGCTTCAGAAGCAAGCCAGCAGTGGTATGCAGGGTGGTATGCTGCTGGATATCAGGCGATGATGCTAACGGATGCTCTCGATGGTGCAGCTGTAGAACATTTTTCAGCTGTAGAATCTTTTCAGTCTCCCGAGGGGGAAAATGTGTTGTCATGCCCTCTTCACAACTGTCTTGGTGTGTTTGGACCATGAAAGTTTGTTTGTGTTGTGTACACCAAGGAACTTGAAACTCTCGACCCGCTCCACTACAGCCCCATCGATGTTAATGGGGGCCTGTTCGGAGCACCTTTTCCTGTAGTCCACAATCAGCTCCTTTGTCTTGCTCACATTGAAGGAGAGGTTGTTGTCCTGGCACCACACTGCCAGGTCTCTGACCTCCAACCTATAGGCTGTCTTATCGTTGTCAGTAATCAGGCTTACCACTGTTGTGTTGTCAGCAAACTTAATGATGGTGTTGGAGTCATGTTTAGCCACGTAGTCGTGGTTGAACAGGGAGTACAGGAGGGGACTAAGCACGCAGCCCTGAGGGGCCCCAGTGTTGAGGATCAGCGAGGAAGATGTTTTGTTGCCTACCTTTACCACCTGGGGCCACCCGTCAGGAAGTCCAGGATCCAGTTGCAGAGGGAGGTTTAGTCCCAGGGTCCTTAGCTTAGTGATGAGCTTCATGGGCACTATGGTGTTGAATGCTGAGCTGTAGTCAATGAACAGCATTCTCACACTGGTGTTCCTTTTGTCCAGGTGGGAAAGGGCAGTGTGGAGTGCGATTGAGATTGCGTCATCTATGGATCTGTTTGGGCAGTATGCGAATTGGAGTGGGTCTACGGTATCCGGGATGATACTGTTGATGTGAACCATGACCTTACTTTCAAAGCACTTCATGGCTACCGACATGAATGCTACGGGGCGGTAATCATTTAGGCAGGTTACCTTCTCTTCCTTGGGCGCAGGGACTATGGTGGTCTGCTTGAAACATGTAGATATTACTGACTCAGTCAGGGAGATGTAGAAAATGTCAGTGAAGACACTCGTCAGTTGGTCCACGTATGCTTTGAGTACTCCAACTAAACTGCTGAAAGAGCTGCTTCCTGTGCTTGGCCCTCCGTAAATAACTTTTGGATATCAGAGCGGCGGTAACTCACCAGCATTACAACCGGGAATACGACTTTCCCGAATTTGATCCTTTGTTTGTACCCCCCAGGGCAATTGAACTTATTCCAGAGGTTGCTCCAAAACGCCGCCGGTGGAGAAGAGTTATTCGGAGTGGACTTCTAATCCGACTCAGGAGGCATGCACACAATCCACCAATTCCGAGCATATTATTTGCTAATGTTCAGTCTCCGGATAATAATGTTGGACAACATGGGTCCCATTATGCCTATGTGCATTATTTAAACAAAAAAATGCATAAGAGAAATGGACACAACTAGACAGGGAAACTGAGACAAAGAAGACAGCTGATGCTACAAAGGACAAGGACACCAAGGAGCACAGCTGTCAACAGAAAGCCTTCCTAAAAAGACCCTAAGGCATTCAAAGAAGTGAAATGATAGTGCAGGGACCAAATGTTTCTCTGTGGCCAACGTGAGTAAGTCATTTAAGTGTGATAATCCTCGCAAGGCTGTCGGCCTAGACAACATCCCAAGCCGCGTCCTCGGAGCATGTGCAGACCAGCTGGCTGGAGTGTTTACGGACATATTCAATCTCTCCATATCCCAGTCTGTTGTCCCCACTTGCTTCAAGATGTCCACCATTGCTGCTGTACCCAAGAAAGCGAAAGTAACTGAAGTAAATGACTATCACCCCGTAGCACTCACTTCTCTCATCAAGTGCTTTGAGAAGCTAGTTAATGACCATATCAACACCACCTAACCCGACACCCTAGACACACTACAATTTGCATATCGCCCAAACAGATCCACGTACGAAGCAATCGCCATTGCACTGCTCACTGCCCTCCCCCATCTGGACAAGAGGAATACCTATGTAAGAATGTTGTTCATCATCAGCCTTCAACACCATAGTGACCTCCAAGCTCATCACTAAGCTCATGGCCCTGGGTCTGAACCCCTCCTTGTGCAATTGGGTCTTGGAATTCCAGACGGGCTGACCCCAAGTTGTGAAGGTAGGCAACAGCACCCCCTGATCCTCAACATGGGGGACCCACAGGGGTGCGTGCTCAGCCCCCCCTTTTACTCCCTGTTCACCCATTACTTCGTGTCCACCCACGTCTCAAGTTTGATGACAACACAACAGTGGTAGGCCTGATTACGAACAACGATGAGCTGATCATAGACTACAGGAGACAGCAGAGAGAGCACTCCCCCATCGACATAGACTGGACCACAGTTGAGAGGGTCAAAAGCACATGACTAACAACTTGAAATTGTCCCTTTACACAAACAGAAGAAGGCTGAAAAATGTTGGCTTGGCCCCTAAGACACTCACAAACTTTTACAGATGCACCACTGAGAGCATCATATCGGGCTGTATCACAACCTGGTATGTCAATTTCACCATCCGCAGCCGCAGGTCTCTCCAAAGGGTGGTGCGGTCAGCCCATCACATCACAGGGGGAACACAACCTGCCATCCAGGATATCTACAGCACCTGATGTCACAGGAAGGCCAAGAAGATCATCAAGGACCTCAGCCAAAGGATCCCACACAGTCTGTGGTCTCTCTGTAATTGGTCTATCCTCATCCAGGTGGCAAGGCAACCCTTCTCTGAAACCTCCCAGGAGCCCACAACAACACAGACAATTGGAGAGGGATAACCTGCCATCCAGGACATCTACAGCACCTGATGTCACAGGAAGGCCAAGAAGATCATCAAGGACCTCAGCCAACCGAGCCATGGCCTGTTCACCCAGCTACCAACTTAAAGGTGGAGACAGTCACCACCACTAAACAGTCACCACTAGCCGGCCTCTGCCCAGTACCCTGCCCTGAACCTTAATCACTGTTCTAGCTGGCTAACACCCAGTACTTTATCCTACACCTTAGAGACTGTTGTTCTATGTACATAGTCATTGAACACTGGTAACTTTAATAATATATATATACTGTTTAACTTATTTTATATGTATATACTGTATTCTAGTCATGGCTCATCCTGGGGGGGTTGGGTTATGTATGTTTTTCTATTTTTTTAGCTCCAACTGCAATGTTGGAGCTAGAAACACAAGCATTTCGCTGCGCCTGCAATAACATCTGCAAATCTGTGTATGCGATCAAATACATTTGATTTGATTTAAAGAGAACGTTCTTTAGGCCTGTTTTTAAGGAGCCCAGAGTCTGTGGTGCCTTCAGCTGGTCCAGGAGGTCATTCCAGAGGCTGGGGGCAGTCGAGCTGAAAGCCCGATCCCCCAAGGAGAGGAGCTCTGTCCTGGGGGCGTGGAGGAGCAGGCTATTGCTTGACCTGAGGGTGCAGGTGGGGTTATGGAGGGAGAGCAATTTTTTAGATAAGGAGGGACATTGCTTCGAATACACAGGAAACTCAGCAGGAAGGTTTTGAATTCAATCCGGATCAAGACGGGGAGCCAGTGCAGACATGCCAGGATGGGGGTGATGTGATGGTGTTTCCTCACTCTTATCAGGATCATGGTAGTACTGTTCTGTATCTATTGAAACTTCTGGAGACTATTGCTGATGTATCCCGATGATTACATTATACACTGGTGGTCTTTGTTATGTATTTTTCACACCCTGCATCATGCTATATTATAAATATGCCTGATACAATATCCACTTTAAGCAGAGAGATATATGAACATAGTGAAACAACAGTGTATAATGAACAAACAGAGTTCTTTGTTCATATGGAATGATGATGATGATAGTGAAGATATTTAGCTTTATATAGGGAATACATTGCCATTTGGAAAACAGTCCAAGTTTCATGTTAGATTCCTACCCATATATCTTTAAATGGAAACCTTGAAGAGTCTGCCTTTGGTGTCTCTTTATCTCTTTGCGTATCTCCCTGACTCTCATCTCTGATGTCGAGTCTTCGTGTTGTAGACTGCCTGCATGTTTTAGGATAGTCTTGGGATTACCTGCAATACTATATTGGAAAGAGAATGCCAAAGCAAAACCCTCTGTGACTCCAAATAGCATCCCTTTCTTCAGTTCAGTTGGTGAAATGGAAATACAGTAGAACCATGCAGATGAGGGAACACCCCCCTGTAGAATCTCATAAGATGATAGACAAAATATAAATTCATTGCATTATTTGATCCACTTAGGGACCAGTATCCTCTTCATCCTCAGCTAAAAGGAATGTATAATTGATGTTGAAGGCCTAAGATAAATGTTTAAACCAGCATGATACTTTATGCCTTTTTGAGAGTTGTGAATGCAGCATATTTCCTCCCCTACTTGCTGGTTCATGTTCATGCTGCTCTATCTTTGTCTTAGTAAATTATGCCCCATGGAGAGGTCAGGCGCACACACGCACACACGCACACACGCACACACGCACACACACACACACACACACACACACACACACACACACACACACACACACACACACACACACACACACACACACACACACACACACACACACACACACACACACACACACACACACACACACACACACACACACAGGAAACTGTTATTTATGATAGTGCCGACTGTCTGAAGGGTTGTTTTTGGAGAAAGTAGTTTGTTTGGAGTTGTTCTTGTGGACACAATATGAACAATGATATACTTTACCATATTATTGAGATACTACAATATACACTTTATGACACAACAGATGATCATATAAACATAATTTTTTGGTTTGTGTACGATAACTTTTGACTTGGAATAAGTTTCCATCTAAATATTGAACATGTTTTTTTTAGGTAAATTGTTTTCCGTCTTTGTACCTTACGTTTTCATAATTTAGCAGACACACTTATCCAGAACTGGTGCATAATTTTCTTACTGCCCACCCCATGGGAATCAAACACACAACCCTGACATTGCAAGCACCATGCTCTACCAACTGAGCCACTCCAGACCTTTACACCATATAAACTCTCTTGTCATGAGTCATTTGCCAGTGGTTCTCTTGTATTTTCACTCTCAACAGGATCATGCCAGTTTTGTTTAATGATTGTGCGATGATTAATAAATTCAACAACTTGAATGCAGTGGTAACGTAGTTGTGGATCTGTTAGTATCTGCCAAATGGTTCTGTGTTTTCGTATTAAGGGTCAATCTTTTCTCCAGCTCATTAAAACGTGTAGTTACTGTAGGTAAGGGGCTGGATTCAATCTATATCACAGAAGTGTAGCAGACGATCCTCTTTATAGCTCCAATGAAATTTAAAGGCAGTGTTCCCGCTTTTGCGAAGATTTCACAGTAAACGCTGCATATGTCGACTCAATCGGAAATTACCTTTACATTTTAGCGCGGATCTTTCACGTTTCTTCCGTGACACGGATTGAATAAAGTCCAAGGTCACAGTTTTTTCTTAACATTTCCGTAATTTAAAAGATAATTGGAACATTATTGAGAACCCCTGGTACCTGCTTGGAGAAACTTGTCACATTTGGACAGTTCATAAATATAAAAATGTATTACTCTGCCATTTTTTTAAGTAACATTAGAACACGAATAATTATATATTTCAAATAACACAATATAATTTTGATTAGTTTATGTTACTGTAGGCTATATAGATATAAAAAGAAAAAACTATGTATTCCTAGAATGCCTTTGTTACAACTGTGAAACAGAAAGCATAGTATGTGTTGGAACAGGGTAACTGCATCTTTTATAACTAAAATAATAACAATACCCCAAACACCAATGATGAAAACATCAGTAGCCTAAACATCCTTATAAGCGCCAAGCGTGCTTTATAAATAGTGAAAATCAGCACAAATGCATGAATGGCATTATAATAAATATTGGCGATATGACAGCAGTAAAACATTGCCAATTATTGTCAACTTGTGGTTACATGGTGTGCGTCTTCAGGCAATGGCTTCAGATGAAGCATGTCGATGTCACATAAACAATGGCTTCAGATGGAGCATGTCGATGTCACAAACAATGGCTTCAGACGGAGCTTGTCGATGTCACATAAACAATGGCTTCAGATGGAGCATGTCGATGTCACATAAACAATGGCTTCAGATGGAGCATGTCGATGTCACATAAACAATGGCTTCAGATGGAGCATGTCGATGTCACATAAACAATGGCTTCAGATGGAGCATGTCGATGTCACATAAACAATGGCTTCAGATGGAGCATGTCGATGTCACATAAACAATGGCTTCAGATGGAGCATGTCGATGTCACATAAACAATGGCTTCAGATGGAGCATGTCGATGTCACATAAACAATGGCTTCAGATGGAGCATGTCGATGTCACATAAACAATGGCTTCAGATGGAGCATGTCGATGTCACATAAACAATGGCTTCAGATGGAGCATGTCGATGTCACATAAACAATGGCTTCAGATGGAGCATGTCGACGTCACATACAGTGGGGAGAACAAGTATTTGATACACTGCCGATTTTGCAGGTTTTCCAACTTACAAAGCATGTAGAGGTCTGTAATTTTTATCATAGGTACACTTCAACTATGAGAGACGGAATCTAAAACAAAAATCCAGAAAATCACATTGTATGATTTTTAAATAATTAATTTGCATTTTATTGCATGACATAAGTATTTGATACATCAGAAAAGCAGAACTTAATATTTGGTACAGAAACCTTTGTTTGCAATTACAGAGATCATACGTTTCCTGTAGTTCTTGACTAGGTTTGCACACACTGCAGCAGGGATTTTGGCCCACTCCTCCCTACAGATCTTCTCCAGATCCTTCAGGTTTCGGGGCTGTCGCTGGGCAATACGGACTTTCAGCTCCCTCCAAAGATTTTCTATTGGGTTCAGGTCTGGAGACTGGCTAGGCCACTCCAGGACCTTGAGATGCTTCTTACGGAGCCACTCCTTAGTTGCCATGGCTGTGTGCTTCGTGTCGTTGTCATGCTGGAAGACCCAGCCACGACCCATCTTCAATGCTCTTACTGAGGGAAGGAGGTTGTTGGCCAAGATCTCGCGATACATGGCCCCATCCATCCTCCCCTCAATACGGTGCAGTCGTCCTGTCCCCTTTGCAGAAAAGCATCCCCAAAGAATGATGTTTCCACCTCCATGCTTCACGGTTGGGATGGTGTTCTTGGGGTTGTACTCATACTTCTTCTTCCTCCAAACATGGCGAGTGGAGTTAGACCAAAAAGCTCTATTTTTGTCTCATCAGACCACATGACCTTCTCCCATTCCTCCTCTGGATCATCCAGATGGTCATTGGCAAACTTCAGACAGGCCTGGACATGCACTGGCTTAAGCAGGGGGACCTTGCGTGCGCTGCAGGATTTTAATCCATGACGGCGTAGTGTGTTACTAATGGTTTTCTTTGAGACTGTGGTCCCAGCTCTCTTCAGGTCATTGACCAGGTCCTGCCGTGTAGTTCTGGGCTGATCCCTCACCTTCCTCATGATCATTGATGCCCCACGAGGTGAAATCTTGCATGGAGCCCCAGACCGAGGGTGATTGACCGTCATCTTGAACTTCTTCCATTTTCTAATAATTGTGCCAACAGTTGTTTCCTTCTCACCAAGCTGCTTGCCTATTGTCCTGTAGCCCATCCCAGCCTTGTGCAGGTCTACAATTTTATCCCTGATGTCCTTACACAGCTCTCTGGTCTTGGCCATTGTGGAGAGGTTGGAATCTGTTTGATTGAGTGTGTGGACAGGTGTCTTTTATACAGGTAACGAGTTCAAACAGGTGCAGTTAATACAGGTAATGAGTGGAGAACAGGAGGGCTTCTTAAAGAAAAACTAACAGGTCTGTGAGAGCCGGAATTCTTACTGGTTGGTAGGTGATCAAATACTTATGTCATGCAATAAAATGCAAATTAATTATTTAAAAATCATACAATGTGATTTTCTGGATTTTTGTTTTAGATTCCGTCTCTCACAGTTGAAGTGTACCTATGATAAAAATTACAGACCTCTACATGCTTTGTAAGTAGGAAAACCTGCAAAATCGGCAGTGTATCAAATACTTGTTCTCCCCACTGTATAAGCAAAGAAAGCTGCTGAATGCATTGCTGATGTTGTTTTTTGCTTGAGGTGTAGGGTCTTCTCTCTGTGATGACATTTTGTGCTGATAATTGGCCCATAGCATTTTCACCAGCTTCCTCTATCCCAAATGGTTGATTCACTATGTACTCCAAATAGGCCAGAGTAGACTGATAAGAATGCTTGGATTTGGTGGACTGATACAGGGTACATACCATTTTGAGATTATAATTAGAATAGATTGCCCTGCCCAGTTTTTCATCCACAATTGGTGATTGCATAATTATGCATCGTTTGCTTCCCCTCACTCATCAACTCACCCATTCTCCCCCATCATATATTTACTTCATTTATTTAATCTGTTATATGTGTGAAATTAGTTTAGTTATAGTTTAGGTTTAGTTTTGAGGCAATTATCGGGGTGATAATCAACTGGAGAAGGCACCTTCAACTATCAGGAGAAGGAGCAGAGCAGGCCCTACTGCCGGAAGAAGGAGGGGCAACAGGGGAAAACCATTCCAAAAATGACATGCCCTCCCAAAACTGGTTATAACTCCAGTTCTGTTTGTGATATTAAGATTCTATCAATGACAGTGTGTAACATAGACTTATTTAGGAAAGGTCAAGGATGGAGGGGGGGCATGACTTTAAACCTCTCTAGGGTACGTGGGAAGGTAGCGTCCCACCTGGCCAACATCCAGTGAAATTGCAGAGTGCGAAAATATTTAACATTCTTGAAAGAACACATGCAATATGTCAAATTAAAGCTTGACTTCTTGTTAATCCACCAACGGTGTCAGATTTCAAAAAGGCTTTACGGCGAAAGCAAACCATGCGATTGTCTGAGGACAGCACCCCATGAAACCAACACAGCAATAATATTTCATCCCACCAGGCGTGACACAAAACTCAGAAATAACGATATAATTCATGCCTTACCTTTGAAGACCTTCTTCGGTTGGCACTCCAATATGTCCCATAAACATCACAAATGGTCCTTTTGTTCAATTATTTCCCTCGTTATATCTCCAAAATGTCAATTTATTTGGCGCGTTTGATCCAGAAAAACCCTGGTTCCAACTCGCACAACGTGACTACAAAATACCTAATAAGTTACCTGTAATCTTTGTCCAAACATTTCAAACAACTTTCCTAATACAACTTTAGGTATTTTTTTATGTAAATAATCAATCAAATTTGAGACGGGATAAACTGCGTTCAATACAGGACGAAAACAAAGTGGAGCGAGCTTTCAGGTCACGCGCTCCAACCACAACAGTACACTAGACTCGACCCTCGTTCTGAACAGGGCTACTTCTTCATTTCTCAAAGGAAAAACATCAACTAATTTCTAAAGACTATTGACATCCAGTGGAAGCTATAGGAACTGCAAGCAAGTGCCTTAGAAATCTAGATCTCCATAGAAAACCCATTGAAAAGAGAGTGACCTAAAAAAAAAATATCCTGGATGGTTTGTCCTCGGGGTTTCGCCTTCCAAATAAGTTCTGTTATACTTACAGACATCATTCAAACAGTTTTAGAAACTTCAGAGTGTTTTATATCAAATACTACCAATATATATGCATATCCAAGCTTCTAGGCCTGAGTAGCAGGCAGTTTACTTTGAGCACCTCAGTCATCCAAACTTCCGAATACTGCCCCCTACCCCGAAGAAGTTAAAACTTCTTAGGGATCAAATCCCTTTAGCGGGATCGATTTGACAACATCCGGTGAAATTGCAGAGTGCCAAATTCAAACTACAGAAATATTTAAAAAATACAAGTGTAATACATCAAAATTAAGATTAACTTCTTGTTAATCCAGCCGCGGTGTCAGATTTCAAAACGGCTTTACGGCGAAAACTCACCATGCAATTATCTGAGGACAGCGCCCCGCTGTTTCTCTAACTAGACACTCTAATGTACTTGTCCTCTTGCTCAGTTGTGCACCAGGGCCTCCCATTCCTCTTTCTATTCTGGTTAGAGCCAGTTGGCGCTGTTCTGTGAAGGGAGTAGTACACAGTGTTGTAAGAGATCTTCAGTTTCTTGGCAATTTCTCGCATGGAATAGCCTTCATTTCTCAGAACAAGAATAGACTGACGAGTTTCAGAAGAAAGTTCTTTGTTTCTGGCCATTTTGAGCCTGTGATCGAAGCCACAAATGCTGATGCTCCATATACTCAACTAGTCTAAAGAAGGCCAGTTTTGTTGCTTCTTTAAGCAGGACAACAGTTTGTGCTAACCTAATTGCAGAATGGTTTTCTAATGATCAATTAGCCTTTTAAAATGATAAACTTGGATTAGCTGACACAACGTGCCATTGGGACACAGGATTGATGGTTGCTGATAATGGGCCTCTGTACGCCTATGTAGATGTTAAATATAACATCTGTCGCTTCCAGCTACAATAATCATTTACAACATGAACAATGTCTACACTGTATTTCTGATCAATTGTATGTTATTTTAATGGACAAAAACTTGGCTTTTCTTTCAACAACAAGGACATTTCTTAGTGATCCCAAACCTTTGAAAGGTTGTGTATATAAATAGTGAAAAGAACAGGTCCTAGTATCGACCCCTGCGGAACACCATTATGTACGTCAATAAATTAACCCCATCAATCAAAATGTTATAGCAGCACATTTCATTGTAGTGTCTAAAGCATTGACAAGATCATTAACAACTAAAGTGGTTGATGTAATACTGCTATGCCCAGTCCTAAACCCTGATTGGTTTACATTCAAAATGCATTTCTCAGATTAAAAAGAGTATAGTTGTACATTTACCAAGGATTCAATAATATTAGCTAGACAAGGAATCCTTGAAATGGGACTATAGTTATTAAGATCACTACTATCCCTGTCCTTATGGAGTGGCAGCACAAGAGCTGATTTCCATACTTTTTTAAATATTTCCTGATAACAACGTTTAATAAAACATGTGGGTTATTGAGCCAATAATTATAGGGGCTGCACACTGCAGAATGGGATCTAATTGGTCAGCCCCATGGATTTATTGTTGTGTATTACTAGCAAACCATCCAGGACTTATTTTTCTTTAAATACCCTAAAATAATAGCTTTGACTATAATTTCAGTTATCATTCAGCAAGTTTTCCCTATTAGCATCCAGCCCAATGTCATTGTGAATAGATTTAGAAGTTATTTTAGTGAAATAAAAGTGAAATAAAATAGTGATTAAATGCATCAATGATGGCATTTTCTTCCATAATGAGGCAGTGTCTCAATTAATTTGTTGTGGGCAAGAGGAGGAAGTAGAACCCTTCAGGGATTTGTCAGTTTTCCACAATTTAGCCGGGTTCCCATTACAATCTGAAAGAGAGATTATATAATAATCAGATTCAGCCTGCCTGATTTGCTTTACACAACGATGCCTCAGTTGCTTAAAAGCTTGCCAATCTGAGCCCAGACTTGTGTTCCTGGCCTTGACCCAAGCATCATCTCTTTTATGAATGACTTCTGATAATTCTGGAGTGTACCAGGCAGTTGATCTCCCTTTAACCCTTCATTTTTTAAAGGAGCATGATTATCCATGACAACAGTTAAATTGAGCCAAGCCTATGTCTATTATAGATCTTCCACATCATTACATCATGGTTGGGATGAATGAATTACACCAAATAATGACAAAGAGCTGAGAGAGTTCCCTATATAATTTGACCAGGGCCCATAAATCGCTGGTCAAACGTAGCAGACTACGCAGGGAATAGGGTTCCATTTGGGTCTCAGATATGGTTGGAAATTCCAGGAAGACTTGTGAATGGAACAATAAAGTGTTAAATGTTTTTCCGTGGGACAAATTTAATTCCCTAATCGATGGGGGGGGGGAAGAAAAGATGAGAGGGGTTGCTTCTAATCAATTGTTTATACGTAAATGCTCTTTTTGGCTCCTCTTCTCCTTAGTGCATTCACAACTTCTCTTATCTTAGTTGTCGTCAGATAAGAGAGAGAGAGCGAGAGAGAAAGAGTGTGTGTGTGTGTGTGTGTGTGCATGTGTGTGTGCGCGTGGATGTCTAAATGTGTGTGTGTGTCTGTGTTGTCTGATAAATGGCAGAAAGCAGAGCAGAAGCCAGAGAAAGAGAGAATGAGGAAGAGAAAGAGGGCAACATAGAGAATACGTACTTGAATGTTTGGAGAGAAAAGACACGCATGTCGGCAGACATCAAATCAAAGTGTTTTGGTCGCGTACACAGCTTTGCAGATGTGATCACAGGTGCAGCAAAATGATTGTGTTTCTAACTCCAACTGTGCAGTAATACCAAGCAATACAAAACAACACACACATAATGCAAACAAGATGAAATGCAAAAAAGAAATATCAGAACGAGCCGGAATATAAATATATACAGTTTAAGTCGGAAGTTTACATACATCTTAACCAAATACATTTGAACTCAGCTTTTCACATTTCCTGACATTTAATCCTAGTAAAAATGTCCTGTCTTAGGTCAGTTAGGATCAACACTTTATTTTAAGAATGTGAAATGTCAGAATAATAGTAGAGAGAATGATTTATTTCAGCTTTTATTTCTTTCATCACATTCCCAGTGGGTCAGAAGTTTACATGCACTCAATTAGTATTTGGTAGCATTGCCTTTAAAGTGTTTAACTTGTGTCCATTCCTCCTGAAGAGCTGGTGTAACTGAGTCAGGGTTGTAAGCCTCCTTGTTCGCACACGCTTTTCAGTTCCGCCCACAAATTTTCTGTAGGACTGAGGTCAGGGCTTTGTGATGGCCACTTCTGTCACGCCCTGGCCTTAGTTATCTTTGTTTTCTTTATTATTTCAGTTAGGTCAGGGTGTGACATGGGGGATGTATGTGTTTTTATTATCTTGGGGTTTTGTATGTTTATGGGGCAGTGTCTAGTCTAGGTGTATGTATGTCTATGGTTGCCTAGATTGGTTCTCAATTAGAGACAGCTGTCTATCGTTGTCTCTGATTGGGAACCATATTTAGGCAGCCATATTCATTAGGTAGTTCGTGGGTGATTGTCTATATTTAAGTTGCCTGTGTCTGCACTTATTGTAATTATAGCTTCACGTTCGTTTGTTGTTTTTGTATAGTTTGTTTAAGTGTTCTTCGTCTTCGTTATAATAAATAGAAGATGTATTGTTATCACGCTGCGCCTTGGTCCTCTCTTCATCCAAACGACGAACGTGACAGAATCACCCACCAAACAAGGACCAAGCAACGTGAAAGGGAGGAACGGAGACGATATAAAGGTAACGGGCAGCAGCGGCAGCAGCAGCGAAGTCAGGATTTATGGACATGGGAACAGAATCTGGACTACACTACTTGGGAGGAGATAGACAGGTGGGTGATCGACCCAGGGAGAGTGCCGGAGCCCGCCTGGGATTCTCTGGAGCAGTGTGAGGAGGGATACCGGCGTATGGAGGCAGCACAGCGGCGCGGTAGGAAGCCCGAGAGGCAGCCCCAAAAATGTCTTGGGGGGGGAGCTCTCGGGGAGTGTGGCGAAGTCAGGTAGGAGACCTGCGCCAACTCCCCGTGCTTACCGTGGAGAGCGAGAGTACGGGCAGACACCGTGTTATGCGGAAGAGCGCATGGTGTCTCCTGTATGTTTGCATAGCCCGGTGCGGTACATCCCAGCTACTCGTATCGGCCGGGCTAGAGTGGGCATCGAGCCAGGTGTCATGAAGCCGGCTCAATGCAGCTGGTCTCCAGTGCGTCTCCTCGGGCCGGTGTACATGGCACCAGCCTTACGCATGGTGTTCCCGGTTCGCCAGCTCAGCCCTGTGCGGGCTATTCCACCTCGCCGCACTGGCCTGGCTACGGGGAGCATTCAACCAGGTAAGGTTGGGCAGGCTCGGTGCTCAAGAGCTCCAGTACGCCTTCACGGTCCGGTCTATCCGGTGCCACCGCCTCGCCCCAGCCCGGTACCACCAGTTCCGGCACCACGCACCAAGCCTACTGTGCGTCTCCAGGGTCCAGTATGCCCTGTTCCTGCTCCCCGCACTAGCTTTGAGGTGCGTGTCCTTAGCCCGGTACCACCAGTTCCGGCACCACGCACCAGGCCTACTGTGCGCCTCAGCAGGCCAGAGTCTGCCGTCTGCCCAGCGCCGCCTGCGCTGCCAGTCTGCCCATCGCCGTCTGAGCTGTCCGTCTGCCCAGCGCCACATGCGCTGCCCATCTGCCCAGTGCCGTCTGAGCCGCCCGTCTGTCCTGAGCCGTCAGAGCCGCCCGTCTGTCCTGATCTGTCAGAGCCGCCCGTCTGTCCTGAGCCGTCAAAGCCGCCCGTCTGTCCTGAGCCGCTAGAGCCGTCCGTCAGTCAGGAGCCGCTAGAGCCGTCATTCAGTCAGGAGCCGCCAGAGCCGTCAGTCAGTCAGGAGCCGCCAGATCCGCCCGCCAGTCAGGAGCCGCCAGAGCCGCCCGCCAGTCAGGAGCCGCCAGAGCCGCCCGCCAGTCAGGAGCCGCCAGAGCCGCCCGCCAGTCAGAAGCTGCCAGAGCCGCCCGCCAGTCAGGAGCCGCCAGAGCCGCCCGCCAGTCAGGAGCTGCCAGAGCCGCCCGCCAGTCAGGAGCTGCCAGAGCCGCCCGCCAGTCAGGAGCTGCCAGAGCCGCCCGCCAGTCAGGAGCTGCCAGAGCCGCCCGCCAGTCAGGAGCGCCCGCCAGTCAGGAGCCGCCCGCCAGTCAGGAGCCGCCCGCCAGTCCGGAGCCGCCCCTCAGTCCGGAGCCGCCCCTCAGTCCGGAGCCGCCCCTCAGTCTGGAGCCGCCCCTCAGTCCGGAGCTGCCCCTCAGTCCGGAGCTGCCCCTCAGTCCAGTGGAGCCCTCTAGGATGGTCTTCAGTCCGGGACTCGCTGTAAGGGTCCCCGCTCCAGAGGCGCCACCAAAGCGGGTATTGACTATGGTGGAGTGGGGTCCACGTCCCGCACCCGAGCCGCCGCCGTAAGAAGGCCCACCCGGACCCTCCCCTTCTGTGTCAGGTTTTGCGTCCGGAGTCCGCACCTTTGGGGGGGGGGGGGGGTACTGTCACGCCCTGGCCTTAGTTATCTTTGTTTTCTTTATTATTTTAGTTAGGTCAGGGTGTGACATGGGGGATGTATGTGTTTTGTATTGTCTAGGGGTTTTGTATGTTTATGGGGCAGTGTCTAGTCTAGGTGTATGTATGTCTATGGTTGCCTAGATTGGTTCTCAATTAGAGACAGCTGTCTATCGTTGTCTCTGATTGGGAACCATATTTAGGCAGCCATATTCATTAGGTAGTTCGTGGGTGATTGTCTATATGTAAGTTGCCTGTGTCTGCACTTATTGTAATTATAGCTTCGCGTTCGTTTATTGTTTTTGTATAGTTTGTTTAAGTGTTCTTTGTCTTCGTTATAATAAATAGAAGATGTATTGTTATCACGCTGCGCCTTGGTCCTCTCTTCATCCAAACGACAAACGTGACAACTCCCATACTTTGCCGTTGTTGTCCTTAAGCCATTTTTCCACAGCTTTGGAAGTATGCTTGGGGTCATTGTCCATTTGGAAGACCCATTTGCGACAAAGCCTTCCTGACTGATGTCTTGAGATGTTGCTTCAATATAGCCACATACTTTTCCATCCTCATGATGCCATCTAGTTTGTGAAGTGCACCAGTCCCTCCTGCAGCAAATCACCCCCACAACATGATGCTGCCACCCCCGTGCTTCATGGTTGGGATGGGGTTCTTCGGCTTGCAAGCCTCCTCCTTTTTCCTTCAAGCACAATGATGGTCATCATGACCAAACAGTTCTATTTTTGTTTCCTCAGACCAGAGGACATTTCTCTCCTTCCTGAGTCTCCTTCCTGAGTGGTATGACGGCTGCGTGGTCCCATGGTGTTTATACCTGGGTACTATTGTTTGTACAGATGAATGTGGTACCTTCAGGCATTTGGAAATTGCTCACAAGGAGGAACCAGACTTGTGGAGGTCTACAATTTTTTCCTGAGGTATTGGTTGATTTCTTTTGATTTTCCCATCATGTCAAGCAAAGAGGCACTGAGTTTGAAGGCAGGCCTTTAAATACATCCACAGGTACACCTCCAATTGACTCAAATGATGTCAATTGGCATATCAGAAGCTTCTAAAGCCATGTTATCATTTTCTGGAATTTTCCAAGTTATTTAAAAGCACAGTCAACTTAATGTATGCAAACTTCTGACCCACTGGAATTGTGATACAGAGACTTATAAGTGAAATAATAATGTTTGTAACAATTTTGGGAAAAATGACTTGTGTCGTGCACACAGTAATGTCCTAACCGACTTGCCAAAACTATAGTTTGTTAACAAGAAATTTGTGGATTGGTTGAAAAACCAGTTTTAATGACTCCAACCTAAGTGTGTGTAAACTTCCGACTTCAATTGTATGATGGTGTGTATTTACAGAATATGAATAGAAAAGGTGTACAGCAGTAGTTATATAGACTAATCCATGACTAGAATACAGTATATTCATATAAAGTGGGCAAAACATTATGTAAACATTGTTAAAGTGACTAGTGTTCCATTATGAAAGTGACCACTGTTCAATATCTCTATGCACATAGGGCAGCAGACTCTAAGGTGTACAGTAGAGTACCGGATGGTAGCCGGCAAGTAACTGTGACCCAGGTTCAGGAAAGGGTACTGGGCGGAGGCCAGCTAGTGGAAACTGTTTAACAGTCTGATGACTTGGCGATAGAAGCTGTTTTTCAGTCTCTGTCCCAGCTTTGCTGCACATGTGCGGTCTCTGCCATCTAGATGGTAGCAGGGTGAACAGGCTGTGGCTTGGGTAACTAAGGTCCTTGATGATTTTCTTGGTCTTCCTGTGACACCAGGAGCTGTAGATGTCCTGGAGGGCAGGCAGTGAGCCTGCAGTGATGCGTCATCACCCTCTAGAGAGCCCTGCAGTTGCGGACAGTGCAATTTACGTACCAGGTGGTGATACAGCCCGACAGAATGCTCTCAATGGTGCATCTGCAGAAGTTTGTAAGGGTCTTAGAGGCCAAACCAAATCTCTTCAGCCACCCGAACTTGAAGAGGCTCCTCCTTCACCACACTGTCTGTGTGAAGGGACCATTTCAGGTCGTCAGTGATGTGCACGCTGATAACATAAAGCTTTTGACCCTCTCCACTGTGGCCCCATTGATGTCGATGAGGGCGTGCTCTCCCTGCTGTCTCCTGTAGTCCACGATCATCTCCTTCATTTTGTTGGCGTTGAGGGAGAGGTTATTTTCCTGGCACAACTGCGCCAGGGCTCTCACCTCCTCCCTGTAGGCTGTCTCGTCATTGTTGGTAATCATGCCTACCACTGTTTTTTCATCAGCAAACTTGATGACTGAGTTGGAGATGTGAGTGGCCACAAAGTCATGGGTGAACAGGGAGTACAGGAGGGGGCTGAGCAAGCTTCCCTGTTGGGCCCCCTTGTTGAGGATCAGCATGGCAGAGGTGTTGTTGCCTACCTTCACCACTTGGGGTCTACCCGTCAGAAACTCCACGACTCAGTTTTACAGAAAGAGGGGTTCAGACCCAGGGCCCTGAGCTTAGTGATACGCCTGGAGGGCATTATGGTGTTGAAGGCTGAGTTGTAGTTGATGAAGAGCATTCTTACATAGGTATTTATCTTGTCTTGGTGGGATAGGGCAGTGTGCAGTGCAATGGCGATTGCGTTGTCCATGGATCTGTTGGGGCGGTATGCAAATTGTAGTCTATGTTGGGTAAGGTGGAGGTGATATAGTCCTTATCCAGCACTTCATCCAGCACTTCATGATGACTGAAGTGAGTGCTACGGGGTGATAGTCAGTTAACTTAGTTTTTTTAGGGAACAGGGATAATGCTGGACATCTTGAAGCAAGTGGGGACAACAGACTGGGATAGGGAGAGATTAAATATGTCCGTAAACACTCCAGCCATCTGGTCTGCACATGCTTTTAAGAGGGGTTGTCCACAGAGAACGAGAGCACACAGTCCTCATGAGCGGCGGCTCAATATTGTTTTCCTTGAAGCGAGCAAAGAAGTTGTTTAGCTTGTCCAGGAGAGAGGCATCGGTGTCCGAGATGTGGCTGGCTTTCCCTTTATAATCTGGGATTGTCTGGCGTCCCTGCCACATACGTATCGTGTCTGAGCCTTTGAATTGTGACTCCACTTTGTCCCTGTACTGTCATTTTGCCTCTAGTAGTCTGTTTGTACACATCTATGTTTCCAGTCAGCTTGCCATAGTTATATGCAGTGGTTCGCGCTTTCAGTTTTGTGAGAATACTGCCATCTGTCCACATTTTATGATTTGGATTTCTAATCATTCTAATCATCTCAATCATTCAAAAAGTTGTAATTGTCTTTTCGGAACAACTTCCTCTATGCACTCCTGATGCATTCCTGATGAACACAGTCACAGAGTCAGTGTATACGTCAATCATTTTCTCAGAAGCAACCCGGGAACATTTCCCAGTCGGCATGATCAAAACGATCTTGATGCATAGATTCGGATTGGTCAGACCTACATTGAACAGGTGCTTCCTGCTTACGTTTCTGCCTATAGATGGGGAAGAGCAAAATGGAGGTGTGAACTGATTCGCATAAGCGAAGGCAGGGGAGGGCCTAGCCGTCCTGGAAGGGAGAGTAGCAATGATCCTGAGTATGTGATGCGCATGTAGCACAGGAGATGTGTTGATAGATTTTGGTAGCTTTTTCCCCCCAGATTTCCTTTATTAATGTCCCCAGCGACAATAAATGTGGCCTCAGGATATACGGTTTCCAGTTTGCACATAGTCCAGTGTAGTTCCCTGAGAGCCGTCGCAGTTTAAGCTTGTGGGGAATATACATGGTAATGACGATGACCGAAGAAAATACATTTGGGATGTAATGCGGTTGGCATTTGATCGTGAGGTATTCCAGACTGAGAGAACAAAAAGACTTGAGTTCCTGTACGTTACCACAATCACACCATGCATTGTTAATAATTACACTAACCCCTCCGCCAGTTCTTTCTTCCTGTCCGTGCAATAGACAGAGAACACCGCTGGCTGAATGGACGGGGACAATATATCCGGAGAGAGCTATGATTATTTTACAGTCCCTGATATCTCTCTGGAAGGAGAACCTCGCCCTGAGCTCATCTACGGTTTTGTCCAGATGCTGAATTTTTGAAAGTAATATACTCGGAAGCGGTGGATGGTATGCACGCTGCTTGAGTCTGACTAGGGCCTTACTTATTCTTCCTCTTCTCCAGTGTCCGCGTTTTGGTGCAGCCCCTGTGATGAATAGAGCTGCCTCGGGATGTTCAAACAAAGGATACAGGTCACGGAAGTTACATTTTTGCTTGAATTTCTGGTGAGTGACCGGCGATCTAATATCCAAAAGTTATTTTCTTCTGTAGGTAATAATACAAGAAACGTTTTAAGCAAATACTGTAAAAAAAATAACACTAAAATTCTACAAAGTTGACTAGGAGCTATAAACAGGACGAGCGTGTCTGTCGGCACCATCTTGCGGGTCTACACCTGAGGCTACATTTATATTGGTAGAGTAAATACAGTATGTGAATACGAGACTGTTGGACCTATTATCCATTAATGTAAATGCGATATGGAAGGAAATACGAGTGTCACGATCGTCTTCGTATTGTGAGAGAGAGGACCAAGGCGCAGCGTTATATAAATACATCTTCTTTATTTGAAGATGAACACGAACACTAATACAAAACTAAACAAAAACAACAAACGACCGTGAAGCTACAAACGAAAGTGCATACACAAGCTACTAACGTCAAACATAGACAATTACCCACAACCTACCTAATGCCTATGGCTGCCTTAACCTTTCACGGCTACTAACCCCGGATCCGGGAGCACCCCCCACCCCCCACACACTGATTAGCATAGATAGCATAGCTTCAGAAGTAGATAGTAGCATCTAAATATCATTAAATCACAAGTCCAAGACACCAGATGAAAGATACAGATCTTGTGAATAAAGCCACCATTTCAGATTTTTAAAATGTTTTACAGGGAAGACAAAATATGTAAATCTATTAGCTAAACACGTTAGCAAAATACACCACTATTCTAACTCCATCAGTTTCTTACTCCTTCAGGTGCTATCACCAATTCGGCTCAACTAAGATATTGATATCCACTAACCAAGAAAAAACCTCTTCAGATGACAGTCTGATAACATATTCATGGTATAGGATAGTTTTTGTTAGAAAAAAGTGCATATTTCAGGTAGAAATCACAGTTTACAATTGCACCGACCATCGCAAATCGACTAGAATTACTAGATAGAGCAACGTGTATGACCAATTTACTCATCATAAAACATTTCATAAGAATAGACAAAGCATAGCAATGGAAAGACCCAGATCTTGTGATTCCAGACAATATTTCAGATTTTCTAAGCGTTTTACAGCGAAAACACAATAAATCGATAAGTTAGCATACTACATGTGAAAACGTTACCAGAGCATCGATTCCAGCCAAAGAGCGCTATAACGTAATCACCGCCAAAAGATATTAATTTTTTCACTAACCTTCTCAGAATTCTTCCGATGACACTCCTGTAACATCATTTTACAACATACATATACAGTTTGTTCGAAAAGGTGCATATTTAGCCATACAAAACCGTGGTTACACAATAAAAATACTAGGAAATCAAGCCTCAATATGTCTGACGTCATCTATCAGAGTGATCTAGTTTAATTAAAAGCTAATCATATACTTGACTAAAAAATACAGGGTTGACAGGAATCGAAAGACAAATTAGTTCTTAATGCAACCGCTGATTTACATTTTTAAAATTATCCTTACTTTTCAATACAGGGTTGGCCAAGTGAAGCTATACCAAACAAAATGGCGATATATGCGTTTAAAATATTTCGACAGAAACACGGTTTATCATATTAAATATTGCTTACTTTGAGCTGATCTTCCATCATATTCTTGGGCAATGTATCCTTTCTATGTTATAAACGTCTTTTGGTCGATAGATGTCCTCTGTCCTTCGAAATGTCCACTAACAACGACCGAGACCGCGAAACGTTCCCAAAGCTAGAAAGTGCACGACAAATAAATTCCTCAGAATCGCACTAAACGGATATAAATTGCTATAAAACGGTTAAAATTAACTACATTATGATGTTTTTAACAACTATAACGACTGAAAACATGACCGGAGAAATATAGCTGGTTAGAAAACGATTTGGAACGAGGCAGGTCCGATGGCCTTCACGCTTGAGGCGCACGTTGAGAAAGGGGGGTCTCTGTACATTTTGGGCTTTTATAATGGCTGGGAATATCCCATCGACTTCATTGAAAACGTGATGACGTACAGACACCCAGAGGAAGACGTAGGCAGTGTCGGTTTCTTCATAGCATTCACTGTGGCCTTATAAACAGACCCCAGATCAGAGGTAAAAATTTCTGAAATCTGAACCCTGTCATGAAAAGTGCTGTAAAAATTGTTCTGTACCACTCAGAGACAAAATTTCAACTCCTATAGAAACTATAGACTGTTTTCTATCCAATAATAACAATAATATGCATATTGTACGATCAAGAATTTAGCACGAGGCAGTTTAATTTGGAGACCCAAATATGCTAATGCGGAACAGCACCCCCTATAGTTCCAAGAAGTTAAATATGGCTCCCAATCAGAGACAACGATAGACAGCTGTCTCTGATTGAGAACCATTCCAGGCAACCATAGACTTACCTAAACACCTACACTGAACACAACCCCATATACTCTACAAAAACTCCCTAGACAATACAACCACCCAAGACGAGACAAACACACACAAACATCCCCATGTCATACCCTGATCTAACTAAAATAATACAGAAAACAAAGATAACTAAGGCCAGGGCGTGACAACGAGTCCATATGAAAACAATACTTCAGTCTCATTTAATTTACATTTTTCACCCCATTGACAAAAACACCAGCAATGCTTGCATGGTATGATCTCATGTTTATTTTAGACATGACCTTTCCATGGTATTAGAATAGTCATTTTCCTACACTGATGCCCTTATCTCATTTGAAATAATGACTTGCATTCCTGTGTTCTGCATTCAAAATGGCTTCCTATCCCCTATATAGTGCACTACTTTTGACCAGGGCCAATATAGCTCTGTTTAAAAGTAGTGCACCATATGGGATGTATCCTTCTGTGACATTTAACTAATTTATCACTCAGTCATTTACAGGGAGAGGGCCCTAATATGTTAACTTATGCCCTCTACCAAGGGTACGTAGATGTCATTAACCTTTACAATGTAACTACAGGTCTGCATTGCAATTATGGCAAGCTAGTGAGTTGGTTTTATCAATTATTCTGTATTTTATTCACCACTGTATCTGGAAAAGATTGGGACAGTCAACCATTTTTATCCTTTTTTATCCAAAAAATATTAAGTGAGAATAAACTGTATCTCTTCAAGCACTGTAAAATAAGTTGACTAAAGGGAACAGCAATGTCTCTCCAGCCATCTTCTCTAAAAGGTAATATTCAGTTTGATAATTATATTTCCCTCTATCTATTCATAGGGAGACATGCATAACAGCTTAAGACAAAAAAATTGTGAGAATGTTAACCAGTGTGAAATCTAAAGGGTGTCTTGGGAACACAGCCAAAGCCACCCACCTAGGGACTTTAAATTCATGCCGAATTCCATCATAGCTTATTCACTATTTGCCCATAGAAATGAACAGATCATCAATGCTAATAGTGGGGAGATTGAAATTGAACAGAAAAGCAAATAAAGTGACAGAGTGCTGATATAAACAGAAAAGATCACAAGGAAGAAGAACGGAGGGGGAGGTAGAGCAGAGGGGAGAAGAGAGAGAGAGGAAGCAAGGGAAGGAGGGTGGGGGTGTGTGAAAAGGGGAAAGGGGAGATTGAGCGAGCGGTCTGTGTCAAATAACAAATAGCAGCAGCATCAGAAGACACATTGATCCAGGCTAATAAACAGAATGAATCAACCCCCCCCAACCCCCCACTCCTCCAAAAAATAGTTACCAAAAAAGGATGCAAGGTTTTCTATAGGTTTGGGGATAAATCAAATAGTATAATCAAATGGAGAGCAAGAGAGAGAGAGAGGGAGAGAGGGGGAGAGAGGGGAGAGAGATAGAGAGTGTGTGTGTGTGTGAGAGAGGGGGGAGCTGTGTTGGGCGGTATCATCAATCTCCTGGTGCTAGAGATCTGAGACCAGCGTTAAGGTTTTCTCCTCTCAGTATATCACCAGGGAAATCTATCTAGCTAATGATGCCACATGAGGATGAAAGCAATGTGCCTGAAGATGAAAACCAGTGTTTCACCCAAACAGAAGAGAATGTCGACATTAAAGCAATATCACAAAATGCATCATGATGAATCGTCACTCTAAATGAAACGTTGATAAGTTGCATAATAAGATGTAATACAGGTGTTAGTATTATTATCCTCGTTGAACAGAGTATCCTATATTCCCTAGAGAAATACTGCTAATACGGGAGGCCATCTAAGCAAAATGAAGATGTTATGAATATGGCGATTTGATCTATGCAATCAATCAAAATCAATTTCCCCTTGTCACACAACCCAAAAATGTCTCTGGCTACAAGCAGTAAGTCATTGAGAGGGAATTTTTTGTTTTGATTTTACCATAATCCTACAGTGCACTGTTAGTCATAGAGACAGCGTGTCAAGGTCAGAAAAATTGCAAATAAGAAGGAAAATTCCATCTACTGGGCGATATACTGTAGTCTGCCTCCCAAATGGTACCCTATTCCCTACATAGGGCAATAGTTTTGACCAGATCCCTAATGGCCCTGGTCACAATGTGGTGCACTATATAGGGAATAGGGTCATTTGGGATACTGCTATAGCCTCCTCTCACTTCCTATCTTTTCTATGCTTCACATGGATATTTCAGGGAGCTGCATGTCCTTGGTCCATGCAGCACAGTAGTGTACTGTATTAATTTAGTGGCTGAAGGAAAGGCCTGATCAAGACGGATGTGAAAGACCAAAGATGCTCTGAGAGACAAACCAAGAAGTTCAATCAGAGATCTCTATATAATGACGAAATATTCATGTCTCCACCCTAACAATGGGAGACGTTGTCCCAATGGTGGGAAGGCAGGCGATAAGCTTAGGTCCAAAATATTTTTGATTATTTTGGAAATATTTTGGAAATATTTTGAGTGAAACCTCTCTCTTCCCCGCTTCCTCTCTGCTTCAATATAAACCATCTTCTTCTTTACCTAAAGGAACAAATTACATATGGCTACCACTGAAACATGACCTTGAACAACACCCACAACACCCTAAACACTTTTGACTGAATTCACAAAGCATCTCACAGTTGTAGAGCTAATGTGGGATCCGTTTCTTACTTTATAAAGCATAATGGTTGAGATGATATGGACAAGATCAGCACTCCTGCACTAAAACTCTCTAAGTGCCTTTAGATAGTATTCACATCACCCCCTTGACTTGTTCCACATTTTGTTGTGTTATAGCCTTAATTAAACTTTTATTAATACATGTTTATTTTTCTGTCACTGGTCTACACACAATACCACATAATGTCAAGAGGAAATATATATTTATTTTTTTACAAATTAATAAAAAATAAATATCTGAAATTTCCTGAGTCAATAAGTATTCAACCCCTTAGTTATGGCATGCCTAAATAAGCTCAGGAGAGCAAATGTGCTGAACGAGTCACATAATAGGTTGCATGGACTCACTGTGTGCAATAATAGTGATTAACATTATTTTTGAATGACTATCTCATCTCTGTACCACACATATACACTTATCTTTATGGTCCCTCAGGTAAGAAGTGCATTTCAAACACGGATTTAACTACAAAGACCAGAGAGGAGGGAAACCGCCCAGGGATTTCACCATGAGGCCAATGATAACTTTAAAACAGTTATAGAGTTTGATGGCTGTGATAGGAGAAAACTGAGGATGGATCAACAACATTGTAGTTACTCCACGATACTAACTTAATTGACAGAAGGAAAAGAAGGAAGCCTGTACAGAATAACAATATTCCAAAACATGCATCCTGTTTCCAACAAGACACTAAAGTAATACTGCAAGAAATGTGGCAAAGCAATTCACTTTTTGTTTGGGGCAAATCTGATACAACACATTACTGAGTACCACGCTCCATATTTTCAAGCATAGTTCTGGCTGCATCATGTTATGGGTATGCTAAGCACAGGCAAAATCCAAGAGGAAAACCTGGTTCAGTCTGCTTTCCACCAGATACTGGAAGATGACTTAATCTTTCAGCAGGACAATAACCTAAAACTCAAGGCCAAAGAGCTAAACTGACCAAGACGTACTTCCAACAACAACACATAAAACCCAACATAATTATGCCCCAAAACAATGAAAATGTCTCTCTACCAGTTGCATTTCTAGGTGAGCGTTGATGCCGCCCTGTGATAAGCAGTGCCCACTTTGTCAAAGGCAGGGGCGCTAAATATTTCACTTGTCCATTCCCAGCGCTCCTCTGCGGGGTGCTGTTGGAGAGACGCATAGATGTGGTGCTCCACCAACGTTCCATCAAAAAAAGAATCTAACATAAATCATGTAGTAAATAAAGGATATGGTAGAAAGAGTATGTGGCCTTTTCGGTATCCTACAGGCTGGAGATAAAATGGATGACAATGTAATGTGACGGACACTTTTTACATCATGCAGTCTCCAATCAAATAGCAAATAGCTTAAGCTAAATGGTGCCCAATCCCCCAAAGATGTCCTGTCATGTTAACAAACAACAATACTTATTTTCCACCATAATTTGCAAATTAATTAATTAAAAATCCTACAATGTGATTTTTTGGATTTTTTTTTCTCATTTTGTCTGTCATAGTTGAAGTGTAGCTATGATGAAAATTACAGGCCTCTCTCATCTTTTTAAGTGGGAGAACTTGCACAATTGGTGGCTGACTAAATACCTTTTTGCCCCACTGTAGATGGGCGTTCATAAAACAACATTTCAGGCAACACTGTAGGCTACTCCTCAGGAAGCAAGGACCGACGCCGACGCCTTTTGGACGTCTTTTTTTGGTGCAGTCCAGACCGGGCCTTGATTTCCACATCCACGGACATTGTTTTTTGGTCCGGTCTGGACCTGCCTTGATTTAGCCCAAACACGTCTAGAAATTACGTCTTCAAAACTTTCATTCAGAACTATACTTTCAATGTCTGGAAAAGATACCTTTTCAGCATCCTGGAAAATATGTATTTTAAACTTACCAAAAATACATATGTTCACGTTTCATTCAGAACCTAAATTGAACCTAACTTCAATATTTGGAAAATATGTATTTTAAGGGTCTTTTCAACGTCACTGCTTACTGGGACTATTCTGGTTTTGCGGGAGCAGCATTTTTTGGTCTCTCTTAGGCAGAACGGCAAGGACAGTCCTACCATCTACTGCATCTTGCCTATGCCGTTCTGTACCATCACTCATTCATATATCTTTATGTACAAATTCTTTATCCCTTTACACTTGTGTGTATAAGGTAGTAGTTGTGGAATTGTTAGGTTAGATTACTCGTTGGTTATTACTGCGTTGTCGGAACTAGAAGCACAAGCATTTCGCTACACTCGCATTAACATCTGCTAACCATGTGTATGTGACAAATACAATTTGATTTGATTTGATTTGAATAGCATGCAATTGCTAAATCACTCCATATTTCTGTCTGCAAAATTTGTTAATATACATGATCCAGGGATCCAGTGTTTTTTTTAAGTGATCTGAATCATTTATCCTGGGAGTCTCAGTCCCCATTGCCCAAAGAATAATACATTGCCTTGCAAAAGCATTGACCCCCCTTGGCATTTTTCCTATTTTGTTGCATGACAACCTGTAATTTAAATAGATTTTTATTTGGATTTCATGTAATGGACATACACAGAATAGGCCAAATTGATTAAGTTAAATGCAAAAAATAACGTGTTTCAAAAAATAAATACAAAATAAAAATGGAAAAGTGATGTGTGCATATGTATTCACCCCCTTTGCTATGAAGCCCCTAAATAAGATCTGGTGCAACCAATTACCTTCAGAAGTCACATAACTAGTTAAATAAAGTCCACCTGTGTGCAATCTAAGTGTCACATGATCTGTCACATGATCTCAGTATATATACACCTGTCCTGAAAGGCCCCAGAGTCTGCAACACCACTAAGCAAGGGGCACCACCAAGCAAGCGGCACCATGAAGAACAAGGAGCTCTCCAAACAAGTCCGGGACAAAGTTGTGGAGAAGTACAGATCAGGGTTGGGTTATAAAAAAATATCCTTTGAACATCCCACAGATCACCATTAAATCCATTATAAAAAAATTGAAAGAATATGGCAACACAACAAAACCAAAACTCACGGACCAGGCAAGGAGGGCATTAATCAGAGAGGCGACAAAGAGACCATAGATAACCCTGAAGGAGCTGTAAAGCGCCACAGCGGAGATTGGAGCATCTGTCCATAGGACCACTTTGTACACTCCACAGAGCTGGGCTTTACAGAATAGTGTCCAGAAAAAAGCAATTGCTTAAAGAAAAAATAAGCAAACATGTTTGGTGTTCACCAAAAGGCATGTGGGAGACTCCCCAAACATGAAAGAAGTTACTCTGGTTAGATGAGACAAAAATGTAGCTTTTTGGTCATCAAGGAAAACACTATGCCTGGCGCAAACCCAACACCTCTCATCACCCCGAGAACACCATCCCCACAGTGAAGCATGGTGGTGGCAGCATCATGCTGTGTGTAACTGGTCAGAATTGAAGGAATGATGGATGGCGCTAAATACAGGGAAATTCTTGAAGGAAACCTGTTTCAGTCTTTGAGACTCGGACGGAGGTTCACCATCCAACAGGACAATGACCCTAAGCATACTGCTGAAGCAACACTTGAGTGGTTTAAGGGGAAACATTTACATGTCTTAGAATGGCCTAGTCAAAGCCCAGACCTCAATCCAATTGAGAATCGGTGGTATGATTTAAAGATTGCTGTACACCAGCGGAACACATCCAACTTGAAGGAGTTGGAGCAGTTTTGCATTTGAAGAATGGACAAAAATCCCAATTTGCTAGATGTGCCAAGCTTATAGAGATAGGCATGTTGTGTAAATCAAACGATACAAACCCCCAAAAAATCTATTTTAATTTCAGGTTGTAAGGAAACAAAATAGGAAAAATGTCAAGGGGGTGAATACTTTCGCAAGCCACTGTAAAAACAGCACATACAGTATATTGCATACCACCAGAGCAGTCACACAACACCCTTCTAAACTTTTAATCACAAGGGCCCAAAAGGTATTTCCCTGCATATTTGTTTTTGTGTGCGATCCATACGTATCCAATTTGAGGAAAAACCCAACAAAATATGTTTTGTTCCTGCATATTGATCAAGGGAACAGAATGTAAACAGATCAATTTCATCATGACAGAGCATCAATTATGTCCATATCTCTCCACAGGTATACTCTCACTGGGCCTGGGGTTCTCTGCAGCCATTAGACACACACATGCAAAAAACACCCCCACCCCCACACACACTCACACATACAGACACGCACAGACACACAGCCAAGCCAGCCATCATTACCATAATAACAACAGTAATGGCCTCATCTCAGAGGCAGATGGGAACAGGAGAGAGACACTTTGGAATATGTTGAATATGACATAGCCACTTGTGTTGAAAATCAGGCAACTCACTTTGTAATGAACGTTCCTATGTTGAGGGGAATGGGTTAATTGGCTGCTAGACCCTCTGAGAGATAGATAGAGAGAGAGAGAAAGAGAGCGATTTTTTTTCTTTTCCTAATGTTTATTGGTAATTAACATTTACAAAAGTGATAAATAAGGCTGTAAGCTATGAGCTATAGGAGTGCAGAGCAGAGCTAAGGAGATGTTGTTCTCCCTTCGCTTTGACTCCTGAGGGATAAAGCAAATCTAAATATATGAAATATAAAAGCTGTGTATCTTTAGAGAAGTGAAAGGAATGGGTTTGTTTATGTGGTAGTGAACACTAACACAAACGTATACACAGCAGAGAGACACAGGAGCGTAAAACCAGAATTTGCTCTTCCACTTCTGTTTGGGTGCCTATTTAAGTGGCAACTCTGACTTCTAGCTGTAGGATAATGATGTGATTGGCATTGATGCTCAACACCTGGAGAGTTGTATGAGAGATGTAATGATTCAGAATCTCCATCTCCTCTCCAGACCAATAAGAAATTCCCATTGTTGTAATTAAACAAATCTAACAGTTGTGTCGGTGCACAAGCCTAATTCTAAATGTGTACATTACAGAATATTCTGCTGTGACATTAAGCATTGGAATAGCACATTCAATATCTTTGAAAATTGCTTTTAACTATAGCAGCGTCTGGTGCAAGAAGATGCATATTGCAGTGTACCAACAGTATAGGTGCCTATGTTCTATACATTCTCTCCCTGGTGTCCCTTTGAAATCAATTGCCTACTATATGAGCAGTTCCTGTACAGGGGAAGAAAGCCTGAATGGTAGAGAGAAGATGCAAGTTAAAGTGAAGTTAATCTCTCTAGTTTGTTTGTGAAAAGACACCGTGTGCTGGAATTGCTGTCTTAATTACCCATAAAAACCAACTCCTAAGCTCTCCCTGCGATATGCTGGGTGATGCCCCATGGGACCTGGATATATGAGGAAATAATGAAAATGAAATGGGATGTGTTGTAACCCCGGGATGAGGCAGACAGGCACAGCAGGCAGGATCCATCTTAGCCTCACTATAGCAAAGCAAATCTATATAATGTGTGTGTGGGGGGTAGGGGGCTGTGGGGGGGGGGGGGGGGGTGTGTGTGTGTGTGTGTGTGTGTGTGTGTGTGTGTGTGTGTGTGTGTGTGTGTGTGTAGTTCTATGTAGGAGAAACAAATAGATACATTCCTTTTTCCAGAGAAAAATAAAAGGGAAAATAGGGATTAGCTGCATTTTACCCCTGAGTCATCAGGCTTCAATGGCATTACCAATCATTATGACATTCACAAATTGATTTAACCTGCCTTGTTGGCTGTTTAATGAGAGCTGGCTGATTGATGCCAAATAGCTAATTAAATCAAGCCATTGATTCACCTCTTTTAAATGTTACACTTATTGCTATGGTGTCATTGAGTATTTCCTAGATACAGTTTAAACCCTTGAAATGGCTGTTTTTCCTCTTGAAACATTATAATTTATTCATAATGTTTCATTACACTGTCCGGGGGGGGAGCAGGCAGCTGACTAGTGGTGGATTTTCAGCAGCCTGATGGTCTGGGGGTAGATGGAAGCAGGGAAGCAGGGAGAACAGGCCATGACTCGGGTGGCTGAGGTCCCTGATTATCTTCTTGGCCCTGGAGGGCAGGCAGTGTGCACCCAATGGTGCGTTCGGCTGAGCGTACCACCCTATGTAGCGCCATGCGGTCTAAGGCAATGGAGTTGCCGGGTGTATGAAGCAATGAAATAAGCAAACTGAGTGAGACGTTTTCTTTAAACACTAGAAAAAAACACTGGAAAAAGTATAAACCTGCAATGTTTTGTAGGAGCTCGAGACGAGGCGCCCTCCATCGGCGTCATCTTAGCCAGCTTCTTTGTAATTGGTGTGATTGGCCAAAGATCTCTATTTTCTTGTTATCTTACAATAGCACCGGTTTCAATCCACCGGTTCCAATCCAAGTGCCAATCCTGCCAATCCAAACTCCCGGCGGTGCTCGGTCAGGCGACATGAAAATAAAGCTTTTTGACCACACACACCAGTAGTGGGTTTAGCATTGAAAAACAGAGCATATATAGAAAAGGGTGGTGGATCTTTGATGTTTTGGGGCTATTTTGCTTCCCCTGGTTCTTGGTCCCTTGTTAAGGTCAAAGGTGTCATGAACTTTACCCAGTAGCAGGATATTTTTGCCAAAAACCTGGTGGCCTCTGCCAGGTGGCTGACACTTGACCACAAGTTGATGTTCCAGCAAGACAATAACACTAAGAACTAATCAAAACCCACAAAGAAATGCTTAATTGACCACAAAATCAACATTTTTCAACGGCCATCTCAGTCTCCAGACTTGAACCTGTGGTTTGATATGAAGAGGGCAGTCCATAAGAGACGACGAAGGATATCAAGGATCTGAAGGGTTGGTGTAAGATCCCTCCCAACGTGTTCTCCAATCTCATAGAAAAGGGCTCAGTGAAAACAGGATGCCCTATCTTTTTTAGATGTTTTTATTACTAGTTAAACAAAATCTCTTTCTCTGAGCAATTATATTAGTATAAAATAATATAATTTCCCAAAATGTTTTGAGTTTACATTATAGCTCAATATTGGTATTAGTTTTTTGTACACATTATTATTTGCTCATCTTTATCAAGAGTGACAATAATTATGAACCTGACTGTATACACAGCTCCATCTGTTAGCTAGCCACATGGCTTTGGCCCCACATCCTCCACCTATCCCACACCTTCCCCACTCTGCTGCCCAGTTCCGTTCCTCAGAGCTGGGCTTGGGCAGCCACAGTTTCCCTCTACCACCAAACTATGTGGACACAATACTTCCCCTCTTGTGCGGCTGAGAAGCTCAAGGATCTCTGGTGATTGAAGAGCTCATTGATGACTGCCAACTCTTGAAGAGGTATAATCTGGGCTACATCTGTCCACCTGGCAGGCTTTCATTTTCTGTGGGGATGGGGGGATGAAAGCAGTGTGGTGAGTGGGGGGTAAAGACCGTGTGGTGAATGGTTTTGAAAATGTCTGACACTTTGCAACACCATGCTAGTGCTCTGATTCTCTAAACACCCTCTCCTCTCCTCTCCTCTCCTCTCCTCTCCTCTCCTCTCCTCTCCTCTCCTCTCCTCTCCTCTCCTCTCCTCTCCTCTCCTCTCCTCTCCTCTCCTCTCCTCTCCTCTCCATTTCTCATCCTGGGAGTGTGAATTAACAGAGCTCTTAGCTTGTGGAAAGAGAGAATAGGGTTTTTTCTTCCTTTTTTAACACATTCTCTTTATTCTGTACGGTGGGGGGGAGGGGAGGGGGGTGAATAATGACAATACTGAGCCTCATTATCAGCTTTTGTTGTTTGTTAGATTTTCATTTTTGTGCCTCCAACTCCAATACACACCTACCCACAGGCGTAAACGCACACACACACACACACACACACACAAATGTACTCACGTATGCACATGCACAGTCATGCACGCACACACACACACACAGACACGCACAGTACATAAGCAGATGCGGAACTGTCGTAACCATTGGAATGCACCTCCTGTGAGAGTGTCAAATTGCTGACATGGCTGAGGGATCAGCATAACTGGAAATAAACATAGCACAATACACTCTCTCTCACACACACACACACACACACACACACACACACACACACACACACACACACACACACACACACACACACACACACACACACACACACACACACACACACACACACACACACACACACACACACACACACACACACACACACACACACATGAAACAATACACACAGTATAATGATGTAGGGTGGCATCAGAGGATATCTGTTGACTAAAAGCTGCTCTCCAGGGTCACCAATGAGAACATTATGATGCTAGATAGTTAGTGGCTACTGACTGAGGTAAATTGTGTTGCTAACTAGCTGAATTTAAACTCCATTCTGCAGAGCTGTGACAATACCGGTATCGTAATATTTTTTCCATAGCAACAATTATAACAAGAAGCAGACCAAACTTTTTTGGTTCTTTACAAACTACTGTATATAAAATATTGTGTGCTATAGCTTGGAAAATAAATAAATGTGACTCTAGATAAAACAAAATGATGTTTGTTTCCAACATTAGGTCTGTTTCCCTAAAGAAGATAAATCCGCTTTGTGTTGTGTTTCCTTGCCACGATACTAACGAGTATCACAATACTGGTATCGTCTCCACGCTACTATTCTGTATAATGTTTCATACTTGAGACTACCAAACAAACTAGCAAATTTACAATAATTTTCTCTCAATGTGTTAGTCAAGTGTCATTTTAGAATTGTCTGCACAGAGGTATGAGATTAAAGTGGTAAAAATATGAGATTAAAGTGGTAAAAATTCTTACTTAGACTCATATACGTATATTGATTGCTATATTGGCCAGCAAAGATCTTAGTTATTGTAACATCACCTCACATTCTAATTATCAATATCAAGACTATCATGACACTTTTCCATCTAATACGAAAATGGTAGGTGCAAATTACTGCTTGTTTTCAAGATGAGAAACAGTGTTTGCTTGCTGAAATATATAATGCAAATGTAATCAATGTTTAAAAGTGGTGTTTTTGGATTTCAATTACTTTTTTCAGCTGAGGAGAAGATTGGTACATCTGTGTCTCTTCTGTCAGTAGCTAAATCGGAATGCATACATTATTAGAACACCTGGGAGCCTTGTGGAGTTAAACCATAGGGATTCATTCAAATCAATACAATATTAGAACATTGTCTTCCCATAGTCAAACAACCCTGGGTGCATATCCTTAAGAGTCTCAGAGCAGGAGCTCATGTAGGGTCCGTTTTTCTTACATCGAGAGATGGAACCTGATCCTAGATCAGCACTCCTACTCTGAGATGCTTTGTGAATACAAGCCCTGGGCTATTGTCCACTTCATATCACATTATTAGACTATTCAACACTATTAGCACTATAATTTACCTACTGCTCTGCTGCCCAATCCCTTTGGGCATTAGTATTCTTATTCCAACCAGAGGAAATGTAGGGTATTTATCTCCATGGAAGAAGTATGGGTTATATTCATGCCAGAGGAGGGATATTTAAGGGGTTCAGACGTAGATCCCTGTGCACTAGCCGAAGCCCTGTATCCTTCCCCAAAGGCTCTATATTAACCTAATGCTGATAATTCCTGACTCCTGGAAGGAGAGAGGAGAGAAGACCAGTGCATTTGAATATTCCCCCTCCTTTCTTCCCTCACTCCCCCCTCCCATCCCCAGCCCTCCAGATATAATTGCCTCCCTCTCTCCCTCAATCCATCTCTCCCTCTCTCCTTTATCGAATATTTCATCACCTTGTAGTGCTGGCTGGAAAAATGGTGTAGCAGGGAGGCAAAATGGTGGTTGTGGTGTAATCAAACCTATTCTAATGGCTCTGTGGATCAGGAACATTTATGTTGTTTTTTTATTGCCCTGAGGCAGAGAGGGAACAGCTAATCAAGGTGCCTGGTGTTAGTACAGGCTTACTCTTAAAGGTGATAACTTTTACTGTAGTCTAGGGAACCACAATGAAAGCACACTGTGCTGACTGACAAGAGTATTTGGCTAAGATATTATCACTCTTTTCAAGGCACTAAGTTGTATGTAGAATACAGTGAAACATATTGTGGTAGAGTATGAACATATAAACAAGAATCTATATGATCTAGGCTAATCACTCAATGATTCATGTCTCTCCCATTGAGAAGAAGCGTGTTCAAGTGATTTGTAGTTGTGTCCAGAGTATAGTATAGTATTATATCAAATTACATATATTATAGTATATTAAACGGCCTTGCCTTGCACATGTACATACATACAGTACCAGTCAAACGTTTGGACACGCCTACTCATTCAACGGTTTTTCTAACCAAAAAAGTGTTAAATAAATCAAAAAATATTTTATTTTTGAGATTCTTCAAAGTAATCACCATTTGCCTTGATGACAGCTTTGCACACTCTTGGCATTCTCTCAACCAGCTTCACCTGGAATGCTTTTCCAACAGTCTTCAAGGAGTTCATACTTAAGCTGAGCAATTGGGTTGAGGTCGGGTGATTATGGAGGCCAGGTCATCTAATGTAGCACTCCATCACTCTCCTTCTTGGTCAAATAGCCCTTACACAGCCTGTAGGTGTGTTGGGTCATTGTCCTGTTTTATAAACAAATGATAGTCCCACTAAGCGCAAACAAGATGAGATGGCGTATCGCTACAGAATGCTGCGGTAGCCATGCTGGTTAAGTGTGCCTTGAATTCTAAATAAATCACAGACAGTGTCACCAGCAAATCATCCCAACACATCAAACCTCCTCCTCCATGCTTCACGGTGGGAACCACACATGCGGAGATCATCCGTTCGTCTACTCTGCGTTTCCAAAAGACACAGCGGTTGGAAGCAAAAATCTCAAATTTGGACCAAAGAACAGATTTCCACCGGTCTAATGTCCATTGTCGTGTTTCTTGGCCCAAGCAAGTCTCATTTTCTTATTGGTGTCCTTTAGTAGTGGTTTCTTTGCAGTAATTTGACCATGAAGGCCTGAGTCTCCTCTTATCATTTGATGTTGAGCTTCAGATTGACTGACCTTCATGTCTTAAAGTACCATAATAATGGACTGTTATTTCTCTTTGCTTATTTGAGCTGTTCTTGCCATGATACGGACTTGGTCTTTTACCAAATATGGCTATCTTCTGTATACCACCCCTACCTTGTCACAAACAACTGATTGGCTCAAACGCATTAAGAAGGAAAGAAATTCCACAAATTAACTTTTAACAAGGCACACCTGTTCATTGAAATGCATTCCAGGTGACTACCGCATGAAGCTGGTTGAGAGAATGCCAAGAGTGTGTAAAGCTGTCATCAAGGCAAAGGGAGGCTACTTTGGAGAATCTCAAATATAAAATATATTTTGATTTGTTTATTAATACTTTTTTGGTTACTACATGATTCCATATGTGTTATTTCATAGTTTTGAAGTCTTCATTATTATTATACAATGTTGAAAAAGGTAAAAAATGAAGAAAAACCCTTGAATGAGTAGGTGTCCAAACTTTTGACTGGTACTATACATCTCTATAATATGACTGTATGCATTTACTCAAACATTAGTGGGGTCCCCGGCGCCAAAAAGTTTGAGAACCCCTGGTCTAGCGGTCATAACATTTGCCCTTTCTACCCCAGCGCTGGGAGTAGAAGAGACCTAAATGAATCATATAATTTCAGTTGGTAAGTGAGCTACTGTTTGACAGATGACAAAACAAGTGAGATGGAGCAATACAAATCAAATCAAAGAGAAAGAAATCAGAACTGACTTATTCTGTAATCTATTACAAAATATATAACTCCAAATTATGGTGAAAGAGTTACATGCATGTCTAATACCGGTAAATACATTATTGTGTTGAAACTAAGACGCGAGTGAGTGAAGGTCAGAAGGAAGGATAGAGTACTGATGGAAAAGATAACTTCTATCTCCATAGATTAGATCATATATACCCAGACGACGGCATTAACATTCAACAGACAAACCTACAGTATATCAAGGTGTAGGCTAGAGATACATTCTTATAATGAGATTGCCTTCCTAGCACAGAGCCAGCAGCGTATTTGCAAAGTAATCAAAAGTGGCATTTTGATGGGAATTAGCATATTATACTTCTTGGCCTAATTCTGTTAGTCATTTTGACATGCCATTGATCATTTAATAACATCAATATTAAGGACTTTCGAGAGCAGCTGGAAGGAAGTTAGTGCTAGATCACATCACGCTAATCAGATACAGAGCTGTGAGCCATAGCAGAATTATCTTATTCTGCTTTCACTGAGAGAAGCAACCATTCTGATGGGCAGAGTTTCAGACTTCACTCAAAATGTAAATTGACTTGACGGGTATCAGGACATTATCCTAAATAACAATTGAAAAACTGCCATTTTGATAGACAATTCGAGAGCTTTGGACTATAGGGTTCTTTTCGCAAAAAGATGATTCTGAGATAATTGGCTTTAAAGTTCTAAACCCTCATTGATTTGAATGGTGAAAACAACTTTAATCGTGTATTATTTTGAACTTAACAACATGAATTGGGGGAATTTGGAGTACTTTCTAGGTAGAGAACATTGAACAGAACAAGGCTACGTCAATAACAACATTTTTGACAAAAATGCAGATAGAACCTCATAGTCCCAAACTCAAAAATATGCATGGCTTGACAATGATTGTCCTATACAGTGTGTTTTCTGTCATATATAGGTCCTTGTTTAAGTGTATGTGTTGGGGCATATGTAAAGTAATAGTTAGGGACGTTAGTAGGCCTAACAGCTGTTAGTAACAGCTATTGAGTTATTCAAACATATTCTGGGTAATTTGAAGAACAAGTTACTCGTTGACCACAATTGGACAAGTCTTCTATTAACATACGCGCAAAGGGAAAAGAACTGCAAAAGGAAAAGGATAGATTACCCGGAAGGATAATCCTAACAGCTATTATGGTGACCAAACATTCACAAGCAAATTTATTTGCACAACTAGTTGAAGACTATAGTGCCCAATGTGATAGAAAAGGTGAAATTAGCATAAGGCTCTACAGGGAGAAGCATGGAGCACACATGAAGGTAACAGTAACATTATAGTAATTATATTAGGAACATTTACTAGAAGTTGGACATGTCAAGTACACGACAACAAGGTGCAAGGAGCATGGGGCTGTAAAAGGAGAATGATAGATTACACAGGAAGGTAATATCATATGGCCCTGTTTTGTCTGGTGGCTGGCTGCTATCAGTAGCTGCCAGTTGGATAATTGCTGCTCTGGCCCTGCAGTACTCTTTCACATCCTCCTGACAGGCCAATACAAGCAACGGACAGTTGGAGAGAATGGAGTTGGCTGTTGGCTGCACTTCTGGGTCTAGCTTTAGGTCTGAGTCTAGCTACAAGGCTAACAGCTAATAGTCAGGTATCACAACCCAATCCAAGCTATAGATGACTGGGGAGAAGAGAGTTGGCTACAGGTCTGAGGCTAGGAGGCTACAAGGCTTAAGGTGACTAATAGTCAGCCAGCTAGCAGAGCACAATCGATAACAGGGTGATGTAATGTGTACTTTGAATGTTTTGCAGAATTCCTGATATATACTGTATGGGGTACACAGGAATCAATATTAGTTGAGGTATTATGTATCATTATGGGAGTGAGAGGTAGTCATGTATTAGGTATTAGTGTGTATTAGTGTGAGCAAGCAAAGGGAGTTTGCCATATCATAAAACCGACTACATATTTTTTCTTAATTAATTAACTGTAAATAATAATTTCAGTTTGATGGTGCAGTCCTTCAATCCGTAGTGTTACCCACCATTCCTTTGCTATGGTATGATGAATGGCATTAAACGACAACACATTTCCCATCAGTTTACTCACACAATGTACAGTATAGCTTGGTAGCCATAGGGTTAGGTCAGGGGTTGGTATCAGATCCTGCAGTATACGATGTGCATCCAACCAATAAAGTAGGTGTGTGTGTGTGTGTGTGTGTGTGTGTGTGTGTGTGTGTGTGTGTGTGTGTGTGTGTGTGTGTGTGTGTGTGTGCATTTGTGTGTGTGTGTGCGCATACGCTTACATGCATGTTTTCACCTCGCCACTGGGGAAGTATAAAAAATAAATAGAATGCCAGTGGAGAGAGAAAGGTAAAGAGATGGAGCGAGGAAAAACAACAGGGATTTTCTTTGGTTTAAAAGCCTGTGTTCCAGCGTCAAATGTAGTGGTTGAGGTGTGTGTACTACCAATGTGCTGCTGTGCCACTTAACCACGTTGTAACTGATTTTCTATTCCCCTCATAACCGGGAGCTCTCAGTCTGAGACTCCTGCTCCCCATCTTTGCTGTCAGACGTTTTCAGGTAAATTAGATCAGATGTTCCACACAACTTGCTCTTTTCCGTTCTCCTACTTCCCCTCGCTCCCTCTCCCTCTCTTTCTCTCTCTCTCTCCTTCGCCTTTCACTCCCTCTTGCTCTCAGCCCCTCTCCCATCTCTCTTTCACTATCTCCCCTTCATTTATCCCCTCACTCTCTTCCCATCTCTCTCATCTTTTAATCAGCACCAACAATCCCATTAGAACGGCCTCTGCTATATTAAAGGGGATGCGGACCATCTTAAACTCTCGACAGAGATTAAGCTGATACCAACTGTGCAGCATGGCAGGTGTTATCATTGTAATGGGAATGAGGTTGGTTTCTCTCTCTCTCCGTGTGTCTCTCTCTCTGTGTCTCTCTCTCAATTCAATTAAATTCAGTAGACTATTTTAACTTCTTATGGCTGGGGGCAGTATTGAGTAGCTTGGATGAATAAGGTTCCCAGAGTAAACTGCCAGCTCCTCAGTCCCAGTTGCTAATATATGCATATTATTAGTATATTTGGATAAAAAACACTCTGAAGTTTCTAAAACTGTTTGAATGATGTCTGTGAGTATAACAGAACTCATATGGCAGGCAAAAACCTGAGAAAAAATCCAACCAGGAAGTGGGAAATCTGAGGTTGGTCGATGTTCAACTCAGCCCCTATTGAAGATACAGTGGCATATTGGTCATGTTGCATTTCCCAAGGCTTCCACAAGATGTCAACCGTCTTTAGAAACTTGTTTGAGGCTTCTACTGTAAAGGGTGGCTGAATGAGAGGGGATTGAGTCAGAAGTCTGGCGGAGTGCCAGGACCTGGTCATGCGCATTCAAATGAGAGGTAGCTCCCGTTCCATTTGCTTTTTCTGAAGACAAAGGAATTCTCCGGTTGGAACATTATTGAAGATTTATGTTAAAAACATCCTAAAGATTGATTCTATACATCGTTTGACATGTTTCTACGGACTGTAACGGAACTTTTTGACATTTCGTCTGCAACTAGTGAATGCGCTTCGTGAGTTTTAATTTGTTTACCAAACGCGCTAACAAAAGTAGATATTTGGACATAAATGATGGACATTATCGAACAAATCAAACATTATTGTGGATCTGGGATTCCTGGGAGTGCATTCTGATGAAGATCATCAAAGGTAAGTGAATATTTATAATGTTATTTCTGACTTCTGTTGACTGCACAATATGGCGGATATCTTTTTGTCTTGATTGGGCTCTGAGTGCCGACCTCAGATTATTGCATGGTTTGCTTTTTCCGTAAAGCTTTTTTGAAATCTGACACAGCGGTTGCATTAAGGAGAAGTGGATCTAAAATTCCATGTATAACACTTGTATCTTTGATCAACGATTATTATGAGTATTTCTGGAAATTGATGTGGCTCTGCAAAATCACCGGATGTTTTTGGAACTACTGAACATAACGCGCCAATGTATACTGTGGTTTTTTGATATAAATGAACTTTACCGAACAAAACATATATGTATTGTGTAACATGAAGTCCTATGAGTGTCATCTGATGAAGATCATCAAAGGTTAGTGATTAATTTTATCTCTATTTCTGCTTTTTGTGACTTCTGTCTTTGGCTGGAAAAATGGCTGTGTTTTTCTGTGACTTGGCGGTGACCTAACATAATCGTTTGTGGTGCTTTCGCTGTAAAGCCTTTTTGAAATCGGACACTGTGGTGGGATTAACAACAAGATTACCTTTAAAATGGTATAAGATACTTGTATGTTTGAGGAATTATAATTTTGAGATTTCTGTTGTTTGAATTTGGCGCCCTGCACTTTCACTGGCTGTTGTCAAGATAAATTACTTACATTGTAAAAGTAGTGAGTTCGTCAAATTTCTGCCCTGCTAGAGCTGCGGTGGTCAACTGTAAGTGCTGTTATTGTGAAGTGGAAACGTCTAGGAGCAACAACAGCTCAGCCGTGAAGTCGTAGGCCACACAAGCTCACAGAATGGGACCGCCGAGAGCTGAAGTGCGTAAAAAATAATTTGTCCTCGGTTGTAACACTCACTAACGAGTTCCAAACTGCCTCTGGAAGCAACGTCAGCACAATAACTGTTTATCGTGAGCTTCGTGAAATGGGTTTTCATGGCCGAGCAGCCACACACATGCCTAAGATCACCATGTGCAATGCCAAGAGTTGGCTGGAGTGGTGTAAAGCTCGCTGTCATTGGACTCTGGAGCAGTGGAAACGCATTCTCTAGAGTGATTTGTATTTGTATTTATTATGGATCCCCATTAGCTGTTGCCAAGGCAGCAGCTACTCTTCCTGGGGTCCAGCAAAATTAAGGCAGCTTATATCTAATATTAAAAACATTACAATACATTCACAGATTTCACAACACACTGTGTGCCCTCAGGCCCCTAGTCCACAACTACCACATATCTACAGTACTAAATCCATGTGTATGTGTGCGTATAGTGCGTATGTTATCGTGTGTGTATGGGTGTGTCTGTGCTCATGTTTGTGTTGCTTCACAGTCCCCGCTGTTCCATAAAGTGTTTTTTTAAATCTAATTTTACTGCTTGTATCAGTTACTTGATGTGGAATAGAGTTCCATGTAGTCATGGCTCTATGTAGTACTCTGCGCCTCCCAAAATATGTTCTCGACAGTTCATTGCATTCGACATGTCTCATAATACCTCTCATAAATACAAGTAGTCATGAAGTCAATCTCTCCTCCACTTTGAGCCAGGAGAGATTGACATGCATATTATTAATATTAGCTCTCTGTGTACATCCAAGGGCCATCTGTGCTGCCCTGTTCTGAGCCAATTGCAATTTTCCTGAGTCCTTTTTTGTGGCACGTGACCACACGACTGGACAGTAGTCAAGGTACGACAAAACTAGGGTCTGTAGGACCTGCCTTGTTGGTAGTGCTGTTAAGAAGGCAGAGCAGCACTTTATTATGGACATACTTCACCCTATCTTAGCTACTGTTGTATCAATATGTTTTGACCATGACAGTTTACAATCCAAGGTTACTCCAAGAAGTTTAGTCATCTCAACTTGCTAAATTTACACCTTATTTATTACAATATTTAGTTGAGGTTTAGGGTTTAGTGAATGATTTGTCCCAAATAATATGCTTTAACTTTTAGAAATATTTAGGGCTAACTTATTCCTTGAAACCCACTCTGAAACTAACTGCAACTCTTTGTTAAGTGTTGCGTTCATTTCAATCGCTGTAGTAGCTGACGTGTATAGTGTTGAGTCCTCCACATACATAGACACACTGGCTTTACTCAAAGTCGGTGGCATGTTGTCAGTAAAGATTGAAAAAAGCAAGGTGCCTAAACAGTTACCCTGGGGAATTCTTGATTCTACCTGGATTATGTTTGAGAGGCTTCCATTAAAGAACACACTTCACAATCTGGCAGTCCGGCAGACAATTCTGGGTTTAGCAGATGCCAGTGGAAGGTTACCTGCCCAAATGCACAGTGCCAACTGTAAACTTTGATGGAGAAGAAATAATGGTTCAGGCTAAGCCCTTTAGATCCAGTGAAGAAAAATCCTAACGCTACAGCATACAATGACATTCTAGATGATTCTGTGCTTCCAACTTGGCAACAGTTTGGAGAAGGCATTTTCCTGTTTCAGTATGACAATGCTTTCGTGCACAAAGCGAGGTCCATACAGGAATGGTTTGTTGAGATCGGTGTGGAAGAATTTGACTGGCCTGCACAGAGCCCTGACCTCAACCCCATCAAACAACTTTGGGATGAATTGGAACGCCGACTGAGATCCAGGCCTAATCGCCCCACATCAGTGCCCTACCTCACTAATGCTTTTGAAGCTGAATGGAAGCAAGTCCCTGCAGCAATGTTCCAACATCTAGTGGAAAGCCTTCCCAGAAGAGTGGAGGCTGTTATAGCAGCAAAGGGGGGACCAACTCCATATTAATGCCCATGATTTTGGAATGAGATGTTCGAGAAGCAGGTGTCCACATACCTTTGGTCATGTAATGTATAACAACAATGGTGGGACCAACAGCAAAAGGCATCAATAATAATATTAGTAGTAGTGGAAATGGGATTACCATTAACAGTAACTACAACAACAATATTCATGAGAATAATAATACATTAAAGCAATAGTAGTAGGCCAGTCTCAACATGACTGAGAAGACACATGGCGTGGTATGAAAGCCAAAACAACGGCAAATATTTTTGACATTACATTGCATTGCAATTTTCAATGTTTGTCCCTCAGGTTGTGGCAAGAGGACACATATTTGGCTGCCAAAACTGGACATTCAGGCTTTTCACCCAATAAATATTATTTCTACTGATTGATAATGTGGAGAAATAAAGATTCTCTTAGGTCTGAGAATTGGTCACAGTATAACAGGAAATGCAGCTCTGTCTCTACCTCTCCTCGGGGGCAGAGTGAGCACAGCCTGTCCTCTCTGGGCAGCCAGGTTTGCCTGTGACAACCGGCCTGTATGGCCAGACTGTGCTCACTGAGTCTGTACCTACTCAGTGTTTTCTATCATTCACAGTGGTCGGATAGTCTGCCACCATGTACTGTAAGGCTGGTGATTTACTCAAACTCTGTTTTGGAGGTTAAAGTGGAATGTTTTTTGTTTCAGATTGAACAGGATTTTGTGCTGCTGTTTGGAGAGAGAACATCAGACAAGTTTTTGGAGAGGTGGCCAACTACATTCAAGCAAAATATCATCATGCTAAGCAAGACCCTAAGCAAGGCCACTCATGTGAGCTGAACTTCAGGAGCTGATCCAGATGGCAGAATCTGCAGTTGATGAGGGACCTGACATGAATGCTGATGGTTAGATGATCATAATTTATCATTTATATTTCAAATAACTCTGAAATGTTAATGTCACTGAATTTACCATTTTAATCAAGATCTCTTTGTTTAGGATGGGACGGTGACCTTTCCTCCATCCTTCTCCTGCTCCATTTGATTCCTCCTTCATCACAGGGCCACAAAAGACCAGGCAAGATGTCCGCATCCCAAGCTGAACAGCATCTTGTGATATTCTAAAAGGTTTTGTATTGGCATTCTTATTCTTGGACAGGGCTGCAGCCGTTATGATGAACTAATGATGGTGTTTGTTTTTGTCGTCTTCAGGCAGGAACCAGTATCCAGGAGCACCTTGATGCGATTGACCAGAGCCGCCAACTATATATTCTTGCAGTCGGGACCAGGCAGAGCAGCATCCATGCTTACTTCATCATCCTGGACAAGCGAGCCTTGCCGTGCAAGTCAACGAGTGCTCTTGGTGCCTTCAATGAGCTTTTCAAGTCTCACTTTGTTTTTGGTACGGCTTACAATACAATGCTGAGCAACATGTACACCTTCATACAGACAACTGTGTACAACATAGACATTGGGAAGACTCCAAGGGTTGCTGAGCTCAGAGCTAAACTCTTGCACTAATGCTGAGTAAGTTATGCTGATTTGTTCGTTTGCCATGCTAGTCATGGAAGTAACAACTTGCTTGTGAGGCATCAAGTTGATGCATGGAATGTGCCCTGGTAGAACTCTTAGAATAAAATGTGGTCAAGCAGATTGCTGTTGTGTATTTGGTACATTTTCAGGCTTTAGGAAGCATTTGAACAGGGCACATTCCAGAGACTTTTGTTAAACACTAACTTGAATGCTAATACAGCCGTTGATAATCAGCCAAGTAATGCTGATTTTCCTTCAAATTCTTGTTGTAACCATGTTGTACCAATATCTAACAAGAACACACTTGATATGTGTGCGTCTGCTATTGCCCAAATGCAGGCTGCCGGTGTAGGTTAGACGCCTGTAAATAGTTTTGTATCTTCCATGGAAGAAGCAGTTCAAGAGATACAGGGTCAAGCTAAAGCGACCGCTCTTACTTGTATATCTTCAAAAGACACAGAAACTGTCAGAAAAATCCAACATTCTTTTCAGGATATTGAAAATCATTTCACATTGTTGAATTCGGTTTCAAAACGAAGTGCTTATTTCATACAAAAAATGGGGAACAGTTCAACCAGTTGAGAAAGTCCTTGGTGTTGGATTTGACAATAGAAGAAACAACACTACTGGAACTTATGATCAAATAGTCAGAACTGATACATTTTCTTACGTTCCAATTCTCCAGACATTGCAGTCAATTTTGAAGAACCCAAACACAAGTGGCACGTTTAACTCAGGGCATAATTTTAAAGATGGAGTTTACTTTGATTTGGAAGATGGACTATACATTGGGGAGAACAAGTATTTGATACACTGCCGATTTTGCAGGTTTTCCTACTTACAAAGCATGTAGAGGTCTGTAATTTTTATCATAGGTACACTTCAACTGTGAGAGACGGAATCTAAAACAAAAATCCAGAAAATTACATTGTATGATTTTAAGTAATTCATTTGCATTTTATTGCATGACATAAGTATTTGATACATCAGAAAAGCAGAACTTAATATTTGGTACAGAAATCTTTGTTTGCAATTACAGAGATCATACGTTTCCTGTAGTTCTTGACCAGGTTTGCACACACTGCAACAGGGGTTTTGGCCCACTCCTCCATACAGACCTTCTCCAGATCCTTCAGGTTTCGGGGCTGTCACTGGGCAATACGGACTTTCAGCTCCCTCCAAAGATTTTCTATTGGGTTCAGGTCTGGAGACTGGCTAGGCCACTCCAGGACCTTGAGATGCTTCTTACGGAGCCACTCCTTAGTTGCCCTGGCTGTGTGTTTTGGGTCGTTGTCATGCTGGAAGACCCAGCCACGACCCATCTTCAATGCTCTTACTGAGGGTAGGAGGTTGATGGTCAAGATCTCGCGATACATGGCCCCATCCATCCTCCCCTCAATACGGTGCACGCTGAAGGTGGACGTGGGCGGCCTCCCAGGTTTCCTCCGCCCGCCGGAACCAATTGTCCACCGCAGGAGCCTCCGTCTGACTCTGATGCCAAGGAGCCAGATCCGGCTGATACCCTAATACACATTGAAAGGGAGAAAGGTTAGTGGAGGAGTTCTGGGCCATCTCTGACCAGGGCACGAACTTCGCCCACTCCTCCGGCCGGTCCTGGCAATAAGACCGCAGAAACCTACCCACATCCTGGTTAACTCTCTCCACCTGCCCATTACTCTCGGGGTGAAAACCTGAGGTAAGGCTGACGAGACCCCCAAACGTTCCATGAACACCTTACAGAAACCTTGATGTGAACTGGGGACCCCGATCAGACACTATATCCTCAGGCACCCCATAGTGCCGGAAAACGTATGTAAACATGGCTTCCGCAGTTTGTAAGGCCGTACGGAGACCGGACAAAGGGAGGAGACTACAGGACTTAGAAAAACGATCCACAACGACCAGGATCGTGGTGTTACCCTGTGAAGGTGGAAGATCAGTTAAAAATCCACCGACAGGTGCGACCACGGCCGTTGTGGAACGGTTAAGGGTTGTAACTTACCTCTGGGCAGGTGTCTAGGAGCCTTGCACTGGGCGCACACTGAGCAGGAGGAAACATAAATCCTCACGTCCTTAGCTAAAGTGGGCCAGCAGTACCTCCCATCAAGACAGCGCATCGTCCGACCTATCCCAGGATGACCAGAGGAGGGTGACGTGTGGGCCCAATAGATCAATCGGTCACGGACAGCAGACGGAACGTACAGACGCCCAACTGGACACTGAGGGAGAGAGGGCTCTGCACGGAACGCCCGCTCAATGTCCGCGTCCAGCTCCCACACTACCGGCGCCACCAAACAAGAAGCTGGGAGTATGGGAGTGGGATCCATGGACCGCTCCTCTGTGTCATACAGCCAGGACAATGCGTCTGCCTTAACGTTCTGGGAGCCTGGTCTGTCAGAGAGGGTAAACACAAAACGAGTGAAAAACATGGCCCACCTTGCCTGACGAGGATTCAGTCTCCTCGCCTCCCGGATGTATTCCAGATTGCGATGGTCAGTCCAGATGAGAAAAGGGTGTTTAGCCCCCTCAAGCCAATGTCTCCACGCCTTCAAGGCTTTTACGACAGCTAACAGCTCCCGGTCCCCCACATCATAGTTTCGCTCCGCCGGGCTGAGCTTCCTCGAAAAGAAGGCACAGGAGCTTCAGTGGCGTACCCGAATGCTGAGAGAGCACTGCTCCTATCCCAGCTTCGGATGCGTCCACCTCCACTATGAATGGTAAAGAGGGATTCGGATGAGCCAACACAGGAACCGAGGTAAACAGAGCCTTCAGGTGCCTAAAAGCCCTGTTCGCCCCAGCCGACCACTGCAAGCGCACCGGCCCCCCCTTTAGCAGTGAGGTAATGGGAGCAGCAACCTGATCAAAACCCTGGATAAACCTCCGGTAGTAGTTGGCAAACCCTAAAAAACGCTGCACCTCCTTTACCATGGTGGGAGTCGGCCAATTATGCACGGCTGCAATGCGGTCGCTCTCCATCTCCACTCCTGACGTGGAAATCCGATGCCCTAGGAAAGAGACGGATTGTTGGAAGAACAAGCATTTCTCAGCCTTGACATATAGATCATGCTCCAACAGGCGACCAAGCACTTTGCGCACCAGGGACACATGCTCGGCGCATGTAGCAGAGTATATAAGGATATCATGGATATACACCACTACACCCTGTCCGTGCAGGTCCATGAAAATCTCGTCTACAAATGATTGGAAAACTGATGGAGCATTCATCAACCCATGTGGCATGACAAGGTACTCATAATGACCTGAGGTGGTGCTAAATGCCGTCTTCCACTCATCACCCTTCCGAATACGCACCAGATTGTATGCACTCCTGAGATCCAGTTTAGTGAAGAAGCGCGCCCCGTACATTGACTCAATCGCTGTAGTGATAATAGGTAGCGGATAACTATATCTCACCGTGATTTTATTGAGACCTCGATAATCAATGCACGGGCGCAAACCGCCATCCTTCTTCACAAAAAAGAAACTCGAGGAGACGGGTGAAATGGAGGGCTGAATGTACCCCTGACGCAGGGATTCGGAGACATATGTCTCCATAGCCACCGTCTCCGCTTGCGACAGGGGATACACATGACTCCTGGGAAATGCAGTGTCTACCAGGAGATCTATCGCACAATCTCCCCGTCGATGGGGTGGTAGTGTAATGGAGTTATTTAATAACAATGAACGAAGTATACTCCAAACACTAAAATGTAACAAAATAACAAAATTGGGTACGAGGACCCGTCGCGCACCAATACTAAAATATATATAACACTGAAATACAAACAATCTCTGACAAAGACATGAGGGGAAACAGAGGGTTAAATAGACAACAGGTAATGAATGGGATTGAAACCAGGTGTGTAGGAAGACAAGACAAAACCAATGGAAAATTTAAAATGGATCAATGATGGCTAGAAGACCGGTGACGTCGACCGCCGAGCACCGCCCGAACAAGGAGAGGCTTCGACTTCGGCAGAAGTCGTGACACAGGTTAGCCAAAGTGGATGGACTGGACTCCCTCTCAGCAGTTGGCCCTCCAGAGTATAGTTGAGTGGGCTGTTTCTCTGATGAAGCTAAATTCCTCTGAATGGTTTTGATTCTATACAAGAGGTACCCTTCTCCACTATTTCGGGTCGTAATAATTTTCCTTAAGAAAATTAACATGGTTACTAATCTTGAAAGAAACAACAAATAATCAAGTTCCATTTGCTCAGATACCATACCAGACTAATTAAACGCAGTTGTAATGTATACTTACATATCAATTTGCGGTGTAGGGATCCTTCAAGTATGGGAACAAGGAGACGATGCCTTGTGTAAAAGTTTCTCTCACACTGCGCGGTGGTGATGTCCTGACAAGAATATAATGTTATGTTTAGGCAGCAATCAGAATCTTCACAAGCAGCATTGGTCCCCAGTCAGCTAAATAGCAGGAGTGATTTTTGAATCAGTATCATGCCCATCGAGTTTGATACAAGAGAAATCTTCTACCAATAGCAGTGGATGGTCAGCAGTAGCCTAACCAATTATGTGACTGAGATACTGATACAGAAGTCCTTTTTAACATTCAGCAGATATGGGAGCAAGTAATGCTCAACAATTTTCATTATGGGGCCTCCCGGGTGGCGCAGTGGTCTAGGGCACTGCATCGCAGCGCTAGCTGTGCCACCAGAGACTGGGTTCGCGCCCAGGCTCTGTCGCAGCCGGCCGCGACCGGGAGGTCCGTGGGGCGACGCACAATTGGCCTAGCGTCGTCCGGGTTAGGGAGGGTTTGGCCGGTAGGGATATCCTTGTCTCATCGCGCACCAGCGACCCCTGTGGCGGGCCGGGCGCAGTGCGCGCTAACCTGGTAGCCAGGTGCACGGTGTTTCCTCCGACACATTGGTGCGGCTGGCTTCCGGGTTGCAGGCGCGCTGTGTTAAGAAGCAGTGCGGCTTGGTTGGGTTGTGTTTCGGAGGACGCATGGCTTTCGACCTTCGTCTCTCCCGAGCCCGTACGGGAGTTGTAGCGATGAGACAAGATAGTAATTACTAACAATTAATTGGATACCACGAGATTGGGGAGAAAAAAGGGGGGTAAAATTTAAATTTAAAAAAAATATATAAATATATATTTCACTATGAATCTTTCCTTTAAACTTACCCATGGGTCTCTGTCATCGCCGAAACAAGAATGTTTTTGTCGCACTGCTTTGCTTTATCTTGGCCAGGTCGCAGTTGTAAATGAGAACTTGTTCTCAACTGGCCTGCCTGGTGAAATAAATAAATAAAATAAATAAATGTTGATTATCTTTCGTCTGGTGCAGTCAGTCAGGCTTTTTGTTTTGGAATATTCCTTGATGTCAACCTCTCCCCCAGGCTTTTTCATAAGTATGCTCTCTATTAGATGTAAAAAAAATAATAAACAGCAGCGAAGAATCCATTTGATGCCAAGTGAATTCAAGAATGAATTACAAACGTCCATTTTTTGCTTCGTCATCAGATCTTTGACGCTTTCATGAGGGGCTTCCATCCTCGCTCAAAATTATTGTATTAACCAACTCATGGTCTGAACCACCCATCACAGAACTGGCAGAGACAGGACTCATCAGCGAAGATTCTGAAATACACAAAGATGACAATACAGGCATGCCAAATGTATGGTTATATTGGAAGTGATGCCACAAGTAACCAAAGTTTGAAAACCAGCACATACCATTAGCATCATTGTTCAGTGTGAGCTTGAAAACACCAAGGTCTGGTCGTGTCACCACCTCCTCAAACACATCCCCATCAACTTCAGTTCCAGACCCATCATACAGCTTTGCCTCTGATAAATGAGTAAGTGTTTCAAATTTCAGGAAAGCTGTAACAAACATTAAAAAAACAACCTACAATTAGAATTGCAATCTTAATGGTAAGAGTAATCAGACTGACTGGTTTGAAAACAATACATTTATTTCCAATCACAAATTAAAAGTGTAACTCCAACTAAAAGGTTTTCAAGCGTCAGGTCAATGATCTTGACATATTTTTGTTCACCATTGAATTTCACCCTGATCAGCATGATGAGGTCTGAAAGTAGTTAACAGTACGAGATAAGGCCAACATGGATGAAAAAGCATTACATTTGTATTTCAATCATGGCACATTATATAAGGATAACTACAAACATTTTCACCAATACTCCTTTACTTAGCAATGATAATTTCAAAGTATATCATGAAAATATTGGATCATGACCACAACTGAGATACCCGGGTGGCGCAGTGGTCTAGGGCACTGCATCGCAGTGCTAGCTGCGCCACCAGAGTCTCTGGGTTCGCGCCCAGGCTGGGCTGGGTTCGCGCCCAGGCTCTGTCGCAGCCGGCCGCAACCGGGAGATCCGTGGGGCTACGCACAATTGGCATAGCGTCGTCCGGGTTAGGGAGGGTTTGGCCGGTAGGGAGGGTTTGGCTGGTAGGGATATCCTTGTCTCAGTATGTAAAAAAAAAAAATGTAATAGAATGTATGCGCTCTGGATAAGAGCGTCTGCTCTTGGCCGGTAGGGATATCCTTGTCTCAGTATGTGTAATAAAATGTATGCACTCTACTGTAAGTCGCTCTGGATAAGAGCGTCTGCTAAATGACTAAAATGTAAATGTAACTTGTCTGATATTACTTGAAGCAGGTCCCAAACTACATCAAACAGAATATTCAACTCACATTCACTGTCTCTAAATATTGACGGCCTAATTAGTCCAGTAAAATACACTCAGAATTCCAGCTAGTCACTATTAGTTGGTCATGTTCTTAGCGCAGTCTTACAAGACCGCCAATATCAACTGGTGATAAAGCGAGTGGGAAACGCAGTTAGCTAGACTAGCTAGCTGCCGATGCAATGGTCACAATATTTACGTATCTATAAGCATCACCTACAAGTAAAAAATGCAGTTATAATTTGGCTAAATAAACAACTCACCTTAATCAGATTAGTCCTCAATATATAGTAAGCAGCCGAAATAAAGAGAACAAACTAGCATGAGGCGAAAAAAGCTTGGTGTTGAAATGAGACACCCTCCCATGGAACCACCACGTGGAGCAGACTAACTGCACGGGACAGGGGCGAGCTAGTTAGTTATTATGCTAGCTATCTAGCAAAGACTTGCAAAAAGTGAAACGCAAGTAACTCTAACATTAGCTGCACACACACACAATCAAAACTGCGAGACTTTTTATGTTACACTGCAGCCTGACAACCATGTATTAAAATAGCTCAATAATATCAGTGAAATAATTGTTTAAAACTCACCGTTGCGTGGAACAAATTAGGATTTTGTTGATCCAACAATGCCGTCGAGAAAAGAGGAAATTTGAAACTGAATTCATGGGCAGGGTTATGATGACGTTTACACTTACTGAGTAAAGGTCTACACTAATCGAGTAAAATTGTACACCTTAGCAATTACCACCAGTTATCAGCACTGATGCTAGGTGTCATTTGGCACTGCCAGTTGCTAAAACAACTCTATGGGAGTCGATCACTTTTTACACAGTGAATTTAACACCGGTGATTTTACTGTGTATCTTTCCAATAGGTGATATATTTTTTATTTGTGATAATTTGGACGGACCATATTTTCTGAGTGCTGTTCTGAGGCTCTCTGGGATTGTTTTGGGTTTGTGAATTGAGCCTCAGAACCAGCTCACCGAGGGGACTCTTCTCTTGTTTCATCTCTGGACTCTTTAGGGCTGTGTAATTAAATGTTTTGGGGTTGCTTGTTTTTAGATGGTTGTAAAATTTGATGGCTCTTTTTTCAATTCGAATAAGGAGGGGTTGTTGGCCCAATTCTGCTCTTTTTTTTGGTACTTGCAATACACTCTTGCAAAACTCTGCATGCAGTATTTTGATTGGATTTTTGTCCCATTTGGTCAAATCATTATTAGAGAGTGGATCCCATACTTGGCTGCCATATAGAGCAATTGGTTCTATAACTGATTGGAACATTTTGAGACAGATTCTAATTGGAATGTCGATTTTAATGTTCCTTTTAATGGCATAGAATGCTCTTCTTGCTTTGTCTCTCAGCTCATTCACAGCCATGTGAAAGCTACCTGTGTTGCTGACATTTTGTCCTAGATACAGTGGGGAGAACAAGTATTTGATACACTGCCGATTTTGCAGGTTTTCCTACTTACAAAGCATGTAGAGGTCTGTAATTTTTATCATAGGTACACTTCAACTGTGAGAGACGGAATCTAAAACAAAAATCCAGAAAATCACATTGTATGATTTTTAAGTAATTATTTTGCATTTTATTGCATGACATAAGTATTTGATACATCCGAAAAGCAGAACTTAATATTCGGTACAGAAACCTTTGTTTGCAATTACAGAGATCCTACGTTTCCTGTAGTTCTTGACCAGGTTTGCACACACTCCAGCAGGGATTTTGGCCCACTACTCCATACAGACCTTCTCCAGATCCTTCAGGTTTCGGGGCTGTCGCTGGGCAATACGGACTTTCAGCTCCCTCCAAAGATTTTCTATTGGGTTCAGGTCTGGAGACTGGCTAGGCCACTGCAGGACCTTGAGATGCTTCTTACGGAGCCACTCCTTAGTAGCCCTGGCTGTGTGTTTTGGGTCGTTGTCATGCTGGAAGACCCAGCCACGACCCATCTTCAATGCTCTTACTGAGGGAAGGAGGTTGTTGGCCAAGATCTCGCGATACATGGCCCCATCCATCCTCCCCTCAATACGGTGCAGTCGTCCTGTCCCCTTTGCAGAAAAGCATCCCCAAAGAATGATGTTTCCACCTCCATGCTTCACAGTTGGGATGGTGTTCTTGGGGTTGTACTCATCCTTCTTCTTCCTCCAAACACGGCGAGTGGAGTTTAGACCAAAAAGCTTTATTTTTGTCTCATCAGACCACATGACCTTCTCCCATTCCTCCTCTGGATCATCCAGATGTTCATTGGCAAACTTCTGACGGGCCTGGACATGCGCTGGCTTGAGCAGGGGGACCTTGCGTGCGCTGCAGGATTTTAATCCATGACGGTGTAGTGTGTTACTAATGGTTTTCTTTGAGACTGTGGTCCCAGTTCTCTTCAGGTCATTGACCAGGTCCTGCCGTGTAGTTCTGGGCTGATCCCTCACCTTCCTCATGATCATTGATGCCCCACGAGGTGAGATCTTGTATGGAGCCCCAGACTGAGGGTGATTGACCGTCGTCTTGAACTTCTTCCATTTTCTAATAATTGGGCCAACAGTTGTTGCCTTCTCACCAAGCTGCTTGCCTATTGTCCTGTAGCCCATCCCAGCCTTGTGCAGGTCTACAATTTTATCCCTGATGTCCTTACACAGCTCTCTGGTCTTGGCCATTGTGGAGAGGTTGGAGTCTGTTTGATTGAGTGTGTGGACAGGTGTCTTTTATACAGGTAACGAGTTCAAACAGGTGCAGTTAATACAGGTAATTAGTGGAGAACAGGAGGGCTTCTTAAAGAAAAACTAACAGGTCTGTGAGAGCCGGAATTCTTACTGGTTGGTAGGTGATCAAATACTTATGTCATGCAATAAAATGCAAATTAATTACTTAAAAATCATACAATGTGATTATCTGGATTTTTGTTTTAGATTCCGTCTCTCACAGTTGAAGGGTACCTATGATAAAAATTACAGACCTCTACATGCTTTGTATGTAGGAAAACCTGCAAAATCGGCAGTGTATCAAATACTTGTTCTCCCCACTGTACGTGTAGTTTTTGGTGGGTTCTATTAGAACAGTGTCCAAATAGATTTTATATTTGCTATCCTGATTTCTGGACCTCTTTTGCAATATCATTATATTCCGTTTCTTTGTTAACTGTCAGAGCCCAGGTCTGTGCAGATGATTTAAGTGCTGCTGTTACCCTTCAGTGGTAGACAACAGCACCAGGTCATCTGGTTACAGCAGCCACTTGATTTCAGTGTTATGTAGGGTGAGACCAGGTGCTGCAGATTGTTCTAATGTTTTTTGCCAATTCATTAATGTAGATGTTTAATAATGTTGGACTAATTGAGCAGCTCTGTTTCAGTCATTGTCCCTGAGAGAATAAGTATGTTTGCTTGTTGCCAATTTTAACAACACATTTTTTGTGTACATTGATTTAATAACATTAAATGTTTTCCCTCCAATACCACTTTCTATTTCTTTATAAAAAAAAATATTATTGTCAAATTGAATCAAATACTTTCTTTAAGTCTACAAAACATGAGTAGATGTTGCCTTTGTTTTGTTTTACTTGTTTGTCAATTAGAGTGTGGAGGGTGTAAATGTGGTCTGTTGTGGTAATTCAGTAAAAATCCTATCTGGCTTCTGCTCAGGACATTATGTTCATCAAGGATGCGTCTGCTATTTATGATACTGCAGAGAATCTTCCCCAAGTTGCTGTAAAGTCCCCTGTAATTATTTGATTCAAATTTGTCTCCATTTTTCTAGATTGGTATTATCAATCCTTGTTTCCAACAGTTTGATTATAGCCAATATGAATTTGTTGTCTGTATATTTGATAATTTCATTTAAAATACCATCAGCACCACATGCCTTTTTGGGTTGCAGAGTGAATAGTTTTTCCAATAATACTTGTTCTGTAATTGGGGTATCCACAGGATTAGTCTTTGACCACTGATTCAAGGATTTGTAATTTGTCTTGTATATATTTTTGTTCAGGTTTCTTTGTTATAGATGTGGTATGTTTAATTTATTCAACTTTTCAGAGAAGTGGTTTGATTCTACGGATTCCTCAACTACATTCATCTGATTTCTAATGTGCTGTTCCTTTATTGTTCTTATGGTGTGTCTGTATTGCTTCAGTGTTTACCCATAATAAAGGCATATATTTCTGATTAGATATATTTCTCAATCACTTCCTTAGGTTTTTGCACTCATTATCAAACCATTTTTCATTATTTATTATTTTTGGTTTGATCTTATGTTTCTTTTTCATTGCTGTAGGAGAAGGTTAAGGCAAAAAAGTTGTCCAGGAGGGATTGTATTTTTTGGCGACTAATTGCTTTTTCGGGAAGATTTCTGTATTGTTTGCGCTACATCTATAAGCCTGTTAAGTAGCATGCAATGTATTGGGCCTTGGTGCTTCGTGGTTGAGTTCCACTCTTCCCAGATACACTGTGATTTTACTGTGGTCTGAGAGAAGTGCTAATGGGCTGACTGTGAAGGCTCTGAGAGACTCTGGGTTGAGGTCTGTGATAAAGTAGTCTACAGTACTGTTGCCAAGGGATGAGCTGTAGTTGTACCTACTGTGCCAAAAGAGTCCCCTCTTAGCCTACCATTGACTATGTACAGACACAGTGTTCGACAGAGATGCATGGGGAGGGAAATGTTGTTGCTTCCTGGTAGGTGTTTATCCCCACGAATGTTAATAGTGTCTGGTTCGTCTGCTGTTCGAGCATTCAGGTCTCCACAGACCAGTATGTTGCCTTGGGGCTGAAAGTGACTAATCTCTGGTTTAAAATGGATAAACTCTCTTCATTTAAGATAGGGTGACTGAGGGCGGAATGTGTCACAGAGGAAGACGTTTTTATCGGTTAAGATAGTCTCCTTGTTGATTTTTAACCAGATAAAAAATTACCCTGTTTTGATCAATTCGATCGAATGAGTTAGTTCCGATTTACACAATATTAACATTTCCCCTGAGTCTCTGCCCTGTGTAATTCCTTTTAATTTGGTGGATGGTACGATTATCTCCCTATAAATTCTATCGTTATTTTATTAACTAAAGCATGAAGATGCTGATGAAGAAATACAGTACTGTACTGTATATGCTTTATCTGACATTTTGCAGTTGCATGAGGTCGCCAACACGCACTTTAAACATTTGGATAATAAAGCATTTAAAGCATTTAAAAAAAAAAGTAGATAATAAAAAATTAAAGTAGATAGACGTCGCCTGCATTTGTTTATTAGGCTACTGTGCAGTCTGACAAGTAAACATAGCCTACAGTACATACTGTAGTAAACATGGTAATGTGCCTAATTCCTTACATAAGGGAGAGCAGGCCATGTCCAGACTTTCTCGGTGACCTCAAGTACTCATTAACTCTGTTTGTAATGCTTTTTCGTGTTGCAACAGACATGGACAGAAACTTCTGAGACACAGTATTAATGATGAACACTTAGGAGGTTCACTGGTAAGCCACAATTGCCTCGGGATCCATCCCAGTGGGTGTTCTGTGTCCACTCGTGGTATCTCTCTTCGGTTACACATCCTTGGAACAGCAGAACAGCAGAACGGTCCGGACGGCCCTTGAGCTGTTCATCATGTTCTGTTGTCAGAAGAGGAATGGAAATGTCAGGGTGAACCGACGACCTGACGAACCCACCAGAAGAGGAATGGAAATGTCAGGGTGAACCGACGACCTGACGAACCCACCAGGCATGTTGACTCTAACTGTCGGAGGTGGAGTTCCAGAGCTCACAGGTGTGCCTGATATGAATTGTGACTCCATCTTGTTCTTCGCCCTCTTCAACGCGTCATTCTCCGCCTGACTCTCCGTCAATGCTGCCTGACTCTCTGACAATGACGAGTAACTCTCTGCCAATACAGCCTGGCTCTGGACCAATGCATCAGCTGTCGCCCGTATCTCTCCCCTCAGATAAGGTTTCTCTTCCTGCTGGTCTGCCTTCAATGACTCGATCTCGGTCTGCAAAGTTTGAATCTGATCCATGTGCACCTTCATCAGATGAGCAGAATGGTTCCGCCCTGAGCCCCCATCGAGTACAGTGGCCTATGATAGAAACGCTAGATCAATTAAGAATTAAAAGTGACTGCACTGAAACCAAAATACCTTTGGTTTTGGTGATCCTCTCAGCTCCGGCTCATTTTCAATTCCTCTGGTGGATACGGTCCTAACCATACAATGGGGACAACCATAGAAAGAAGCTGGCTTGATGAAAACGATGTCCATTTCGTCTGCTCTCATTGGTCGCAATGTCATTTAAAAAAAAATAAACAGGTCGTTTTTGAATGGTAACTAAGGGTGGAGTTTGAGGCGGGGAGAGGAGTACTAAAAATGACGCCGAAGAGGATGGCTGACGTTTCACATGCCCGTAATCAATTGTGCTATTTGTTTGTTTTTCTGCATTGTTTGTAACTTATTTTTTTACTTATTTTGTACATAATGTTGCTGCTACCATCTCTTATGGCCAAAAATAACTTCTGGACATCAGAAGTGGGATTACTCACCACAGACTGGAAGAATAGTTTTCCTTTAACGAGTCCGACGAGAAAGATACACTGCTCTCCCAGGAACCGGCCCGGCTCCCCGTCAAAAGAAGGAGGAAAAAGGGACGCAGATCAGGCTGCCTTTTGAGAATCCGTAGGCGAGCGAGTAAACTCCCACTGCCATCAATTCTATTTGCGAACATGCAATCATTGGAAAATAAAATGGATGACCTACGATTACGATTATCCTACCAATGGGACATTAAGAACTGTAATATCCTATGTTTCACCGAGTCATGCCTAAACGCCGATGCGGACAATATAGAGCTGGAGGGATTTTCAATGCACCGGCAGAACAGAGAAGCTATGTCTGGTAAGACGAGGGGTGGGGGGGGTGTCTTTTTGTCCATAACGGCTGGTGCACAATGTCTAATATTAATTTTACTTGGTACTCATCCCGGATCCGGGAGCACCCCCCACAGTAAAAAAGCTGACTAGCATAGCCTAGCATAGCGTCACAAGTAAATACAAGCATCTAAATATCATTAAATCACAAGTCCAAGACACCAGATGAAAGATACAGATCTTGTGAATCCAGCCATCATTTCTGATTTTTAAAATGTTTTACAGGGAAGACACAATATGTAAATCTATTAGCTAACCACGTTAGCAAAAGACACCACTTTTTTTACTCCACCATTTTTTTACTCCATCAGTAGCTATCACTAATTCGACTAAATAAAGATATATATAGCCACTAACCAAGAAACAACTTCATAAGATGACAGTCTGATAACATATTTATGGTATAGCATATGTTTTTTTGGAAAAATGTGCATATTTCAGGTATAAATCACAGTTCTACATTGCAGCTGCAATCTGAAATAGCGTTGGAAGCAGCCGGAATAATTACAGAGACCGACGTCAATTACCAAAATACTCATCCTAAAACATTTCTGAAAAATACACAGCCTACAGCAATTGAAAGACACAGATCTTGTGAATCCAGCCATCATTTCTGATTTTTAAAATGTTTTACAGGGAAGACACAATATGTAAATCTATTAGCTAACCACGATAGCAAAAGACACAACTTTTTTTCTCCACCATTTTTTTCCTGCATCAGTAGCTATCACTAATTCGACTAAATAAAGATATATATAGCCACTAACCAAGAAACAACTTCATAAGATGACAGTCTGATAACATATTTATGGTATAGCATATGTTTTTTTGGAAAAATGTGCATATTTCAGGTATAAATCACAGTTCTACATTGCAGCTGCAATCTGAAATAGCGTTGGAAGCAGCCGGAATAATTACAGAGACCGACGTCCATTACCAAAATACTCATCCTAAAACATTTCTGAAAAATACACAGCCTACAGCAATTGAAAGACACAGATCTTGTGAATCCAGACAATATTTCAGATTTTCTAAGTGTTTTACAGCGAAAACACAATATATCGTTATATTAGCATACCACATGAGCTAACATCACCCCCGCATTGAATCAAGGCAAAAGGGGCGATAACGTTATCGCCACCAAAATATATTAATTTTTTCACGAACCTTCTCAGAATTCTTCAGATGACAGTCCTGTAACATCATATTACACAATGCATATAGAGTTTGTTCGAAAATGTGCATATTTAGCATCACAAATCGTGGTTATGCAATGTAATCTGTCAAAACATGGCATGCATTCTGTTCGGCGCCATCTTGGAAAGGCACCTATGTTTACGATTATTTATCGATTAGATTGACTAAAAAAATACAGGTTGGACAGCTAATGAAAGATGCATTGGTTATTAATGCAACCGCTGATTTAGATTTTTAAAATTAACGTTACAAGACATATATTGTGAGTTACAGCCAGACTAGTGCCGCAAAAAATGGCCGACAACTGCGTTTACATTTTTCCACATAAATACGGAATAAAATCATAAATAACTCTTACTTTTGGACGAGCTTCCATCAGTATCTTGGGCAATGTGTCCTTTGTCCAAAAGAATCGTTGCTTTGTTGTAAAACGACCTCTTCAACTTCGGAACTAGCAGCTAACGATAGCTACACGGCACACACATGTCCAAATCCTCAAACGCAATACTAAGGAAATTCCGAAAATTAGCAATATACTCGCATAAACTGATATAAATCGGTTTCAAATAACTTCGTTATGATGTTTCTAACACCTATATCGAATTAAATCACAGACGGATATATCTTTGATCAATAACGAGAGCTTTTGAGCATGCCATTCCGATGTCCTCCCTTGCGTCCTGGCGAGCGTCCAAAAGAAGGGACATCTCACTCCATTGCGTTTTATAAACTCTGAGAAACACGTAGAGACGCCATTCCACTTCTCATTGGTTAATGACATCCAGGGGAAGGCGGGTGCAGTTCATTTCGATCCATAGGGCATACACAGAGCTTAAAACTGATCCGAGATCAGAGACTATTTTTCAGAGCTTCGCATGTCCTGTCATGATTTTCGCTGTAGAAAAAGTTCTGGTTCACCCACAGACATAATTCAAACGGTTTTAGAAACTAGAGATTGTTTTCTATCCAATAGTAATAATAATATGCATATTGTACGAGCAAGAATTGAGTACGAGGCAGTTTAATTTGGAAATGTAAAAAAATAAATAATGCTAACAGCTCCCCCTATTGACAAAAGGTTAAAGAAGTCTTGAGGTATTGCTCGCCTGAGGTAGTACCTTATAATAAGCTGTAGACCACACTATCTACCGAGAGAGTTCTCATCTATATTATTTGTAGCCGTCTATTTACCACCACACACCGATGCTGGCACTAAGAGCGCACTCAACTAACTCTATAAGGCCATAAGCAAACAAGAAAATATTCACCCAGAAGCGACGCTCCTAGTGGCAGGGGACTTTAATGCAGGCAAACTTAAATCAGTTTTACCAAATTTTTACCAGCATGTCACATGTGCAACCAGAGGAAAAAAAACTCTAGACCATCTTTACTCCACACACAAAGATGCATACAAAGCTCACTCCCACCCTCCATTTGGCAAATCCGACCATAATTATATCCTACTGATTCCTGCTTACAAGCAAAAAGTAAAGCAGGAAGAACCAATGACTCCCTCAATACGGAAGTGTTCAGATGGCGTGGATGCTACGCTACAGGACTGTTTTGCTAGCACAGACTGGAATATGTTCCGGGATTCATCCAATGGCATTGAGGAGTATACCACCTCACTCATCAGCTTCATCAATAAATGCATCGACAACGTCGTCCTCACAGTGACCGTACGTAAGTATCCCAACCAGAAGCCATGGATAACAGGCAACATCCAGATTGCGCTAAAGGCTAGAGCTGCCAATTTGGAGTGGGACATTAATCCGGACGCCTATAAGAAATCCCGCTATGCCCTCAGACAAACCATCAAACAAGCAAAGCGTCAATACAGGATTAAGATTGAATCCTACTACACCGGCTCTGATGTTCGTCGGATGTGGCAGGGCTCGAAAACTATTACGGACAACAAAGAGAAACCCAGACGCGAGCTGCCCAGTGATGCGAGCCTACTAGACGCATGCATGAGAGCACCAGCTGTTCTGGATCACTGTGTGATAACGCTCTCGGTAGCCGATGTGAGCACGACCTTTACACTAGTCAACATTCACAAAGCTGGATTACCAGGCTGTGTATTCAAAGCATGCTCGGACCAACTGGCAAGTGTCTTCATTGACATTTTCAACCTCTCCCTGTAATACCTAAATGTTTCAAGCAACACCATAGTCCCTGTGCCCAAGAAAGCGAAGGAAACCTGCCTAAATGATTACCGCCCCATAGCACCCATGTCGGTAGCCATGAAGTGCTTTGAAAGGCTGGTAATGGCTCACATCAACAGCATCCTTCCAGATACCCTAGACCCTCTCCAATTTGCATACCGCCCCAACAGATCCACAGATGACACAATCTCAAACGCACTCCACACGGCGCTTTCCCACCTGGACAAAAATAGCACCGATGTGAGAATGCTGTTCATTGACTACAGCTCAGTGTTCAACACCATAGTGCCGACGAAGCTCATCACTAAGCTAAGGACACTGGGACTAAACACCTCCCTCTGCAACTGGATCCTGGGCTTCCTGACGGGCCGCCCCCAGTTGGTATGGGTAGGCAACAGAGAACTGGCAGTGTGGTGCCAGGACAACAACCTCTCCCTCAATGTGAGCAAGACAAAGGAGTTAATTGTGGACCACATAAAAAGGCGGGTCGAACAGGCCCCCATTAACATCAACGGGGCTGTAGTGGAGCGGGTCGAGAGTTTCAAGTTCCTTAGGGTCAACAACAATCTTTCATGGTCCAAACACACCAAGACAGTCGTGAAGAGGGCACGACAAAACCTTTTCCGCCTCAGGAGACTGAAAAGATTTGGCATGGGTCCCCAGATCCTCCGAGCAGTTGCAATATCGGCCTGACATCTGACCGTAAGGTGTTACAGAGGGTAATGCGTACGGCCCAGTACATCACTGGGGCCAAGTTTCCTGCAATCCAGGACCTATATAATAGATGGTGTCAGAGGAAAGCCCATAAAATTGTCAAGGACTCCAGTAACCCAAGTCACAGACTGTTTTCTCTGCTACCGCATGGCAAGCGGTACCAGAGCGCCAAGTCTAGGACCAAAAGGCTCCTTAACAGCTTCTACCCCCAAGCCATAAGACTGCTGAACAATTAATAAATGGCCACCGGACTAATACATTGAACCCCCCCACTCCATTTGTTTTGTACACTGCTGCTACTCCTTGTTTGTTATCTATGCATAGTCACTTTCCTCCTTACCTACATGTACAAATTACCTCTAACCTGTACCCCGCATACTGACTCGGTACGTTATGTTATTGTGTTTTACCTTATTTTTTGGGGTAAATATTTTCTTAACTCTTTTTTTATTTTTTTATTTCACCAGGTAGACCTTTCAGTGATACCCATCCCGGATCCGGGAGCATCCTCATCAAAAAAGCTGACTAGCATAGCCTAGCCTAACGGGACAGGGATATCATATAATATAATTTCATGAAATCACAAGTCCAATACAGCAAATGAAAGATAAACATCTTGTGAATCCAGCCATCATTTCCGATTTTTAAAATGTTTTACAGCAAAAACACAATATATATTTATATTAGCTAACCACAATAGCCAAACACACAACGGCATGTTTTCACCATGTTTCCACCACATAGGTAGCTTTCACAAAACCCAGAAATAGAGATAAAATGAATCACTAACCTTGAACAACTTCATCAGATGACAGTCTTATAACATCATGTTATACAATACATTTATGTTTTGTTCGAAAATGTGCATATTTGAGGTATAAATCGTAGTTTTACATTGCAGCCACCATCACAAATAGCACCAAAGGAGCCAGAATAATTACAGAGAGCAACGTGAAATACATAAATACTCATCATAAAACATTTATGAAAAATACATGGTGTACAGCAAATGAAAGATAAGATATTTAAAGCTGCAAATTGTGGTTATACACTGTGAATACGTAGCAACAATTCACCAAAATCTCCGGAGATATTTTGGACAGTCACCTAATCTAATCAAAGAACTCATCATAAACTTTACATAAAAATACTTGTTGTATGGCAAATGAAAGATACACTGGTTAATGCAACCGCTGTGTTAGATTTTTTAAAATAACTTTACTACAACATACAGTATGCATTATTGTGAGACAGTGCTCACCTATTCTCCGCCGTGTTGGAGCCAACATATTCCACAGAAACACGAAATAACATCATAAATATTCTCCTACTTTTGTTGATCTTCCATCAGAATGTTGCGCAAGGAGTCCTAGGTCCAGAATAAATCGTTGTTTGGTTTTAGAATGTCCATTTCTTTTGTCGAATTAGCAACTTTGGCTAGCCATGTGGAGGGCACATGTCCAAAAACGGTTAGCGCATGGAACGAAAAATGCCAAAATTCCCAATAAACTGGTCAAACTCGGTTGAAAATCCTACTTTATGATGTTCTTCTCATATGTATCCAATAAAATGAGAGCGGGAGCAATTCGTAGTGTATACCGAACGCTTTTCAGAAGACAATGTGGGGTTCCCCGGCGCGCAGCTGAATACTGACGATAGGGCGGACCTGTCACTCCAAAAGCTCTTATTCGGCCTCACATCAAGCTAGACACCCCATTCAACCTTCCACTGCCTGTTGACATCTAGTGGAAGGTGTATGAAGTGCATACAGATCCATAAATAAAAGCCAGTTGAATAGGCGGGCCCTGACACAGAGCCTCATTTTCAGAATTTTCACTTCCTATATGGAAGTTTGCTGCCAAATGAGTTCTGTTTTACTCACAGATATGATTCAAACAGTTTTAGAAACTTCAGAGTGTTTTCTATCCAATAGTAATAATAATATGCATATTGTATGATCTAGAACAGAGTACGAGGCCGTTTAATTTGGGCACGATTTTTTCCAAAGTAAAAACAGCGCTCCCTATTCACAAGAAGTTTTAAGAACAAGTTGTCATTACAACTGCGAATTGGCCAAGATAGAGCAAAGCAGTGCGACACAAACAACACAGAGTTACACATGGGATAAACAAACGTACGGTCAATAACACAATAGAAAAGTCAATATACAGCGCGTGCAAATGTAATAAGATTAGGGAGGTAAGGCAATAAATAATTACAATTTAGCAATTAAACACTGGAGTGATAGATGTGCAGAAGATGAATGTGCAAGTAGAGATACTGGGGTGAAAGGAGCAAAAAATAAATAACAATATGGGGATGAGGTAGTTGGGTGGGCTATTTATGGTGGGATTTGAAATGGTCGGTGATCTGTTTGCTAACTTGGCTTTCAAAGACTTTAGAAAGGCAGGGTAGGATAGATATAGGTCTGTAACAGTTTGGGTCTAGAGTGTCACTCCCATTGAAGAGGGGGATGACCGCGGCAGCTTTCCAATCTTTAGGGATCTCAGACGATACGAAAGAGAGGTTGAACAGGCTAGTAATAGTGGTTGCAACAATTGCGGCGGATAATTTTAGAAAGAGAGGGTCCAGATTGTCTAGCCCAGCTGATTTGTAGGGGTCCAGATTTTGCAGCTCTTTCAGAACATCAGCTATCTGTATTTGGGTGAATGAGAAATGAGGGAGGCTTGGACAAGATCCTGTGGGGGGGTGCAGAGCTATTGACCGCGGTAGGGGTAGCCAGGTGGAAAGCATGGCCAGCTGTAGAAAAATGCTTATTGAAATTCTCGATTATCGTAGATTTATCGGTTGAGACACTGTTTCCTAGCCTCAGTGCAGTGGGCAAATGGGAGGTGGTGCTCTTATTCTCCATGGACTTTACAGTGTCCCAGACCTTTTTGGAGTTAGTGCGACAGGATGCAAATTTATGTTTCAAAAAGCTAGCCTTTGCTTTCCTAACTGTCTGTGTATACTGGTTCCTAACTTCTCTGAAAAGTTGCATTATCGCGGGGGCTATTCGATGCTAATGCAGTACGCCACAGGATGTTTTTGTGCTGGTCAAGGGCAGTCAGGTCTGGTGTGAACCAAGGACTATATCTGTTCTTAGTCCTGCATTTTTTGAATGGGGCATGCTTATTTAAGATGGTGAGGAAAGCACTTTTAAAGAATAACCAGGCAACCTCTACTGACGGAATGAGGTCAATATCCTTCCAGGATAACCAGGCCAGGTCAATTAGAAAGGCCTGCTCGCTGAAGTGTTTTAGGAAGCGTTTGACAGTGATGAGGGGTGGTTGTTTGACCGTGGACCCATTACGGATGCAGGAAATGAGGCAGTGATCGCTGAAATCCTGGTTGAAGACAGTGGAGGTGTTTTTAAGGGGCAGGTTTGTCAGGATGATATCTATGAGGGTGGCCGTTTTTCAGATTTAGGGTTGTACCTGGTAGATTCCATAATAATTTGTGTGAGATTGAGGGCATCTAGCTTAGATTGTAGGATGGCCGGGGTGTTAAGCATATCCCAGTTTAGGTCACCTAACAGTACAAACTCTGAAGATAAATGGGGGGCAATTAATTCACATATGGTGTCTAGGGCACAGCGGGGGGCTTGGGGTGGTCTATTACAAGCGGCAACAGTGAGAGACTTATTTCTGTAAATCTGGATTTTTAAAAGTAGAAGCTCGAACTGTTTGGGCACAGACCTAGATAGCATGACATAACTCTACAGGCTATCTCTGCAGTAGCTTGCAACTCCACCGCCTTTGGCAGTTCTATCTTGGCGGAAAATGCTGTAATTGGGGATGTACATTCCCGCATTTTTGGTGGCCTTCCTAAGCCAGGATTCAGACCTGGCTAGGACATCAGGGTTGGTGGAGTGTGCTAAAGCAGTGAATAAAACAAACTTAGGGAGGAGGCTTATAATGTTAACATGCATGAAACCAAGGCTTTTACAGTTACAGAAGTCAACAAATGATAGCGCCTGGGGAATAGGAGTGGAACTAGGGGCTACAGGGCCTGGGTTAACCTCTACATCACCAGAGGAACAGAGGAGATGTAGGATAAGGGTAAGGCTAAAGGCTATAAGAACTGGTCGACTAGTGCGTTGGGGACAGAGAATAGAAGGAGCAGATTTATGGGCGTGGTAGAATAGATTCAAGGCATGATGTTACAGACAAGGGTATGGTAGGATGTGAGTGCAGTGGAGAAAAACCTAGGCGTTGAGTGACGATGAGAGAGGTTTCATCTCTGAAGGGACAAGTTAAGCCAGGTGAGGTCTCCGCATGTGTGTGGGGTTGGACGAAAGAGCTATCTAAGGCATTTTGAGTGGGACTGAAGGCTCTACAGTGACATAAAACAGTAAAAACTACCCAAGACAGCAGGCATATTGACATTAGAGAAATATTGACATTAGAGAGAGGCATAAAGCAATCACAGGTGTTGATCATTAGAGCTAAGACGACAATGGGTAAATGGCAAAGAATGGGCAGAGCGGGTCAGTTTGGTACATACAGGACCAGATTTCGAGGCTGGGGCCGATAGGTAAACAAAATAAGGTACTGTGTTATTGAAACAGTCCAGGGGGCATCAGCTGTGTAGCCAAGTGATCATAGGGTCAAAAGAGCAGCAATAGGTGAGTCAGGGTGTTGTTCGGTAATCACTGCTACACTAGGCGAGCAGGGGACAAAGCGTTCACAAAAGCTAGCGGGCCGGGGCTAGTAGCTGGTTCTTCGGCAACATCGAAACAAAATAGCCTGTTGAGACCACATCGGGCGATCACGTCGGCAGTCCAGTTGTGATGGATCGGCGGGGCTCCGTGTCGACAATAAAGGGTCGAGGCCAATTGGCAAAGGAGGTATTGTAGCCCTAGAATTAGCTGGTATATGGGCCTAGCTCGAGGCAAGCTCAAGGCTAGCTGGTGCTTGCTTCGGAACAGGGGGTTAGCTAACAGTAGCCACTTGTTTGCAGCTAGCTAGCTGCGATGATCCAGAGAAATTATCCGGTGTAAGGATCCAGAGCTGCAGGAATCCGGTGATATGGTCGAGAGAAGCAGTCCAATATGCTCTGGGTTGATATCGCGCTGTGCCGCTAAACACGGCTGCTAGAATCTTGACTAGAACCAAAAAATTTGATCATATTACTCCAGTTCTAGCCTCTCTACACTGGCTTCCTGTTAAGGCAAGGGCTGATTTCAAGGTTTTACTGATAACCTACAAAGCATTACATGGGCTTGCTCCTACCTATCTTTCCGATTTGGTCCTGCCGTACATACCTACACGTACGCTATGATTACAAGACGCAGGCCTCCTGACTGTCCCTAGAATTTCTAAGCAAACAGCTGGAGGCAGGGCTTTCTCCTATAGAGCTCCATTTTTATGGAATGGTCTGCCTATCTATGTGAGAGACGCAGACTCGGTCTCAACCTTTAAGTCTTTATTGAAGACTCATCTCTTCAGTAGGTCCTATGATTGAATGTAGTCTGGCCCAGGAGTGTGAAGGTGAACGGAAAGGCACTGGAGCAACGAACCACCCTTGCTGTCTCTGCCTGGGCGGTTCCCCTCTCTCCACTGGGATTCTCTGCCCCTAACCCTAAGGGCTGAGTCACTGGCTTACTGGTGCTCTTCCATGCCGTCCCTAGGACGGGTGCGTCACTTGAGTGGGTTGAGTCTCTGACGTGATCTGCCTGTCTGGGTTGGCGCCCCCCCTTGGGTTGTGCCGTGGTGGAGATCTGTGTGGGCTATACCCTGTCTTGTCTCAGGATGGTAAGTTGGTGGTTGAAGATATCCCTCTAGTGGTGTGGGGGCTGTGCTTTGGCAAAAAGGGTGGGGTTATATCCTGCCTGTTTGGCCCTGTGCGGCGTTATCGTCGGATGGGGCCACAGTGTCTCCCGACCCCTCCTGTCTCAGCCTCCAGTATTTATGCTGCAGTAGTTTATGTGTCGGGGGGCTAGTGTCAGTCTGTTATATCTGGAGTGTTTCTCCTGTCTTATCCGGTGTCCTGTATGAATTTAAGTATGCTCTCTCTAATTCTCTCTCTCTTTCTCTCTTTCTTTCTCTCTTTCTCTCTTTCTATCTTTCTCTCTCTCGGAGGACCTGAGCCCTAGGACCATGCCTCAGGACTACCTGGCCTGATGACTCCTTGCTGTCGCCAGTCCACCTGGCCGTGCTGCTGCTCCAGTTTCAACTGTTCTGCCAGCGGCTATGGAACCCTGACCTGTTCGCTGGACGTGCTACCTGTCCCAGGCCTGCTGTTTTCAACTCTCTAGAGACAGCAGGAGCGGTAGAGATACTCTGAATGATCGGCTATGAAAAGCCAACTGACATTTACTCCTGAGGTGCTGACCTGTTGCACCCTCGACAACCACTGTGATTATTATTATTTGACCCTGCTGGTCATCTATGAACATTTGAACATCTTGGCCATGTTCTGTTATAATCTCCACCCGGCACAGCCAGAAGAGGACTGGCCACCCCTCATAGCCTGGTTCCTCTCTAGGTTTCTTCCTAGGTTCTGGCCTTTCTAGGGAGTTGTTCCTAGCCACCGTGCTTCTACACCTGCATTGCTTGCTGTTTTGGGTTTTAGGCTGGGTTTCTGTACAGCACTTTGAGATATCAGCTGATGTAAGAAGGGCTTTGTAATAAATTTGATTTGAAATTTGATTTGACAGGGAAAAAAGAGGACCGCTAGCCGTGGCTAACAAAGACTAGTAGCTAGTTAGCTGGCTAGCTCCTGATGGAAGTTCCAGGAATAAAAATAGCAGATCCGTGCCACATTGGGTGAGGCGGGTTGCAGGAAAGTATATTTAGTTCGTAGATAGAAAGTGAGATTAAGATATATACGAAAAAGACCGGCTATTTACACAGGAAAAGACAAAAGACAAAAACAGAGACAGATACACATGTCCTACTGCAGCGCCATCTTGGAAAAATATATCTTCTTGAACTACACTGTTGGGAAGTAAGCATTTCACTGTAAGGCCTACACTTGTTGTATTCAGCGCATGTGACAAATAATGTTTGATTTGATTTGATTTACTGGAAATCTGTGATTTTCAGCTTACAGTAGGCCATAAGTATACAGCAGATCTCCGATTGTCCTCACTTTGATTATGCTGTAACAACAAAATAAAGGCGGCAGGTAGCCTAGTGGTTAGAGCCTTGGGCCAGTAACCGAAAAGTTGTTGGGGATCGAGTCCCCCAGCTGACAAGGTAAAAATCTGTCATTCTTCTCCAGAACAAGGCAGTTAACCCAATGTACCTAGGCTGTCATTGTACATAAAAATGTGTTCTTAACTGACTTGCCAAGTTTTTTTTTGCTGTTGTTGTTTTTTTATATTTTATTATTTTATTCTAAGAGAAACATAGACTACAATTAGGGTGTGGAAATGTTAGGATTATTTTTCTCTTACTGTAGTACTGTAGCTTACTCCCGTCCAGTCACATCACACAGCACCTGAGTAGTGCAGAGGTCTAAGACACTGCATTGCAGTGCAAACTGCATTGCTACAGATGCTGGTTCAATACTGGTGCCTGCTGTGCCTGGGAGACCCATGAGGCAACTGTAGGCTTCTGGTTCTCTCCCTCTAAAAACAGAAAGAAATCATTATAAACAACAAACCTTTTCTCACTCACTTTACATTGTTTGAAAACTGAATAATTTCCAAAATATCATTATTTTTTAAACAAAGCGATTATTATTATTATTAATTATTATATAATTATATAAAAGTCCCTTAGATATTAGCGCAGATATATTAGTAACCCTGTTTTTCACAAGTGTAGCAGGCTGTGAATTCTGCAAACCATGTTTCTAGGATGGGCTTTTAGCAGGACAATCTATATTGGTCATATTGGTCATGGCTCCCAAGTGGCACACAATGGGATTGCCTTGCAATTCTCCAGCTTCATCCACTGAGATTGCGGTGGGCGCACAAGGTTCAAGGCAGGAGGACAAGGGGCACGGGACGGGCCGCAGAGCTGCGCACAGAAGACGGACCTAGCCCATGGGGAAGGGGGAGGAGTCAGCACCCCACTGGGTAGCACAGAGTAACACTTTAAGGGGCGTTTCACTAATAATGGCGCTGACTAGGGAAACGTTCCCGCTCTTCTTAGTGCCAGTCTGCACGTTCAAACTAAAACAATGTAACTAATAATGGCATGAAAAACGCCCCTTTAGATATGAATTCGGAGGGCAGAAAATATTTAAATATTAAAGCATTGGACCTCTCACTAAAGGCGTCAGTCGAAAGTTATACTTAAATCCGAACTGGATTTAACGAAAAATGACATGGAAAAGCGCACATTTGTCAATCCCAAACTCTAAAAGTAATTGGAAAGGTAGATACTGTCACGCCCTGACCATAGTTTGCTTTGTATGTTTCTATGTTTTGTTTGGTCAGGGTGTGATCTGAGTGGGCATTCTATGTTGTATGTCTAGTTTGTCTATTTCTATGTGTTTGGCCTGATATGGTTCTCAATCAGAGGCAGGTGTTTGTCGTTGTCTCTGATTGGGAACCATATTTAGGTAGCCTGTTTTGTATTGTGGGTTGTTGGTGATTGTTCCTGTTCCTGTGTCTTTTTGTATGTCACCATACGTGACTGTTGCGTTTTCGTTCGTTTGTCCGTTTATTGTTTTGTTTTTTGTTTTCAAGTTTTCTAATTAAAATGGATAATCATCACGCTGCATTTTGGTCCTCCGATCCTTCTTACTACTCCTCCTCAGATGAGGAGGACGACGATCTTGACAGATACAAATTATTTGTGACATTGTGGTTACAATAAATAATGTAAAATAGATGTGAACAAGATGCTATGTTTTTATTTACAGTAGTGATGGACAGCTGGAGGAATTTTGTATTTCTTCATCAAAATCTTTATGCTTTCGTCAATAAAATAATGAGAAAAAAGACATTCAAAATTCAGATGTTTATTTAAACTACATTTTTTGGTCTAGAGCAAGGCGTTATTTACGGAGAGTCAGGCGGAGGAGAGGGCGAGGAATGAGATGGAGTCACAATCCATGCCAGTCACACCTGTGAGCTCTTGAACTCCGCCTCCGACAGGCAGAGTCAACATACCTGGCATGTTCGTCAGGTCGTCGGTTCACCCTGACATTTCCATTCCTCTTCTGACAACAGAGCTAGAACAACTGCTCATCAGGCACAGCAAGGGCCGTCCGGACCGTTATGCTGTTCTGCTATTCCAAGGATGTGTAACCGAAGAGAGATACCACGAGTGGACACAGAATACCAACTGGGATGGATCCGAGGCAAATGTGAGTTACCATTGAACCTCCTAAGTGTTCATCATTAATACTGTACCTCAGAAGTTTCTGTCCATGACTGATGCAACCCGAAAAAGCATTAAAGACAGAGTTAATGATTACTTGAGGTTACCAAGAAAGTCTAGACATGGCTTGCTCTCCCTTATGTAAGGAATTAGGCACATTACCATGTTTACTACAGTATGTACTGTAGGCTATGTTTACTTGTCAGACTGCACAGTAGCCTAATAAACAAATGCAGGGGGCTTCTATCATCAAAATGCTTTATTATCCAAATGTTTAAAGTGCGCGTTGACGACCTCATACAACCGCAAAATGTCGGATAGAGCATATACTGTACAGTACTTGATTTCTTCATCAGCATCTTTATGCTTTTGTTAATAAAATAATGATAAAAATGCTCCTTCAAAATGCATATGTTTATTTAGTTATGGATCCATAACGATTTACTATGGGAATACATATCACTGAATGACAGAAATATTGGAACAAAGTAGACTAATGAAGGTAAACAAATTGTTGTTTACTGGAAAATACTCTTCCAAACACACATGGTCACCTTGTACAGCGCCATTATGGCTATTAGCAGGGCTATTAGCAGTACAATAGACTTGCCTAGAAGGAGGGTAGGGGGAGAATTCTATTGTCAAATGTATTTCTTAGTTAGGTTGGCTATATCAGTGCAGTGGTCTGAGGCACTGCATCTCATTGCAAGAGGCATCACCACAGTCCCTGGTTTGAAACCAGGCTGTATCACATCCGACCGTGATTGGGAGTCCAATAGGGCGGCGCACAATTCGCCCAGCGTAATCCGGGTTAGGAGAAGGTTTGGCTGGCTGGGATTTTCCTTGTCCAAAAAATAGGCATGGTGGGCTTATGGTTTCTCTCCCTCTAAAAACAGAAATAAATATTTTGGCCTTTATTCAGATTACAATCGCTCACCTCAAAAATATCATTATATAGCCTACCCGCTGTAGTCAACTATTTCAGCACCGTTTCGCGCTGCTCTGAGACAAGCATGGAGAAATGAAAATGTTAAATTATATTCCATGATATTCATAAGATATATGTGTTGACTGAATATAAGCAAGTGATGTCTGCTAAATAATCAAGTTTATGGCACAATCATATAGCCTCGGCACCTACATAAAGCTAAGTGAGTCACTTATTCATGGCTTTGGATCAAAATAAATAAGTACCAACATTCTTTCTGATAGTCTTTAATAAAGAAATGTTTGGGTTATTCTGACCTGGACACCATGTACAGTATAATAATAGCCCATTATGGGCTATTAACAGGACAATATACACTTACCAACACCTCTCTGTATTTTGATACTTTGTGCAATGCAATTGATCAGCATTAAAAACTTTGTGGCTTGGGACTCCCAAGTGGGGCAGTGAGTTGATACAGATGCTGGTTCGATACCCATGCCGGCCGCCACCGGGAGACCCATGAGGCAACTTTTGGTTTCTCTCCCTCTAAAAACAGAAATAAATAATTCTAAATAACAAACTAGCTTTATTTACAAATTCGTGAGAATGTCTCACCCCATCATCAAGAATGGCTTTTTCTCGCTCGCACTAAGTTAAATGAAAACAAAAGAATTTCCAAACTATTGTTAATTTTTAAAAACAAAAGCTATTATTATTTTTATTATTATAATTAATTAATTTAGAATTATATAAAAGCCCCTTAAATATTTTCACAGATCAGATTTGCCCTAACAAAAATGCCCCTGAGATATTAATTTAGAATCCTCCAATCCTCTAAATGTAATTATTGGCGGAGAGTCGTCCCCACTTCACAGTCGCCCCCACTTCACAGTAGAAGCATCAAACAAGGTTCTAAAGACTGTTGACATCTAGTGGAAGCCTTAGGAAGTGCAATATGACCCCATAGACACTGTATATTAGAAAGGCAATGAGTTGAAAAACTACAAACCTCAGAATTCCCACTTCCTGGTTGGATTTTTCTCAGGTTTTTCCCTGCCATATGAGTTATGTTATACTCACAGACATCATTCAAACAGTTTTAGAAACGTCAGAGTGTTTTCTATCCAAATCTACTAATTATATGCATATTCTAGCTTTTATGGCTGAGTAGCAGGCAGATTAATTTGGGTACGCTTTTCATCCAAAATTCCCAATGCAACATTAATCTAGTGGGAATACCGGAGGGAGAGGAGGGCCCAAGAACGTCGGAGTTCATGGCCGAGCTGCTTCAGGAGCTGCTCGGTCTGGAGGAGAAGCCGCTGCTAGACCGGGCCCACCGCACCCTGCGTAGCAGACCCCGGGATGGAGAACCCCCGTGACCATTTGTCATCAGGGTGGATTTCTTTCACGTCCGCAATGACATACTGAGGAGATCGGGAGAAGCATCTCCTCTGCTCTACAAGGGTAAAAGAGTCTCGATAATTGCGGACTACACCACGGCTGTGGCTAAGAAGCGGGCTAGCTTTGGAGATATGAAGCGCCAGCTACACGCCTGCCCGAGTGTGAAGTTCGGCCTCATCTACCCTGCGGTTCTGAGACTGACTTTACCAGACGTCTTCACGCACAGATTCGAGGACGCGGCTTTAGCGGCAGATTTCATCAACAAGAACGTGAAAGTGGCTGTTGTACCACATGGTGTGGAATAAATAGTTGGTTAGCTGGTCTTCATAGCAGGCTAGTTAGCAGGCCGGCTGGCAGACTGGTTGGCTAGCGAAGCCAACTTTGCTGGGTTCACAACACTTGAATGTCATTCTCTTTTATTAAAAATAAAATAAAATCCAACCCATGTTGCCGCCTCTAATGCCGATATCTGGCTGTTTTCATGGTTCTGTCATAGTTTTACCATTTTTATTGCTCTCAAACCTCTCTTATCCGAGGTTAGTTTTCCGTAGACTCTGCTGGGGACCAATCTATGTATGTTTGGTTTACTCTGGTTAAATGGTCACAAATCTCAGGTAGCACAGAGTAAGTGTTACCATGCTTTGCTCTAAACTTTTTTGTATTTAGGGTTTTGCTTGCATCTCAGTTGGGGAGATGCTTCGGCAAGGGAGATTGTGAGGGAAGGGGATTTCCCTCTATTTGTATATAGTTTTTATATGTTTTTTGTGCTTTGTCGCTTGTATTCGTTTTTAAAATTTGCGCTATTAAGTTCAACTAAGATCTTTAGTTTACATTGTACCTTGTCCTTTACATGTCCTATCTCTCTTAAGACATGACTTAGCCTAGTGTAGCTCATCCAGCTGGACGGAATGGCTTTAATTTTCTTACTTGGAACTGCAGGGGCATAAATAACCCAGTTAAACATAGTAAGGTGATACACCACCTTCATCAATTGAATGCTCACATAATCTTTCTCCAAGAAACTCATCTGATGGTATCACAACACTCAAGTCTTGGGATGGGTGGGTCAGGTGTTCAATTCCTCATTTCAGAGTAAGGCAAGAGGGATGGCTATTTTACTTCACAGATTGGTACCTTTTACATGTTCTAATGTGATCGCAGATCCCCATGGTAGATACATCATTGTCAGTGGTAGGCTGCTCAATAGGAATGTATTTCTTCTTAATATTTATGCTCCTAATTGGGACAATGGTGATTTAAAAAAAAACGGTTTTCTCTACACTCAACGATATGTCTTCCCATATGTTGATCTTAGGTGGTGACTTTAACTTTAACACATTTGGATCGATCCTCCACTAAACCTACTACCTTGTCAACCTCAGCTAGAGTTGTCTGAACCTTTATGCTTGAAGTCACAGTTTCAGACCCTTGGAGAATGTTTAATCCATCTGGAAAGCATACGTTTTTTTCTCATCGGTTCACCACACTTTTACGCACATAGACTACTTCCTTGTAGATGACCGACTTCTCCATTCCATATCTTAATGTTCATATAATCCAGTTGTTGTATCTGACCACGCCCCTGTTACAATGGAAGTGGTCTTTCAAACTGTTGACAATCTGCCACCACCTTGGCGGCTAAATACTCAACTGCTCAGTAATAAACTGTCAATTTTGTTTTGGGTCAAATTGACTTTTTCATGAGTACAAATAGAACCCCAAACATCTCTGCGTTTACTCTCTGGGAAACTCTGAAAGCTTATATCAGAGGTGTTATTATTTCCTACACCGCACATGAGAACAAACTGAAAAGGGATAGGCTGTCTAATTTAACACGCTGTATTGCCCATTTAGATGACATTTATGCATACATCATCTGGGATATCATTAGACCCTAGGGGGATCAATGATGAGTTCAAGAGATTTTACCAGTCTTTAAATACTTCTGAAAGTAAAGCGGATACATTGGAATCGGATGATTTCTTCCACTCACTTGCTGTGCCTTCTGTCAGCCGGGATTTGGTAAAAAAATGAGTGCAGCCGATCACTGTTGAAGAATTGTCTAATGCTGTCAAATCCCTTCAATCTGGGAGAAGCTCAAGGCCTGACGGCTACCCGGCAGAGTTTTATAAAAGGTTTCTCTCCAAAATAGCCCCTATTCTAATTGAAATGTACAATGAAGCATTTGTAAATGGTGCTCTCCCACAGACTCTCACTCAGGCAACTATTTGTCTTATTCTTAAAAAAACAGACCCTCTTGACTATGTGTCATACCATACATTTAGCCTGCTAAATGTTGACTATAAAATTCTGGCCAAACTCCTGGCAACACGTCTGGAAACAGTCCTCCCATCAATTATCTCTCAGGATCAAACAAGATTTATTAAAAATAGACACTCATTCTTCAATCTTCGATGATGATTTAATATTATATATAATCTTTCTGTCGCCAATGCCTCTGAAGCCATTATATCCCTGGATGTGGAGAAAGCGTTTGACCGGGTGGAATGGAAATACCTTTTTTACACTCTAAATAAATTTGGCTTTGGCTCCAAATACATGACTTGGATAAGACTTCTGTACACATCCCCTCAGGCCTCTATCAGGACTAAAAACACCCAATCAGATTGCTTCCCGTCCCTTACTGTTTGCCTTCGCCATAGAACCCCTTGCAATAGCACTTCGCTCCAACCCCCTCATCAAAGGTATAGTCAGATACGGACACGAACACAAACTGTCTTTATATGCAGATGATTTATTAGACACGTCCAACTTTTTTGTTTCTGTTCCTGATGCCCGTGCCACTTTCACATCCTTCAGTCACTTATCAGGGTATGAACTGAATCTCAGTAAAAGCGAATTGATGCCACTTAATATGGCACAAAGAATTCCCTTTTACATAACTTGCCATTTAAATTTGCTCATGTTTTATTTATCTCGGAGTACATGTTACAATCAGATTTGAAAACCATTTTCAAGCCAACTTTTCTCCTCTTTTAACCCGTACTAAGAACGATTTGGAATGCTGGTCTTTGCTACACCTCTCCTTAGTCGCAATAATTAATTATATTAAAATGAATACTCTCCCTAAATTCTTATATCTCTATCAGTGCCTACCGATTCTTCTTCCCAATACATTTTTCAAAAAGATCAACGGCCTAATTCTACCTTTTATATGGGACAAAAAGTTCCCTAGGATACGAAAACAGCTTTTGCAGAGGCCCAAACCAGACAGCCGTCTAGCGCTACCGGATTTCAGATTCTATTATTGGGCCACTAACCTTAGGATCATTCAGTACTGGTTGCAGAGCAGAGAGATATTCCCACCCCCAATTAGGCTAGAGATGGAGGCCGCCTCATCTATACCCGCATCATTTTCTTCCCTCGCTCACTCCTCCGTTACAGGCCCTTACTCCTCCTTCACCAGAAATATATGTCAAAACAACATTGAAGATCTGGAATCAATTTAGGCACCACTTTGGGTTTCAGACAACCTCTTCTTTGGCTCCGGTAGCCTCAAACCCAGCTTTTCCCCCATCTATGGTTGATGGTGCTTTCTCAACATGGTCTAGTCTCGGTATTAAAAGATTCTGAGTTCTCTGTATTAACAATACAGTTAGTAAGTTTGAACAAGTATCAGATAAATTTGGTCTCCCCAGACATAATTTCTTTAGGTTCTTACAGGTCCGGAGTTACGTTCACGGCATAGATCCAGGATTCCCCACCCTTCCTGGTGAAACACAGTTCAACATTTCTTATCCCACTTCCTACTCTGAAAGGCACCTTGTCAATAATCTATAGTCAAATTTGCTCACTACAAATCACCTCATTAAACAATATTAAATCCTCATGGGAGGAGGAACTGGGTGAGGAAATATCTGATGAACTATGGGAAGGGCCACTCAAAAGTGTGCATACGTCTTCTATTTGCGCTCGACACGGTCTCATTCAATGCAAACTCATTCATAGGGCCCACTGGACCAAAGCAAGACTATCCAAAATTTACAAGGATGTGAACCCTAATTGTGTACGATGTAACCAGTCTCCTGCTAATCATGTACACATGTTTTGGTGTTGCCCATCTCTTGTTGGTTTCTGGAAAGACATCTTAAACACACTCTCAGAATTAAGCGGCACACAGATCGAGCCAGAACCTTTTATTGCATTATTTGGGGTTTCCTTACCCACATTACAATTGACCAAAATGAATAAGGATGTAATTGCCTTTGTCACTTGTTTAGCGAAACGATTAATTTAACTTAGATATAAATCGTCTGCACCCCCTTCTCATGCTCTTTGGATTAAATCAGTTTTAAATTGCATAAAGTTGGAAAAGATTAAACACACACTCCATGGGTCTATAGACAAATTCTATGCAATGTAGGCTCCATTCTTTTTTTTTATGTTAAATTACTACATTTCCCTGCAGTTCCAGAGTGATGTATATTTATATATTGGTGATGTAAGAGGCCTGGTATGTGTATACACGACATCTCGGATGTTAACGACTGTATTATCTGTGCTTGTTGACCTGTAAGAACTGTATCTAAATATTTGTATTTTCTTGTCTTTTTATATGTTTGTCTCTCTCTTTGTTTTGCTGTATTGTTGTCTTTGATGTGTTGTTTCATATTAGCAATTATTTTGTAAATGCTGGTGTTGAAAATTCTATAAACAAAGTAATAAATAAACAATGAACCATAATCCCAGCACATAATGTTACTACCCTGCATGAATCTGCAGGTAGCTAACCAACCAGGTTCAATGTTGGTTATCTAATATTAGGCTATAAATATCAATGCAAATGGCTCTGAGATATGAATAATATTACTACACAGATCATACACATAATGTTAGCTAACTAGCTAACAGTACACTAACTTGAAATGAAAATTACTTTCTGGCAAAATTAGAAACGCGTAATATCTGAAAATGCAGTTAGCTAGACTCTCTTACCCGTATACATGGATGGACACCTCTCCCTCTCTCTCACAGATGCCATAGTTGACCTTAGTTTGAAGATGTAATCCGGAGACAGGTGTTTTATACAACACCCTTCTGTGTGTTCTCTTTTCGACTCCGTCTGCATATTTGCTATCAAACGCCAGATTTCAAAACTCGGTCCTCCAGAAAGTGAAGAGCAAGCAGTTCTATTATGTGATATCATTCAAAAAAGCAGTGTTAGAAAGGATTACCTACACATAGTGACCAACTCATATTATAGACAGAAGCTCAATACATGGCAGACCAATCCGAACTCATGTCTTGGCATGTCTAGCCCACTCATTATCTCAGACAATAATGGCTAGCGGGAAGGTTGCTGTCTTTTTATGTGGCTAAACCAACTAGGCTCGTAATTTAACAATTTTATTCATATTTACAGAAGTCATACAGTGTCTCCTGACCCCTCCTGTCTCAGCCTCCAGTATTTATGCTGCAGTAGTTTATGTGTCCGGGGGCTAGGGTCAGTTTGTTATATCTGGAGTACTTCTCCTGTCTTATCCGGTGTCCTGTGTGAATTTAAGTATGCTCTCTCTAATTCTCTCTTTCTCTCTCTCGGAGGACCTGAGCCCTAGGACCATGCCTCAGGACGACCTGGCATGATGACTCCTTGCTGTCCCCAGTCCACCTGGCCGTGCTGCTGCTCCACTTTCAACTGTTCTGCCTGCGGCTATGGAACCCTGACCTGTTCACCGGACGTGCTACCTGTCCCAGACTTGCTGTTTTCAACTCTCTAGAGACCGCAGGAGCGGTAGAGATACTCTGAATGATCGGCTAAGAAAAGCCAACTGACATTTACTCCTGAGGTGCTGACTTGCTGCACCCTCGACAACTACAGTGATTATTATTATTTGACCATGCTGGTCATTTATGAACATTTGAACATCTTGGCCATGTTCTGTTATAATCTTCACCCGGCACAGCCAGAAGAGGACTGGCCACCCCTCATAGCCTGGTTCCTCTCTAGGTTTCTTCCTAGGTTTTGGCCTTTCTAGGGAGTTTTTCCTAGCCACCTGCACCTGCATTGCTAGCCACCTGCATTGCTTGCTAGCACCTGCATTGCTTGCTGTTTGGGGTTTTAGGCTGGGTTGCTGTACAGCACTTGGAGATATCAGCTGATGTACGAAGGGCTATATAAATAAATTTGATTTGATTTGATTTATTAAGGCACAAGAAAGTTCACATTTCTCAGCAAGCATTTCTGGCCAAAAACACATTTTGAGGGGGAAAAACGGTTAAATTAAAATGGGGACTGTCTCCCTGTACAGGTGCACATGGTCATAGAGACAGTCCAGATGGAGGGTGTGATGGTGGGCCAGGTGTACATTGGGTTGCAGGGCACAGTCCTGGGAGAGGCTGGTGAGTGTTGGAGCTGGGGTGGGGATAGTCTGTGCTGGTGTCGCAGTCAGTGGGATGCTGTTCTGTGAGCTGGGCAGGGCTGGGGAGGCCTGGCTGGAAGGGGTGGCCTCCTCTGCTGTGTGAGTGCAGTGCACAGAGTGGTGATCTAGCTGCTCCTGCAGCCTGCCCTCTGTTCTCTTTCTCTCCTGCAGCTCCTCTCTTAGTGTGGTCAGTTCATTATACTGCTCTCCCTGTCTTGTTGTAAATCTATCACCTCCTTTGTTAGATAAGCCAGCTCTCTCTTGCTGGACGTTTTTTCAGCTGTGCTGCAAGGCTGTTGTCCTGTTCTGTGCGCACCTTGGTTAGGAGTTCCTCTAAGGTGTGGACGTCTGGTTGCTGTTTGCTCACACTCTCCCTGTGCAGGACCATCTCACTCTCCAGTTTGGTGAACTCATCCCTCATGGCAGCCATGGTGTTGAGGAGGGCCTGAGCCTTCTCTGTACTGAGGTGGTCACTCTCCTCCTAGGGCATGTCCTCCACTATGGTGGGAAGAGAGGTGCTGGATGTGCCTTTTTGGGTGGGGAGAGTGGGGGTGAGGGTGGTGCTGCTGGAGTTTCCCTTGTGGGAGGAGGTATAATTTTTATTTAATTTATTTACAATTTTAATCCCAGCCCCCGTCCACGCAGGAGGCTTTTTGCCTTTTGGTAGGCCGTCATTGTAAATAAGAATTTGTTCTTAATTGACTTGCCTAGTTAAATAAAGGTTAAATAAAATAAATCAATAAAATAAAGTTACAGGTGGTGTCCTATCTCTCTGTTCTCTCCTTAATCGCAAATAAAGTCTGTTTCAAACAGCCTAAGGTTACCTTGCACCATGACAGTCCCAGTCTTGTAGAGGTTGATTGTTATCATGGTACTGTCTGAGTCGTCTGCCTCTTTTACTTTCAGCTTCCACCCATTACAGATTCCCTCTTTCCTTTATGGATGGGTAGTGAGAGCAGACTGCTGAGCGCCATGAATTTGGCTGGTCAGTGAGAAAGATGAGATTACTCACATCACCGTTTTAATAGAGATCTTTTGTAGTTTCTGTTTAAAAGCTTTCCTCGTTGTGTAATTTTTTGCCTCTGGACGGTAGATAATGGACTCAGTGCTGAGGGGGAGGGGGGCCATGTAGTGACACACCCTCGACTCCTTGTCCGTCGACTCCCGGTGTCTGGGTGTCATTTCTGGGTGACAAACTTAGATTATGCTAGGAATCGACTCCAATGACTCCAAAGACTCATTATTTTTGCAACGGAGGGAACTAGTTGCATCATCTACTTTGAGAACAAACTCTCGCATCTTTCATTGCTAAGAAAGAGCGAGCTAGCGAGGGAGAGAGAGAGTGATAGATGGGAGTGGGACAGCCAGACATAGGTGTGTTGGCCAGCAGGCAGAAAGTCATAACTCTGCATCGTAATCGAAAGATATAGGCTATCGCAATGCTGTATTTCGAAATGTCTTGCGCATGTTCACTAAAGTAAGAGCTATCAATGAGTCGGCTAAGTTACTATACACGCAACAGACCGAAGACCAAACACACACTAGCGTTTTCATAGCTAAGAGAAAGAGCAGGTGAGCCATTGAGGGATAGAGAGGATAGGGGCAGGCAGACAGACTGTCGGAACCATGCGCGTAGGCTATATTTTGGTAATCTGTATCTCGCTATGTATTGTCTTGTAATGCCTTGTAAATTCACCTAAAGTATATTAAAGTATATATTAGGCTATCAATGAGTATGGCTAAGCTTTTCTTCATAGTGCTAGTGAATTGAAATTAAACATCTCCCAATGCATCAGTTTAATTAGGCCTAAATGTGCAATAAAAAGTATTGTGCCTGTAGCTTATTTAATAAACCCTGATTGGCTGACGATATACTAGGTCTGGGCTCTCCAACCTTGTTCCTGGAGAGCTACCTTCCTATAGGTTTTCGCTCCAACCCCAGTTGTAACTAACCAGATTCAGTTATTCAACGAGCTAATTATTGAATCAGATGTGCTAGATTAAGGTTGGAGTGAAAACCTACAGGATGGTAGCTTTCCATAAATGGGGTTGGAGGGCTATGTCCTAGGTAATAGATACCAAAGCAGGGTATCACCCCTCAACTTTTTGGAAATAGCAAGTTCACATTCTCATACATTAAAATCGGGTCAGCAGCTCAAATCAACAGAATGAGGTGCATTGTTATTAGAAAGGACGTCTACCATGTATCGGTAAAATAATGACTGTGATCACACTTCATCAATTTAAATATTATGGGGACATCTATACATTCAGAAGCCAAAGTTATCAGTGTAGCCTATGACGCTGAAATATCTTCAAGCCTACAATAAAAACCTCCAGGCTTCCGTTATGAGAGACAACTATATTTGAATTGTTTTTATATTACAGGGGGAAGTTTGGAAAAATGTATCCTGTGTGCATCATCCTCTCGAAAAAAAGCACATGCTTGGATAATAATTACAAAACCAACGTTTCTAGTAATACCCGTCCGAATAGGGCTGTAAAAATGGCAAAGAATAGGCTTATCAGTGTAATGCACCGTATCATCTCATGGGATCCGTAAAGGCTGCACACAGCAGAAATACTGTATGACTGAAATATTCTCGTTCCTACACATCACCTTCTATATTCAACCACAATAGGCATTTTATAGAAGTTGATGACCAAATAGGTAGCATGAAGCTCATGTCAGTCCTCTAGAACGCAAATGTGTCTTCCTACTAGGACTCTGCAATAATGAGGTAGTGTGTGCTCATCCGTTTCAACTTGTTTTTGGAGTCTTGTAAGAGTTGACTCCTTCGACTCCAACCACAGGAGTCAGAGTCGGAGTCAACTCCAAAAATCCTGGAGTCGTGCACCACTAGGAACATGGTGCCTGTGGGCTCTGCTGCACCTGTTGCTGCTCTGTTCTGCTGCTGCACCATGCCATGGCAACAGTTATTGTTTGTTTGCTACTGTTGCTAGCTAGCTCTAACTTAGTTTAAAAAAAAGTTAAAATAGTCACACACAAAAATTACAGAAGATGTGTGTAGAGTAGATCTGTAGAGTAGATGTGCTCCTTTTTGGTTTACTCACTCAGTTTGGCCGGTTGATGTAGGTGTATTAACTCCACTTGCTAGGTTTGTTCTAGCAAGGCTAGGTTTTTGTTGTGTAGCTGGCTAGGGACAGTCAAAACGTCTTAATTCGATGCAAAAAGTTAGTTTTTTTCCTATTTGATTGAACAGAGTTGGTCATTCTTGTCTTGAATTTTTTTAGATTTGAGTGTTTATCTCATTTTTAAAAAAAGAAAGAAATCAGGAGCTCACGCTGAGAATATCTGTAGCTCTCTGTAGCTCTCTCTCTCTTTTTTTCTCTCTCTCTCTCACACTTTCTCCCTCTCCCTCCTCTTCACCACCTCTCTCCATCTCTTTCTGTATCCCCCCTTTCTCCCTCCTCTACACCCCCCTCCTTTCCAAGTTCTCCATCTCTTTCTCTTTCTTTTTTTTCCTCATCTAAACTCAGTCTCAGAGCCACTGCTGTGTGGTGATGCAGCTGTTCCCCCCAAGGGCATACTGAAGCATGGCTGGCTTCATTTCACTGTGGTAATCGTTGAATTTAACCAGCCCTGTTCAATGGCGATGAGCAAATATTGTGACAGGCTTTCTGCTGCTTTCCCTCTGAGAATCAAGTGCACTCTAGTCTGAGGGTGACATATTCCACATCAATTATTCCAGACTTATTTTTCTTTGCCTTTATTCTTTTTGCATTATGCTTCTTGTTTTTCTTCTTGTGGTGCTGTTCCTCTTCTTCCTTTTTCTTCCATCTCCTTATTGTTCTTATCATTATTTAAGGCCCTGGCTGGAATCAGGCCCACAGTGGTGTAGTGAATTTGTTTTAGGTGAGGAAGCCCCCCCCCCCCCCCCCTCCCAAAACAATAGAAATTACATCATCATTTCTCTTCCAAAGTTTCTACCGACAGATGTAAATCAGGCCTTTGCATGAAATGCATCCTCCAAAAGCAAACATCTGCCTATGCTCACACATTATTGTCTCAATAAAATTTTATATTTTTAATACCGTCAAACACCAAGTTAGGCATACCTAATTTAAAAAACTGTCAATCATAAATGATAATTCTTCACCTTTTAGTGGTGAAATGTCCAAACTGCATGCCAATTATTTGATCTCAATCAGTTTCATGATAATATGCATTTAGATCTTCTTGAACTAAGCCTACTGTTTAGTGAGCAAATTAAAGATGATGGTGTTGACAAACTATAAGCCTTTCTTGTAGGCCTATTTTGTTTCAATCAAAGCATATATCCTGTCTAGTGATGCGCTGTTGAGTTTTAGCCACATGATCATTTTTGACTATTCAGCTTGAGATAAGAAATGACTGAGAACTGAGGAGGTGTTTTTGGTGCAACATATTATAGGCCCACTAAGCTATAGTATATGCTATTATACACAACATCTGGTTCTAATTCTGGATGTTGATTGGTTAAAACCGCATTCCAGCCCACAAGTTATCACCGGCTAAATCTATGACGTTGAAATGCCTATTTACTCTGTTCCATCTCACTGCGCAATCCACTGTCTCATCAGCCCTGCCAGGCAATTTATAAACTTGTTCTCCACTATAAAAATCATCTAGATATTATCTCTCATTTCTTTTAGACTAGCATTTGATTTTCAGCAGCGGAGATTTGTATGAACCTTGCTATAATGTCTCTCCAACATTTGCAACATTGTTTCAATACTGAAATTTGATTTCCAGCTCTCCCATACTAATGAACGTGTCGGGAGTTGGGACGAGACAGACAGGCGGTGTCATGTCTGCTCCTGCTCCTCACCCTCCGGCGTACGACGCCTCCAGAGTACTAACCACCGGTCTTGGGATTCATCATTACGCACACCTGACACTCATCATTACGCGCACCTGTGAATCATTACGATTCACACAATCATTACCTTCATAATTTCCACCCCTTTAAATCAAATCAAACTTTATTTGTCACATGCGCCAAATACAACAAGTGTAGACTTTACTGTGAAATGCTTACTTACAAGCCCTTAACCAACAGTGCAGTTCAAGAAGAAGAAAATATTTACCAAGTAGACTAAAATAAAAAGTAATAATAAAAAGTAACACAATAAGAATAACAATAACGAGGCTATATACAGGGGCAGCGGTACCAAGTCAGTGTGCGGGGGTAAAGGCTAGTTGAGGTAATCTGTACATGTAGGTGGGGGCGAAGTGACTATCCATAGGTAACAAACAACAGCGAGCAGCAGCAGTCTACAAAAGGAGGGGGGGGGGGGGTCAATGTAAATTGTCCGGTGGCAATTTTATGAATTGTTCAACACTCTTAGTGCTTTGGGGTAGAAGCTGTTGAGGAGCCTTTTGGTCCTAGATTTGGCGCTCCGGTACTGCTTGAGTGCGGTAGCAGAGAAAACAGTCTATAACCTGGGTGACTGGAGTCTCTGACAATTTTATGGGCTTTCCTCTGTCCTGGATGGCAGGAAGCTTGGCCCCAGTTATGTACTGGGCCGTTCGCACCACCCTCTGTAGCGCCTTATGGTCAGATGCCGAGCAGTTGCCATACCAGGCAGTGATGCAACCGGTCAGGATGCTCTCGATGATGCAGCTGTAGAACCTTTTGAGGATCTGGGGACCCAAACCAAATCTTTTCAGTCTCCTCCTTTTCAGTCTCCTGTCACTCTTCCAGGTTCACTGACCGGTTGGTATTGTTCTTGTGTATCGGCGTACTGCCTTATGTTAGTGTTGTGTTCTTGGTTTTGTTGTTTTATTAAAATGTTGCACCTGCTTCAGACTCACCGCCCCATCATTACAGAATACCAACTCAAAATATGGAAGCAGCAGGACAACCGGACGTCTCCCAGACGATCAATGAACAAGGTGACCTTCTTCGTTAACACCATGATCGCTGGCTCAACTGGGGACGGCCATGGAAGAGTTCCAGCAGTCTACAACGTCTCAACAGCGGAGGATATTCTAGAGCCGGTCTACCCAACGAGTCAGCACACCAGCCCGTTCAGCAACCCGCTCAGGTCAGCGATGCCCATCCATCGCTCCCGGAGAAATATGATGGGACACCATCCAAATGTCGTGGCTTCCTCATTCAGTGTTCCCTCAATTTCGGGACTGAGAGGTCTAACGAGAGGTCTAACGTTGCCACGGTTATGTCTCTGCTGACTGGGCGGGCATTGGAATGGGCTACGGCCGTCTGGGAGAGAGGAGAGGAGGAGATTGAGTTTTATGAGGGGTTCAAGGCTCTGTTTAAATGTATTTTCGATCATCCAGCGGTGGGCAGAGAGGGAGGTGAGCGTCTGCTTCAACTCCAGTAGGGGAATCAGACGGTTGCTGAGTATGTTCTTACCTTCCGGACAGTAATGGTTTCCAGTGGATGGAATGAGCCGGGGCTCAGCACGTTATTTAGAAGAGGTCTGCACGGGGAGGTCCAGATGGAACTGGCCTGGAGCCGCGGCCCGCCCCGGGGTCAACGGGGCCAGGGCCAGCTGGAAACCCAACACACACTGGAAGGGGGCACGTTTCCTTCCTTGGGTAGAGAATGCCCAGAACTCTCTACGTCACTCCTTCACTGGGTTGACCCCCTTCCAGTGTGTGTTGGGTTTCCAGCCGGCCCTGCCCCGTGGACCCCGGGCCAGACCGAGGCTCCTGCGGTAGATGAGTGGTTCCGACGTGCGGAGGAGGTGTGGAACAATGCGCATGTGAGACTCCAGCACACAGTTCATCATTAGAAGGAGCAGGCAGACCATCACCACAGTGAGACCCCTGTGTTCAATCCTGGGGATCACCTCTGGCTCTCTACCAGGAACCATCTTTGAAATATAAGAGAACGATCACTGTTAGAGCTAACACTCAGGTTTTAATTCAGATAGTGTCCACAAGACGGCAGCAGTGTATATGCAAAGTTTCCGATGGATAACTTGGAGTATGACTGATCCTCAAGACTTTTAGCGTGAAGTCCCTAGGTACATTTGGGCAAATCGTGAAGGAGACATTTGCATTCATATTCCATTTTTCTGCAAGAATATCGTCAAATCTGTATACTTGGACTTTGATTTAGCTTTCCAAGTATTAGTAACCATATTATAAATTCAACATTTGCAAAACAACCAGTTTTCATAACTTCATAACTGAATATCCTGATAATTTTTGTCCAAAATGAAAAGGCATGCTGTCGTACAAGGTTAGAAGCTACATTTTACGACATATATATGGTTTCCACTTTGTTTGACCCCAAATGGTGCTTATTTGACAAAAATACAGACCAAATATGATGTTCTATAGGATATACTACAATCCCAATTAAATAGTGAAGTCTTGTTACCTTCTAGGATCTCTGAGGAATAGATACGAATGTGATTTGACTCGTTCAAACAACGTTTTGGGTGAGGTTTTCACAGATTCCTTTCTTTGCAAATTGAACGAGTGGAAATACAAAATCGATCGTGCGTGCTATATGGATCTTTTTATGATATGAAAAAGGATTTTATCTAACAAAACAACAGCATGTTATCTCTGGGACTCTTTGGATGATAAATCAGAGCAAGATTTCAGAATGTAAGTATACATTTCACGTTGAAAAAGTGTTTTGTTGATAGGAGCTCTCCTCAAACAATAGTATTGCATTTTTACACAGTAATAGGTACTGTACATTGGACAGTGCAGTTATATTAACAAGAATTTAAGCTTTCAGACGATATAAGACACTTCTATGTACCGACATTTGTTGTTACTCTAAAATATGCCATCTTGATATAACGCGCTATATGATTTACAACTGTCCCGTTGACGGAACGCCGATAATTTTCCTAAACAACCGCTGAATTGCAGAGCGCCAAATTCAAAAATAATACTAAAAATATTTATAATCATGCAATCACAAGTGAAATATACCAAAACACAGCTTAGCTTGTTGTTAATCCACCTATCGTGTCAGATTTTGAAAATATGCTTTACAGCGAAAGCAATCCAAGCGTTTGTGAGTGTATCAATCAATGCTAGAACAGCTAGCCTTAAATTAGCTTGGTCACGAAAGTCAGAAAAGCAATAAAATGAATCGCTTACCTTTGATAATCTTCGGATGTTTGTACTCTCGAGACTCCCAGTTACACAATAAATGTTATTTTGTTCGATAAATATTAGTTTTATAACAAAAAAACGCCATTTGGGTTGCGCGTTATGTTCAGAAAACCACAGCCTCGTTCCGTTCCTGAAAGGCAGACGAAAATTCCAAAAAGTATCCGTAATGTTCGTAGAAACATGTCAAACGATTTTTATAATCAATCCTCAGGTTGTTTTTAACATACATAATCGATAATATTTCAACCGGACGGTAACCTATTCAATAAAAGAGAGAAAGAAAATGTCGAGCTACCCCTCTCGCGCGCAGGAACTAATCAAAGGACACCTGACTCGTTTAGAAAAATCTCGCTAATTTTTCAAATAAAAGCCTGAAACTATGTCTAAAGCCTGGTCACAACCTGAGGAAGCCATAGGAAAAGGAATCTGGTTGAGACCCCTTTAGAATGGAAGAGGGGCAGGCAATGAAACAGGGATAAAAAAAATGCACTTCCGGGTTGGATTTCCTCAGGTTTTCGCCTGCAAAATCAGTTTTGCTATACTCACAGACAATATTTTGACAGTTTTGGAAACTTTGAAGTGTTTTCTATCCTAATCTGTAAATTATATGCATATTCTACGATCTGGGCCTGAGAAATAGTCTGTTTACCTTGGGAACGTTATTTAAAAATAAAATAAAAATCTGGCCCCTAGCGTCAAGAAGATAAGCAATGGCTTTTTTCAGGCCACTCTTCCGTAAGCCCAGCTCTGTGGAGTGTACGGCTTAAAGTGGTCCTATGGACAGATAATCCAATCTCCGCTGTGGAGCTTTGCAGCTCCTTCAGGGTTATCTTTGGTCTAGCGGAACCCCTCGCCGACAGCCAATGAAATTGCAGAGCGCCAAATTCAATCAACAGAAATCTCATAATTCAATTTTCTCAAACATACAAGTATTAGGCACCATTTTAAAGATACAATTCTCGTTAATCCAACCACAGTGTCCGATTTCAAAAAAGCATAATGAACATATCATTATGTTAGGTCAGCAACTAGTCACAGAAAGCATACAGCGATTTTCCAAGCAAAGAGAGGAGTCACAAAAAGCAGAAATGTTGATAAAATTAATCACTAACATTTGATATTCTTCATCAGATGACACTCCCGGGACAACATGTTACACAATACATGTATGTTTTGTTCGATCAAGTTCATATTTATATCCAAAAACCTCAGTTTACATTTGGCTTTGCCTCCAAAACATCCCGGGAATTTGCACAGAGCCACATAAAATCACAGAAATACTCATAATAAACATTAATAAAAGATACAAGTGTTATTCACAGATTTAAAGATAAACTTCTCCTTAATGCAACCGCTGTGTCAGATTTCAAAAAAACTTTACGGAAAAAGCAAACCATGCAATAATCTGAGTACGGCTCTCAGAGACATTCACAACCCAAGAATATATCCGCCATGTTGAAGTCAACATAAGTCAGAAATAGCATTATAAATATTCACTTACCTTTGATGATCTTTGTCAGAATGCACTCCCAGGAATCCCAGTTCCACATTAAATGTTTGATTTGTTCCATAAAGTCCATCATTTATGTCCAAATTCCTCCTTTTGTTAGGGCATTTAGTAAACAAATCGAAACTCACGAGGCACGGGCAAGTCCAGCGGAAAGGTCGGACAAAAATTCAAAAAAGTTATATTACTGGTCGTAGAAACAAATCAAACGATGTATAGAATCAATCTTTAGGATGTTTTTATCATAAATGTTCAATAATGTCCCAACCGGAGAATTAATTTGTCTGTAGAAAAGCAATGGAACGAGAGGTAACTTTCTCATGACCGCGCATATTGAGACCGAGGCTGCTGGCAGACCTCTGACTAATTCCCCTCTCATTCAGCCCCCCTTCACAGTAGAAGCCTGAAACAACGTTCTAAAAGACTGTTGACATCTAGTGGAAGCCTTATGAAGTGCAAGATGACCCATATCCCACTGTATATTCAATAGGGGCTGAGTTGAAAACCTACAAACCTCAGATTTCCCACTTCCTGGTTGGATTTTTTCTCAGGTTGTTGCCTGCCATGTAAGTTCTGTTATACTCACAGACATCATTCAAACAGTTTTAGAAACTTCAGAGTGATTTCTATCCAATACTAATCATAATATGCATATATTAGCATCTGGGACTGAGTAGGAGGCAGTTTACTCTGGGCACGCTTTCATCCAAACGTGAAAATGCTGCGCCCTATCCATAAGAAGTTTTAATGCCCTCCTTGCCTGGTCCGTGAGTTTTGGTGGGCGGCACTCTCTTGGCAGGTTTGTTGTGGTGCCATATTACTTAAAAAAATGTATAATAGATTTAATGGTGCTCCGTGGGATGTTCAAAGTTTCTGCTATTTGTTTGTAACCCAACCCTGATCTGTACTTCTCCACAACTTTGTCCCTGACCTGTTTGGAGAGCTGAGATACTGAGATCATGTGACACAGATTGCACACAGGTGGACTTTATTTAACTAATTATGTGACTTCTGAAGGTAATTGGTTGCACCAGATCCTATTTAGGGGCTTCATAGCAAAGGGGGTGAATACATACGCATGCACCACTTTTCCGTTTTTTATTATTTTGAATTTTTTGACCAATTTGGACTATTTTGTTTATGTCCATTACATTAAATCCAAATAAAAATCCATTTAGATTAGAGGTTGTAAGGGAAAACCCCCATGAAATGGACAAAATTGAATGGAAACATATTGGCATTGGACGAAACATATACACAATCGCAAATACCACTCAAATGGACGGCAGTTCATCCAAACCATGTGGCAAGTGGCATACTGCAAATGCCAAGTGTCATACAAAAAAAATCCCAAAGATGACAGTTTTATTAAATTTGTTCAATTGTTTTGTCAATTATACATATATAATAACCGTATGAACATACCTTTGTCTTATTTTATTGATTTTTTCTATAAGGCCTATGTTTTGTCCATTTGCAATATATGATCATAGGAAGTAAAAAATCAGTGAACCAAGGCCAAATGGCATAACAAATGTCCAAATGCCATACATAAGTACTGAAAGTACCAAATCAGGATGTTATGTCCATTTGCCATATATAATCATAGGGAGTCAGCTTCTGAAGCCAAAAGTCAGTGAACAATGTCCAAATGGCATAAGAAATGTCCAATTAGCATTTATACTGACCAAATTATATATATCACTATGTTAAGCCCTGAATCAACCTAGAAGGTCTATTTGTCATGTTTGCTCATAGGAAGTCATAGGAAGTAAGAATTTGGTGCAATGAGAGAGAAGTGGGACTCTGTCGTTTTATTAAAGAATTTTTAAAAAATGTCCAAAATGTTAAAAAGTTCGCTCTTGGTAACCCGTTCAGATTACCAGGTGCACGGCTGTCCATTTGCAATGTCTTACAATGGGCATTTACCATCACGAATTGGACATGCTCTAATATACTTCAGAAATGCCCAAATGACTGGCCCGTTGAACTCGGGATGGTCGAGCAGGGATAGTGGTTCCTCGCCATCGCTCGTTGGTGTTGATTTCAGCATGTCAATTTGGTGATGGTTCATTACTGTTTAAACTTTTTGCGAACGGACGAAAGTCAGCCATCAAGTCAGCGTCCATCAGTCAATAAGATATCATTCTGACACCAAACTTATACATACTGACACCAAACCACTTTGTCCAACACATTTAGAAGCCAACTATCACATATTTCAGAGCAGTACCAAAATTCACATCGCCTTCTGTTTATACCATAATAAAAACTTAAAACACATAGTTACATTCTAGCTGCGGGTCCAGTTCTGACATTGTGTAGGCCTAGCTGGAGGCAAAACCGAATCCCGAGTTTTGGCTCGATAGGTCATTCGGAGCCCGAGCAGCGGCCTTAATTAGTGCTGAAAATTCACTTTTTCCGGGCGTTGCTACGGGGTCCCTGAATGAGCTATTGGACAGAAACTGTAGGGTCTGTCTCTATGGGCCGAGGCGGTTTCAATGCACCTAGTCTTGTGACTCTGGGACTTTTATAAATGTCGTCATTTTCGCGATGGTCAAAATGGATTGAAATCATTGCAAATGTATGAGGCTGTTTCTTGGCCTGAGAACCTTCTAGAGCCACATAGCTCACCGTGCACTATCAACCTAAGCTCTAGAACATGTAATAAAGTTTCAGAGCTCTAGGTCTGACGGTTCTTTGATAGTTCGAACGCCGATAACTATTGCAGGCTCTGTGTGTCTGTAAGCCTCACACTGTCACTCCCCATTGACTGTGTGTGTGTGTGAGTTCAGAAAATCACAGGAAATCATGTAGAGCTCCGAAACCCGCCTTAACAGATTCATCTGAACACGCTGCAACCGGTCTATAACTTTAAAACATTTCTATCACCAATTGTACGATTTCTCTAGAATTACGATAGATACATGTCTGGTTCTTTTCTCCCTCACACCATAGGTTCATGTGCTTTGACGTGAAGTGGTCAAATTAGCGCTCTATTACCGTTTTTGACTTTTAATCCCAGAAAATGGACCTTAACTCAAAAAGTGTTGAGTCCTCAACACCATCTTGTTTCATTTGGCCAAACCCGTGCTCACCGAGTTTCATTTTTGAAGTCATTTCCGTTTAGGAGAAATATCAATGTCGCTTTGGTGATGTTTTGTCCACTTGCAATAAGCAGCCAGTCACCATCTGGTGGAATTTTCCGGTACAGCGGAAAAATGACAATTTTATTTAAAATGTATAAAACGGAAACCAAATGTCTGAGACACTTCATTTATTTACTTCCCGGAAATGAGGGCCCTGGCGCACGCCCCGAGGCCATCGGCCTAATTTAATAACACTCACGGACGTCTAGTAAGGGACCGTACATTTGCCATATGGAGATCCTCATCAATCATATAGGAAATGCCAAATCGTTCCCTTCATGTATCTAATGCAACAAAATAGGAAAAATGCCAAGGGGGATGAATACTATTGCAAGGCACTGTACAGGGTGTACCAGTACAGAGTCAATGTGTGGGGGCACCAGTTAGTCGAAGTAATATAGGTAATATGTACATGGAGGTAGAGTTAAGGTGACTATGCATAGATAATAAACAGAGAGTAGCAGCAGTGTAAAAGAGGGGTCTGGGTAGCCCTTTGATTAGCTGTAGTGTCTTGAGGTCGGAGGCCGTGCAGTTGCCATACCAAGCAACGATGCAACCAGTCAGCATCCTCTGGAGGGTGCAGCTATAGAACCTTTAAAGGATCTGAGGACCCATGCCAAACCTTTTCAGTCTCCTGAGTGGGAATATGCTTTGTCGTGCCCTCTTCATGACTGTCTTAGTGTGTTAAGAACATGATAGTTTATTGGTGATGTTGACACCAAGGAACTTGAAGCTCTCAACCTGCTCCACTGCAGCCCCGTCGATGAGAATGGGGACGTGCTCGGTCCTCCTTTTCCTCACAATCCTTTCCTTTGTCTTGATCACATTGAGGGAGAGGTTGTTGTCCTGGCACTACACAGCTAGGTCTCTGACCTCCTCCCTGTAGGCTGTCTCATCGTTGTTGGTGATCAGGCCTACCACTGTTGTGTCATCTGCAAACTTGATAATGATGTTGGAGTCGTGCCTGGCCATGCAGTCATGAGTGAACAGGGAGTACAGGAGGGGACTGAGCACGCACCCCTGAGAGGCCCACGTTTTGAGGATCAGCGTGGCAGGTGAGTAGTTACTTATGCTTACCACCTGAGGGCGGACCATCAGGAAGTCCAGGATCCAGTTGCAGAGGGAGATGTTTAGTCCCAGGGTCTAATGATGAGTGTTGAGTTTTGAGGGCACTATGGTGTTGAATGCTGAGCTGTAGTCAATGAATAGTATTCTCACTGTTCCTTTTGTCCAGGTGGGAAAGGGCAGTGTTAAGTGCAATAGAGATTGCATAATCTGTGGATCTGTTGGGGCGGTATACAAATTGGAGTGGGTCTTGGGTTTCTGGGATAATGGGATAATGGTGTTGATGTGAGCCATGACCAGACTTTTGAAGTACTTCATGGCTATAGACGTGAGTGCTATGTGTTGGTAGTCATTTAGGCAGGTTACCTTAGGGTTCTTGGGCACAGGGACTATGGTGGTCTGCTTGAAACAAGTTGGTATTACAGTCTCGGACAGCGAAAGGTTGAAAATGTCAGTGAAGACACTTGCCAGTTGGTCAGTGCATGCTCGGAGTACACATCCTGGTTATCAGTCTGGCCTTGTGAATGTTGACCTGTGTAAAGGTCTTTCTCACATCGGCTACGGAGAGCGTGATCACACAGTCGCCCGGAACAGCTGATGCTCTCATGCATGTTTCAGTGTTACCTGCCTCAAAGCTAGCATAAAAGTAATTTAGCTAGTCTGGTGGCTCGTGTCACTGGGCAGCTCGCGACTGTGCTTCTCTTTGTAGTCTGTGAAAGTTTGCAAGCCCTGCCACATCCGCCGAGCGTGTAGCACGATTCAATCTTAGTCCTGTATTGATGCTTTGCCTGTTTGATGGTTTGTCGGCGGGCATAGCTGGATTTCTTATAAACTTCAGTGTTTGAGTCCTGCTCCTTGAAAGCGGCAGCTATACCCTTTAGCTCAGTGCGGATGTTGCCTGTAATCCATGGCTTCCGGTTGGGGTATGTACGTACGGTCACTGTGGGGACGACGTCATCAATGCACTTAATGAAGAAGCCAGTGACTGATGTGGTGTACTCCTCAATGCCATCGTAAGAATCCCGGAACATATTCCACTCTGTGCTAGCAAAACAGTCCTGTAGCTAAGCATCTGCTTCATCTGACCACTTTCTTATTGACTGAGTCCCTGGTGCTTCCTGCTTTAGTTTTTGCTTGTAAGCAGGAATCAGGAGGATAGAATTCTGGTCAGATTTGCCAAATGGAGTGCGAGGGACAGCTTTGTACGGTTCTCTGTTTGTGGAGTAAAGGTGGTCTAGAGTTTTTTCCCCTCTGGTTGCACATTTAACATGCTGGTAGAAATGAGGTAAAACGGATTTGAGTTTCCCTGCAATTACAGTCCCAGGGCCACTAGGAGCGCCGCCTCTGGATGAGCGTTTTCCTGTTTGCTTATGGCTGTGTACAACTCATTGAGTGCGGTCTTAGTGCCAGCATCGGGTTTGTGGTGATATATAGACAGCTACGAAAAATATAGATGAAATCTCTCTTGGTAAATAGTGTGGTCTATAGCTTATCATGAGATACTCTAACTCAGGCGAGCAAAACCTCAAAACTTCCTTAGATTTTGTGCACCAGCTGTTGTTTACAAATATACCAAAAGCCGCTGTCTTACCCGAGGCCGCTGTTCTATCGTGACGAAAAAGCTTAAAACCCAGCAGCTGTATGTCATTCATGTTGTCGTTCAGCCACGACTCGGTAAAACATAAGGTATTACAGTTTTAATGTCCCGTTGGTAGGATATACGTGATCGTAGTTGGCCCGGGATGAGGGCCTTGTCGGGCGTCTGAGGAAAATCCTTCCCGTCCAACTCGTTGAAGAAAAAGTATTCCTCCAGTATGGGGTGAGTAATCTCTGTCCTGATATCTAGAAGCTCTTTTCGGTCATAAAACACGGTGGCAGAAACATTGTGTACAAAATAAGTTACAAGTAATGAGAATAAATATACACAATAGCACAATTGGTTACGGGATCGTAAAATTGTAGCCTTCTCCTTCGGCGCTATTACAGCACAAAAGGTATGGCAAATAAGTCTGGCAGCCCAACTGATTGGCAAACGTACTGCAAATTAAGAAACCATGTGATTACACTAAAGAAAAAGAAAAAATAATATGAAACAAAGATAAATGATATAAAGAATGATAGTAAAAAGCTTTGGAGCACCTTAAATGACCTTTGTGAAAAAAGCCAACTCGGCTCCATCATTCATTGAATCAGATGGCTCATTCATCACAAAGCCCACTGATATTGCCAAATACTTTAATTACTTTTTCATTGGCAAGATAAGCAAACTTAGGGATGACATGCCAGCAACAATCGCTGAGACCACAAATCCAAGTATATTGTACCAAATTATGAAAGACAAGAATTGTACTTTTGAATTCCGTAAAGTCAATGTGGAAGAGGTGAAGAAATGATTGTTGTCTATCAACAATGACAAGCCACCAGGGTCTGACAATTTGGATGGAAAATTACTGAGAATAACAGCAGATGATATTGCCACTCCTATTTGCCACATCTTCAATTTAAGCCTTCTAGAAAGTGTGTGCCCTCAGGCCTGGAGGGAAACTAAAGTCATTCCGCTACCCAAGAATAGTAAAGCCCCCTTTACTGGCTCAAATAGCCCGTAAAGGGGAGTAACACGGATTGTAAACTGCCATGGTCAAAACATATTGATACAACAGTAGCTGAGATGGGGAGAAGTATCTCCATAATAAAGTGCTGCTCTGCCTTCTTAACAGCACTATCAACAAGGCAGGGCCTATAGGCTCTAGTTTTGTAGCACCTTGACTACTGTTCGGTCGTGTGGTCAGGTGCCACAAAAAGGACTCAAGACATTGCATTTGGCACAGAACAGGGCAGCACGGCTTGCCCTTGGATGTACACAGAGAGCTAATATTAATAATATGCATGTCAATCTCTCCTGGCTCAAAGGCGAGGAGAGATTGACCTCCTCACTACTTGTATTTATGAGAGGTATTGACATGTTGAATGCACCATCTGTCTGTCTGAACTACTGGCACACAGCTCGGACACCCATGCATACCCCACAAGACATGCCACAAGAGGTCTCTTCACAGTCCCCAAGTCCAGAACAGACTTCGGGAGGCACACAGTACTACATAGAGCCATGACTACATGGAACTGTATTCCACATCAACTAACTGATGCAATAAAATTTGATTTAAAAAACAGAAGAAAAAAACACCTTTTGGAACAGCGGGGACTGTGAAGCAACACAAACATAGGCACAGACACATGCATACACACACACACGATAACATACACACTATACACATCGATTTCTTACTGTAGATATGTGGTAGTGGTGGAGTAGGGGCCTGAGGGCACACAGTGTGTTGTGAAATCTGTGAATGTATTGTAATGTTTTTTAAATTGTATAAACTGCCTTAATTTTGTTGGACCCCAGGAAGAGTAGCTGCTGCCTTGGCAACAGCTAATGGGGATCAATAATAAATACAAATACAATAAAAATGTCAGTGACCCAACTTTGCCAGGAGTTATCGGGAGCCTATTTGCAATGTGTTTAAACAGCGGGAATATTTTCTTTTTCGCAATGTTCAGCTTGTCAAAAATGGATGGTTACAAACTTGAAACCACTGATCATGACAATGGAGAGAACTTCTCACAGTTGTGATTGTCCATTCCATATTGTCAATTTTATGTTGAATTGTCCTGTTTTCAGGATATGTTGCTTTTTAACATGACAGCGCATTTTTTATTTGATTGGGTGCCATTTAGGTTAGTCTATTTGATTGGAGAAACCTGCATGATGTAAAAAGTGTCCGTCTCATTACATTGTCATACAATTTATCTCCAGCCTGTAGTCTATAGAAAAAGCAACAACCTCTCTGCCATATCCTTTCTCCATTATTTATGTTAGATCATTTTTGGGACGGAACGTTGGTAGAATGCCGCAGCGATGTGTCTCTCCAACAGCACCCTGGAGAGGCTAACTGGGAAGTGACAAGCAAATTATTTTGCGCCCCTGCCTTTGACAAAGTGGGCACTTTTTATCACAGGGCGTCATCAGCGCTCACCTAAAAAGCCCATATGCCACTGGTTGAGAGAAATTGTCATTGTTTTTGGGCAGAATTGTGTGAGGTTTTATGTGTTGTTGTTGGAAGTGTGTCTTGGGCAGTTTAGCTCAGAAAATGCCTCCCTTATCAATCTGCCGCCATAGACAGAAATTGGCAGATCGGCTGTACCGACTTCAGGCAAGTGATTGTGGGGGTCATAGAGCAACACAGAGAACACCATCGTGTTCGTGAGGCCAAACCATTCAGCTGCTACAGTTTTCATAAGAACACCGATTGTCAGGATGTCTGACAAACAACACTCTAGTTCTGCCACCTTTCATCGCAGATGCGGAAGGGCGACATCCGGCGGATGCGTTGTATTGAGCCGCAGTCCATGCAAGAAAACTGATATTTCTACCTTAAATTGACAGGGATATTTTTATTATGCTATTTTGAAATATGTGGGGGTATGGACATTGACTCTAGGTGGTTAAGAACAAGTTTCTGGATTAGAACATGCAACCTTTGGCACCAGAGGCTGATGCTTATGCCCATCCACCAACCTCATCCACAATATCCTAGAAAAACCTAAACCTACTTGAAGATAACAGCGCTCACTGTTGCAACTAGTGGCCGGTTTCCAAGTAAGCGTCTGACGTCCTCAGACATGGATGGACATTGAATACTGACTTATATCACGGGTGACCTGGCTGTTCATGGCTACAGCTGTGAGTGCTACACGGCGAAAGTAATTTAGGCAGGTTACCTTCTCTTCCTTGGGCACAGGGACTATGGTGGTCTGCTTGAAACATGTAGGTATTACAGACTGGCTCAGGGAGAGGTTGAAAATCTCAGTGAAGACACTTGCCAGCTGGTCAGCACATGCACTGAGTACGCGTCCTGGTAATCCATCTGGCCCTGCGGCCTTGTGAATCAATTCCAGTTGTTTCATTTCGCTATGCTAAGATATCATATTTCATAACATCCCCAATATTTCACTAAGCAGACGCACCAAAATACGTTCCTCCTCGCTTTTCCTTCATTTGTTGTTGTCCTATAAATTGCCATGGCTACCTCTGGCCAACCTCTGAACCATGCAGACTATTAGTGGTAAATAGTCACTTTGGTGGAGCAGCGGGTTGAGTGATTGATGACAGCGATTGATGAGTGGCTTACAGGATCCAAAGAGACACACACACCTGCATCCCAGGAAGTGTGTGTGTGAGTGGCTTAACTGGTCCCTGGATACACAGGGCTCTCTCAGGACCAAATAAAGATGAATGTCTGGCTAAGAGAGGGGAGATGCAGGTCAACCTGAACCATCCATTCCCTTCAGAAGGGATGCGTCCCAAATGACAACCTATTCCCTTTATAGTGCACTACTGTTGACCAGAGCCCTATTCACCCTGGTCAAAAGTAGTGTACAACATAGAGAATAGGGTGACAAATTGGGATGCAGCCCAGGAGAGGCCTGATGCATGATGATGACCACCAACCAACCATTTAAACCCACAACACTGATCAATACATTCTCAGGGACATATAGATGAGATTAGGTTCACTACTTGGCTTCCACACACCTCTGGTTTCTGGTTTTCTTCTGGATTTCTCGTCCTATTACCTCACTCTTTGGAGGCAATGTTTTTGATGCCCGCCATATTTTGTCTGTTGTTAAAATGCGTTCTAGAAAACCATGTGGACAAAAACTCACAATCTGCACCAAAAGTAGAATTTCCATGATCTCATAATTTACAGTTCCTTCAGAGAGTATTCATTCCCTTTGACCTTTTCCTCATTTTGCTGTGGTACAAAATGAGAATCAAACGGATTGAATTGTCTTTTTTTTTGTCAACAATCTACACAAAATACTGTGTAATGTCAAACTGGAAGAAAAATTCTAACATTTGTGAAACAAATACGAAAATTAAACACTCATATATTTTGATCAGATAAGCATTCAACCCCCTAAGTCAATACATGTTAGAATCACCTTTTACAGCGATTATAACTGTGAGACTTTTTGGGTAAGTATTTAAGAGCTTTCCACACCTGGGTTGAACAACATATTGTAACGACCCGGTATTGTGTTCTGTGTTTGTGGGTGTGTTATGGTTCTCATGGCTACTAGCAGGGGTTAAATATGTCAGGACAGATGGAAAGGTTGGGGGGGTATGATGGGTAATACCGCGGGATTTGGAAATGCATAAATAGGGATTACTGTCTCATTGTTCTCTCTCTTCTGTTCGTGCCTTGACCTGTTCCTATGAGAGTGACTCTTGACCCGACAGGGTAACATTGTGTACGTTCGGCATTTAGCGGCGTGGGTTGTGGCCGGAACAATAGCCCAGTTTATGAATAAACCTGTGTTCTGACCTGCACACCTAGAGTCCGTCTCTTTTCCCTTTATGACCCAGCCGGGTCATTACATTGGTGTCAGAAGTGCTTTCGAACTACGGGATAGAGACTAGGCGAGTTAGCTGTTCAGTATAGGCCGGGTTGGCGTTAGCGTGACTCGCATCTACGGTCATTATGCTTGGGGCGAGGCGGAAAATTAAGGAAGAGTCGGACAAAGTGTCCGTGGTGGGCTCGGGGGTACCCGGTCGGGAGGGTCAGGCGGCGACTGCCGTAGGAAGGCTGGAGAGTCACATGGCGGGAGTTAAATTGTCAGTCAGCAAGATGGCAGAACTGGCGGGTTTTCCTTCACACCGCTCGAGAGCAGACGTCACGGCGACGGGGATATCGACGTCACCGGGTGCGGAAATGGCTGGGCCTGCTAAGGTAAACAGAGATGGCGGCGACCTATTGCCATTAGCCACGGTAGCGGCTAAACTACCAAAGTTCAATGGACAAGGTAAATGGGAAGTTTTTTTCACTCAATTTGAGTTGTTGGCTAGAGCCGGGAGGTGGTCTGACGAGACGAAAGCGTTACAGCTTGCCCTGAGCCTGGCAGAGGAGGCGTCGGAATGCCTGCTAACGCTAGCCCCGGACGAAAGGGACGACTATGGTGCGCTAGTGGAGGCATTGGGGGGCCGTTTCGGCAGCGACGCGCAGCCCAACATGCTGAGGATTGAACTGAGTAACAAAAAGAGACTTCAGGGGGAATCATTAAAGGCGTTGGCAAGTGATATTCTGAGCCTGACCAGGCGGGCTTATGCAACTATGCCGATTGGGGTGCAGGACGAGCTGGCACGGGACAGTTTTATTAGAGCGCTCTCTTCCACCGAACAGGGTAAGCATGTTCAGATGGCGGACCCACCATCTCTGCGGGCTGCAGTGGAGATAGCCAGGAAGAGGGAGCTGATCTGGGGTGAGGGAGTGAGAGTGGATGTCACCAGTCAACCAGAGGTGAGAGCAGCGGTGGCTGGGGTGCCAGGGGTCACAAAACCGGAGTGGGTTGACGAGTTGGGCGGGCTAGTCAAGACTGATTCGCTTGTCATGGAGAGGGGCTCCAGGCAACGTTGCAGTGTCAGCTCAGCTCCTATTGTCTGCTGGGGTTGTGGCCAGCCTGGCCACATTCAGCGAGAGTGTGACAGATTCCCCCATCACCAGGGAAACGACAGCGGGTTCGCGCGCAGGGGGCTGCGTGGGCCCACCCCCCCGCCCCCGAACCCACTGTAAGCAAAGAAGGTACCCAGCAGCGCAGACAAGAGGGTGGGGACCTGCTCCCCCAGGGTGTAGCTGCCGCCGGGTTTCCTAGTCCTGTAGTTGTGGTGGGACGTACCACTGTTGGGGACTTCTGCAATGTCATCGTCAAGGTAGAGGGGGTGGAATGTTTGGCCCTGGTCGACACGGGCTCTACAGTAACCCTGGTGAGACCAGACATACTACCTGTTGGGGTGCGGGTGGAGCCGACCCTTGTCCAGCTACGGACTGTCACGGGGGAGCTAGCCCCCATGTTAGGGAAGTGTCAGCTATCTGTGACCGTGGGGGGGGAGAACTGTGGGGTGTCCGGTGTGGGTAGCAGCGGTGCAGGACCCCTGTATACTGGGAATGGACTTTTTGAAAAACTGTGGGGCTCAGTTGGACTTAGCGTCGGGCACTTTGAGGCTGTCGGGGGGGCCCACAGTGGGAATGTCGCCTTCGGGAGGGCCAGCAGGGGGCAGGGCTGTCCCTCCGTCTTCCTCCAAGCTTGCAGAGACTCCACCGGTCATCCCGGCTGCTCCCTTGGTCGTTGTGCCATCCCAGCAGCTGTCTCCGGCGGCGACGGCCTTCACTCCCCATCATGGTGCAAGCACAGGCAGCCCAGTAGCCCAAAATACACTGGCTCCTTCACCCCATCAGCCCGACGGGGGGAAGGAGGAAGCTATCGACGCCGTCGAGGCTGTGTGGCTGAAGAACTGTCAGGGTCTGGATGAGGGACAACAGAGACAGTTAAAGCAGCTGCTGTTGGACTTTAAAGATAGCTTCGCTTGGGGGGAAGATGAGGTAGGACAAACGCACCTAGTCCAGCACGAAATAGACACTGGGGACGCCCGACCCATTAAAATTCGTCCCCGTCGTATTCCCCTTGCCAGGAGGGAAGCAGCAGACACAGCTATTGTAGACATGTTGCGGGCTGATTTCATTGAGCCATCAGATAGCCCATGGTCCGCGCCGGTCGTCATGGTGCCTAAGAAAGGGGGTAAACTTAGGTTTTGTGTTGACTACAGGGGCCTAAATTCTGTCACCACTAAAGACTCTTATCCCCTACCGAGGATTGATGAGTCGCTAGACCACGTGAGAGGGTCCTCGTGGTTCTCCTCCCTTGATCTGCGCAGTGGCTACTGGCAGGTGCCCCTCTCGCCAGGGGCACGTGAAAAAACGGCCTTCTCCACGGATAGGGGCCATTGGCAGTTCAAGGTGCTGTGCTTTGGGCTCTGTAATGCTCCTGCCACCTTTGAGAGGCTCATGGACAGAGTGCTGGCGGGGGTTCCGAGAGACGAGTGTGTTGTGTACCTAGACGACATATTGGTGCACGGTACATCGTTTGAGGGGGCACTGGGGGCAATTAGGCGAGTGTTGGAGAGGATCTCGGGGGCGGGGCTAAAATTACACCCGGGAAAGTGCCATTTCATGCAAAGGGAGGTGGCGTTCCTGGGGCATCAGCTGGGTGGTGAGGGCATCAGCACGATGCCAGACAAAGTAGAGGCTGTGAGGGGGTGGCCAGTTCCAGGGGGGAAAAAATAGGTTAAGAGCTTCCTGGGGCTGGCATCCTACTATCGTAGGTTTGTGAAGGGGTTTGCGGGGGTAGCGGCTCCTTTGAACCACATTCTCAAGGAGGACACTGTTTTTCAGTGGACCGAAGAGCACCAGCGGGCGTTTGAGGCCCTCAAACGTGCCCTGATGGAGGCCCCTGTCCTGGCCTCACCAGACCCGAACCGTCCGTTCATCCTGGACACCGACGCAAGCAATGAGGGCTTGGGGGCTGTGCTGGCTCAGCGTGGCCCTGATGGGGAACACGTAGTAGCTTATTACAGCAGAACTTTTGATAAGGCTGAAAAACGCTACTGCGTGACAAGGAGAGAGCTTTTGGCTGTCGTGGCAGCAGTACGCCATTTCAAGTACTACCTGGGGGGCCTGCCGTTTGTGGTCCGGACGGATCACTCCGCCCTGCAGTGGCTTCTCTCCTTCAAGGAGCCAGAGGGTCAGATTGCCCGCTGGCTGGAGGAGCTGCAACCCTACGACTTCCAGGTGGAGCACAGAGCCGGCCTTCGCCACAGCAATGCAGACGCCTTGTCCCGCCGCCCGTGTGCTGAGGATGGCTGTGGGTACTGCGCCAAACGGGTGGAGCGAGAGAGAGAACTGTGCAGGGAGGAGGGAGTCACCGCCACGGTGAGTCAGCTGAGTGTGACAGAGTGCCGGGAGCTTGAGGCTGTGGACGTTGGGGAGTGGAGGCGTCGCCAGGAGGAGGACGCAGAGCTGCGTCCTGTGCTGCGGTGGGTGGAAGAGAGAAGACGACCGCCGTGGGGGGAAGTAGCCCCTCTATCACCAGTCACCAAAGGACTGTGGGCTAAATTCACAGTCCTTAGAGTGGCTGAGGGAGTGCTCCAGAGGGGGTAGAAAAAGCCAGCGACTGGAGAAATTACGTGGCAGGTAGTGGTGCCCAAAAGGCTGCAGGGGAGCGTGTTACAGCAGCTTCATGGGGGAGTAGGCGCAGGGCATTTTGGGGTCTCCAAAACGTTAAAGCGCATGCGTAAAGGCTTCTATTGGGCAAGGCACAGGAGGGATGTTGAGGACTTTTGTAGGCAGTGCGACGAGTGTGCTGCTAAAAAAGGACCTCCAGGTCAGTCACACGCCCTCCTACAACAATTCCCAGTAGGGGAGCCCATGGAGAGACTGGGGGTAGACATAGTAGGGCCGTTTCCAACCACAGACAGCGGTAACAGGTGGATTCTAACCGCCATGGACTACTTCACCAAGTGGCCGGAGGCTTACGCTCTCCCAGACCAGGAGGCGGGGACAATAGCTGATGCGTTGGTGGGGGGAATAATCAGTCGGTTTGGGGTGCCACAGTCTATTCACAGCGACCAGGGAAGAAACTTCGAGTCACGGGTGTTCTCAGAGTTGTGTAGACGGTTAGGCGCGGAGAAGACGCGCACTACTCCGCTTCACCCCCAGAGTGATGGGCTGGTGGAAAGATTTAACAGAACATTAGCACAGCAGCTGGCCATCGTTACCTCAAAACACCAGAGAGATTGGGACACCCACTTACCGTTTATTCTTATGGCGTGTAGGTCGGCTGTTCAAGAATCGACTGCGTGCTCCCCAGCACTACTAATGTTAGGTCGTGAGTTGCGCACCCCAGCCGAACTGACGTTTGGCCACCCTCCTGATAATGACGACGGGGTTTTGCCTGGCCCGAACTATGTGTGTCGTCTGCAGAACCGGTTAGAAGCGGCTCACACCTTCGCAAGAGAGCAACTCGAAAACGCAGGGGTGCGCCAAAAGCGCCACTACGACTCGCGCGCTAGGGGGAGGCACTTTGGAGCGGGAGAATGTGTGTGGCTTCACAACCCCATGCGCAAGAAGGGGCGGTGCCCAAAGCTGGACAGTGCATGGGTGGGGCCGTGTCTGGTGATAGAGAGAGTGGGGGAGGTGACGTACCGGGTGGAGGTTCCCCCACGGAGCAGGAAGGTGGTGGTCCACCGGGATCGATTGGCACCCTACAGAGGGAGGAAAACGGTAGGGAATGGGAGTGAGGGCTCTGATGTGAGCCCACGGGAACAGTCTAACGAGGAGACTCTAGCACAACCTGAGCCTGGGGAGGGGGCTGCTTCTTCGGAGGGCGCTGGAAATGACATTGGGGCAGAGGAGCGTTCTGGGGGGCCACCGCTGAGAGTCACGGGGAGGCCCAAGAGACTGATGCGACCTCCGGGTCGTTTTAAGGATTTTGTTGTGTAACCCTAGGGGCTAGGGTTTAGAAAGGGGGGGCTATGTAACGACCCGGTATTGTGTTCTGTGTTTGTGGGTGTGTTATGGTTCTCATGGCTACTAGCAGGGGTTAAATATGTCAGGACAGATGGAAAGGTTGGGGGGGTATGATGGGTAATACCGCGGGATTTGGAAATGCATAAATAGGGATTACTGTCTCATTGTTCTCTCTCTTCTGTTCGTGCCTTGACCTGTTCCTATGAGAGTGACTCTTGACCCGACAGGGTAACATTGTGTACGTTCGGCATTTAGCGGCGTGGGTTGTGGCCGGAACAATAGCCCAGTTTATGAATAAACCTGTGTTCTGACCTGCACACCTAGAGTCCGTCTCTTTTCCCTTTATGACCCAGCCGGGTCATTACAATATGTCCATTATTCTTTTCAAAATGATTTAAGCTCTGTCGAATTGGTTGTTGATCATTGCTAGTCAACCATTTTCAGGTCTTGCCATAGACTTTCAAGCAGATTTAGGTCAAAACTGTAACTCTGCTACTCAGGAACATTCACTGTCTTGGTGCTAGCAACTCCAGTGTAGATTTGGCCTTGTGTTTAAGGCTATTGTTTTGCTGAAACGTAAATTCATCTCCTAGTCTCTGGTGGAAATCAGACTGAATCAGGTTTTCCTCTAGGATTTTGCCTGTGCTTAGCTCCATTCCGTTTCTTTTTTATCCGGAAAAACTCCCCAGTACCCAGTACAATCCTTTACAATTACAGGCATACCCATAACATGATGCAACCACCACTATCCTTGAAAATATGGAGAGTGGTACTCAGTAATGTGTTGTATTGGATTTGCCCCAAACATAATATTTTGTATTCAGGAAAACAATTTAATTTCTTTGCCACATTCTTTACAGTTTTACTTTAGTGCCTTGTTGCAAACAGGATAAATGTTTTGGAATATTTTTATTCTGTACATACTTCCTGCTTTTCACTCTATCAATTAAGTTAGTATTGTGGAGTAACTACAATGTTGTTAAATCCATCCTCAGTTTTCTCCTATCACACCTATCAAACTCTGTAACTGTTTTGAAGTTACCATTGGCCTCATGGTGAAATCCCTGAGCGGTTTCCTTCCTCTCCGACAACTGAGTTAGGAAGGATGCCTGTATCTTTTCCAGTGAATGGGTGTATTGATACACCATCCAAAGTGTATTTAATAACTTCACCATGCTCAAAGGGATATCCAATGTCTGTTTTTTTACCTATCTACCAATAGGTGCAGTTCTTTGTGAGTCGTTGGAAAACCACCCTGGTCTTTGTGGTTGAATCTGTGTTTGAAATTCACTTCGACTGAGGGACCTTACAGATAATTGTAATTGTGGGATACAGAGATGAGGTAGTCATTCAAAAATAATGTTAAACACTATTATTGCACACCGAGTGAGTCCAGGCAAATTATTATGTGACATGTTAAGCACATTTTTACACCTGAACTTATTTAGGCTTGCCATAACAAAGGGGGTTGAATAATTATTGACTTAAGACATTTAAACTTTTCCTTTTTCATTAATTAGTAAGAATTCACAAAAACATAATTCCAGTTTGACATGGTTTATTGTGTGTAGGCCAGTGACAAAAAAAATCTAAATTTAATCAATTTTAAATTCAGGCTGTAACAGAACACATTTTTGAAAAAGTCAAGGGGTGTAAATGCTTTCTGAAAGAGCTGTACATAATTTTCCTCTCTCCTCAATAAAGAAGCTACAGTAGATCAGTGACAGATGGCTGCACGTGTTTGTGTGGCTTAAGTATTTAGTGTCAGTGTGAGAGTGTGGTGGTGCTGTGAGAGAAGACAGACTTGTGGCAGTGGGTGCGGCAGGTGGGAACAGTGGGTGAGGCGGATGAGGCACAGATTTTTATTGTGGGTAGCAGAACAATGTGGTTAATTAGTCATTTTCTGATGGTGAGAAAAATCTTATTAATAGATTTTTAGTCACTAAGGTTTCAACTGGAACTCATCCTCAAATTGTTAGATAGGGTAATTTACCTATTACAAACAGCCTATGTGTCTTACCAAAGATAATGCAAACTAAACGCTGAAATAGCAGTTTGGCTTAGAATACTGACAACTGGGAATGCGAATGAATGCGAACCGAACACAACAGCGTTACAAAGTATTAGGCCTACTAAACAAAATATCATATCGATAAAGGCATGACAAACCTATATTTGGGCTAGTTACATTAACAGTAAACAATCGCAGTAAACAAAAGGCGAATGCAGATCCAAATAACCAAAACATATACAGCAGTGAGATGCAGCCATGCACAGCTGTCTTGACAAATAAATAAGATTATAGGCCAGCTTCAAAACCATGTCGCTCTCTCATGAGTTCAGTAACTTAAAAACAGCCTATAACTAATTACAAAAACCCTATTCCTTGTGTTTCCATCTGTAGCATATGCAAAACAAATAGATACTTTTTTCATTGGTTTTTACTTTCCTTAAACAATAATTGTCTACCTCACGTTTCAGCTGTCGGAGATTTGAGCACGAAATGCAACAGGGCATTGCGTGAATAGGCCTATTGGCTTAGGCGTTCACTGTATTATGAATGTATATATAAATATATATATAAACTGTTTTTACATGCTATACGCTTCAGCACTCAGCGGTCCCGTTCTGTGTGCTTGTGTGGCATTTCATTGTTGCTCCTAGACGTATCCACTTCACAATTACAGCACCTACAGTTGACCAGGACAGCTCTAGCAGGGCCGAAATGTGACGAACTGACTTATTGGAAAGGTGGCATCCTATGACGGTGCCACATTGAAAGTGACTAAGCTCTTCAATAATGCCATTCTACTGCCAATGTTTGTCTATGGAGATTGCATGGCTGTGTGCTCGATTTTATACACCTGTCAGCAACAGGTGTGGCTGAAATAGCCAAATCCAGTAAATTGAAGGGGTGTCCACGTACATTGTATGTACTGTATAGTGTTTATAGGTGTACAAAAGGAGGCTAATTTGTTAACTTTTACTGCCTCAGAAACCCGGATCCGGGAGCACCCCCCACCCCCCACACACTGATTAGCATAGATAGCATAGCTTCAGAAGTAGATAGTAGCATCTAAATATCATTAAATCACAAGTCCAAGACACCAGATGAAAGATACAGATCTTGTGAATAAAGCCACCATTTCAGATTTTTAAAATGTTTTACAGGGAAGACAAAATATGTAAATCTATTAGCTAAACACGTTAGCAAAATACACCACTATTCTAACTCCATCAGTTTCTTACTCCTTCAGGTGCTATCACCAATTCGGCTCAACTAAGATATTGATAGCCAATAACCTATAAAAAAAACCATCAGATGACAGTCTGATAACATATTCATGGTATAGGATAGTTTTTGTTAGAAAAAAGTGCATATTTCAGGTAGAAATCACAGTTTACAATTGCACCGACCATCACAAATCCACTAGAATTACTAGATAGAGCAACGTGTATGACCAATTTACTCATCATAAAACATTTCATAAAAATAGACAAAGCATAGCAATGGAAAGACCCAGTTCTTGTGATTTCAGACCATATTTCAGATTTTCTAAGCGTTTTTCAGCGAAAACACAATAAATCGATAAGTTAGCATACTACATGTTCCAACGTTACCAGAGCATCGATTCCAGCCAAAGAGCGCTATAACGTAATCACCGCCAAAAGATATTAATTTTTTCACTAACCTTCTCAGAATTCTTCCGATGACACTCCTGTAACATCATTTTACAACATACATATACAGTTTGTTCGAAAAGGTGCATATTTAGCCATACAAAACCGTGGTTACACAATGAAAATACTAGGAAATCAAGCCTCAATATGTCTGACGTCATCTATCAGAGTGATCTAGTTTAATTAAAAGCTAATCATATACTTGACTAAAAAATACAGGGTTGACAGGAATCGAAAGACAAATTAGTTCTTAATGCAACCGCTGATTTACATTTTTTAAATTATCCTTACTTTTCAATACAGGGTTGGCCAAGTGAAGCTATACCAAACAAAATGGCGATGTATGCGTTTAAAATATTTCGACAGAAACACGGTTTATCATATTAAATATTGCTTACTTTGAGCTGATCTTCCATCATATTCTTGGGCAATGTATCCTTTCTATGTTATAAACGTCTTTTGGTCGATAGATGTCCTCTGTCCTTCGAAATGTCCATCACCAACGACCGACACCCTAAAGCGTGTCCAAACTTTCAGAGTGCACGACAAAGAAATTCCTCAAAATCGCACTAAACGGATATAAATTGATATAAAACGGTTAAAATTCACTACATTATGATGTTTTTAACAACTATAACGACTGAAAACATGACCGGAGAAATACTGCTGGTTAGAAAACGATTTGGAACGAGGCAGGTCCGATGGCCTTCACGCTTGAGGCGCACGTTGAGAAAGAGGGGTCTCTGTACATTTTTGTCATTTATAATGGCTGTGAACGTCCCATAGACTTCATTGAAAACGTGATGACGTACAGACACCCAGAGGAAGACGTAGGTAGTGTCGGTTTCTTCATAGCATTCACTGTGGCCTTATAAACAGACCCCAGATCAGAGGTAAAAATTTCTGAAATCTGAACCCTGTCATGAAAAGTGCTGTAGAAATTGTTCTGTACCACTCAGAGACAAAATTTCAACTCCTATAGAAACTATAGACTGTTTTCTATCCAATAATAACAATAATATGCATATTGTACGATCAAGAATTGAGTACGAGGCAGTTTAATTTGGAAATGTAAAAAAAAAAATAATGCTAACAGCTCCCCCTATTGACAAAAGGTTAATTTTCAATTATAATATTTTTTATAAAGGTAAGATTTATATTAGATTATAGGAGTACCTTTTGTAAGCCTTAAACATTCTTCCACACCTCAATTGGAACCTCTGTGAGCACTGCCTTCATACCATAGGTGTCACGATCGTCGTAATGAGCGGACCGAGGCACAGCGTGATTGAAGTTCCACATCAATATTTCGATGAAACTTTAAACAAAAACAATGAACCAATAATGAAACGTGAAGAAGTGGTGCACATGCACAAACACAAAACAATATCCCACAAACACAGGTGGGAAAAATGGCTACTTAAATACGATCCCCGATTAGAGGCAATGATTACCAGCTGCCTCTAATTGGGAACCATACAAAACACCAACATAGAAAATGTAAACTAGAACACCCCCTAGTCACACCCTGACCTACTAAACCATAGAGAAACAAGGGCTAACAAAGTACCCCCCCCCCCGCAAATGGTGCGGACACCCCGGCTGCAAAACCTGAAACCAAATGGGGGGGTTAGGGGGGGTGACTAGTGTTGGTGGCGGCTCCGGTGCGGGTCGGAACCCCCCCAGACCCCGTATCCGACCATGGCGCCGGGCTGAACGCCGTGCCTGGACTGGGCACCGGCGCAGAGGAAGGTTGAGGCCATGGCGCTGGGCTGCCTGCTATGCCCGGCGCAGAGGAAGGTTGAGGCCATGGCGCTGGGCTGCCTGCTATGCCTGGACTGGGCACCGGCGCAGAGGAAGGTTGAGGCCATGGCGCTGGGCTGCCTGCTATGCCTGGACTGGGCACCGGCGCAGAGGAAGGTTGAGGCCATGGCGCTGGGCTGCCTGCTATGCCTGGACTGGGCACCGGCGCAGAGGAAGGTTGAGGCCATGGCGCTGGGCTGCCTGCTATGCCTGGACTGGGCACCGGCGCAGAGGAAGGTTGAGGCCATGGCGCTGGGCTGCCTGCTATGCCTGGACTGGGCACCGGCGCAGAGGAAGGTTGAGGCCATGGCGCTGGGCTGCCTGCTATGCCTGGACTGGGCACCGGCGCAAAGGAACCGGAGCTTGCTCTGAGACCTTGATGTAGTTGTTTCCTTTGCTCAGCAAGGGCTGTGGGTTTTGTGGAGCAATAGTTAATGATGCTTTGTGGGAAGCAGTTGATGTGTTCAGAGGGTCCCTGGTTTGAGCCCAAGTTGGGGCAAGGAGAGGGACGGAAGCATGACTGTTACACCTAATTCTATGTTAAAAATATATATTTCTGCGCAGGTTATTAGCATACCTCCCTGTTCAATTGTCATTTTAATGAGCATGTCATTCTGACTGTTGGAAATCAAACATCTCAATATATGCCTAGGATATTACAACACAGTACATGGGATCATAACACATATCATCAATACAGGCACATACCATGGCATCATAATTAATACACAAATATAATGATATTATCATAAAGTGCCAGATTACATTTAAACCAATAATTTTTTCTGCATATCTAAGCATACCTCTTCAGCTGAGTTTAGTTATTAATTTAACATCTGAAATTTTTTAAAACAGGACCAGTCTGAGGGCGCACGTGCCCTTGTGCCCGCTATGTGTGTGTGCGTGCGTGCGTGCGTGCGTGCCTGCCTGCGTACGTATTTTTGTGTGTGCTTGTGTGTTCACGTACGCTCGTGTGTGCGTGTGTAGGTGTGTTTGTGTGCCACTCCTTATGTTAGATGCAAAGGGTCCATCAAAGCCTGTTCTGTTCTATGAAAGCCTCCTGGGATGTGGAGTCATACAGGAGAACAGTACAGCAGCAGGGCCTTTGATGCCACACAAAATAAGGCACTGATGTTTGTCAGAAGGGTGGGAGGGAGTTCATCAATGCCCACCTGGGCAGACTGATCAGTTGACAGCGAAAGGACAGATGCCTCATCTCCACTGCACTTCTGAGTCTGAGTTCCACCCGTCCTCTGAAGTAGCAGGATCCAGCGGTAAACACACACCGCAGGATAGCATTGAGCTCATCCTCCCAGGCAGTACCTGATAATACACAGGTGGGATTGATTGACTTTGATTGCATGGCGGCACAATAGGTGGGTTGATCGTCCCTGCAGTGACACTGACTATTCATCATTGAGCTGTCCTTTAACATCACCTGATGGCACGGACTAAGACAGCAACTTCACAGCGACTTCCCACTTTTAAAAAAACGTTTCTTAATTTAGCCGAAGTCCTTGTATTCAAGCTCAAGTCGGCTATTCTAGATCTGGATGCGAGACAAATTTCCAAGAAAAAATTGGGGATTGTAAAAAAACGTTGAAAGGTTATGCGTCTGCATTTAGATTATAGTCACTTTAAAAAAAAAAATGTTTTTGCATAAATGTGACAAATATTTAGTGACTAAAAACAGAATAGTTTCATATTGCGTGTGTTGCTGCAGGGAGTTTATGTTCAGAGCATCTTTCTTTCATCCCCTTCTCCCTCCCTTCTCCCTCTCCCTCCTCTCCTCCTTTTCTCTTATCTGATGGATCCGTTCCTCTGAGACTAATTATTAGGGTTCTCTCGTTATCCCCTGTAAAATTAGTAGTCTTCTCCTTAATTTACAGCCATGTGATATTTGGTGTAATTCATTCCTGTTTAGCTATATATTACTGGCCTCTCTCTCTCTCTCTCTTGCATAGAGTTGATACGGCAGTTGATTGTGTCCTGTGGAATGTTGTCCCTCTCCTCTTGTGATTGTAATTTTTCTTACTCACTTGATTTGTTTGATATTAATAGTAAACTATTATAAATTTAACTAAGAGTAAGACTGGCCTGCTAAGGCTGAGTTTTATGGCGCCCATTCTAGCTTCCTGCAGCTAGTCTGGGCGTCGAGGACATGGGTTTTACTAGAGATAGCTTGAAGCTGACAATTGATTGATGTCTCGGTAATAAAAAACAAACAGCCACATTCCAGTAAATCATTAGTGGTGCATGTGAGACATATGTCTCTGGTCTAACTGGGCCTGCCTTCTATAGATGAGATTGTGTGTGTGACTCAAGATAAAGAAAGCCTGAAGGAATAGAACAAACATTTCAGTGTTTGTTCTCATCCTTGCATCTGGGAAACTTAGCCTGGGGGAGTAGAATAATACCCCCCCCCGTGCAGATAAACGACAGGATGAACCCAGGGTGGGTTGTGGTGCTCAATCTGCAAAGGAGGAGGGTGGAGCCAGCCATGGTTGAAGCAGTTTGAGGTTTGTTATATAAAGACCCGGTATTCTCTGTATGATTCAAGCATTCGGTCCGACAGTCAAGACTGTTGGATTGACGGCTTCATTATTGCAATAATTAATCGATATTAAATAAAGATGATTGTTTGAAGAAATGACAAAGTCTCTCTCAGTACTTAATTTCCACAACACTCTCCAATGGCTGTGTGATGTTGCCGGTAACTAAGACATGGTGTCAATCACGTCAATCCTGAGCATCCAAAACATGCTCAATGTCTGGTGCTGCCAGGAATTGTGTACAGAGCCGTGCGACATGGGGTCGTGCATTGGACTGCTGAAACATGAGGTGATGGTTGCTGATGAGTCGCACAACACTGGGCCTCAGGATCTCGTCATGGTATCTCTGTACATTCAAATTGCCATTGATAAAATGTAATTTTGTTCATTGTCCGCAGCTTATGCCGGCCCATAACATAACCCCATTGCCACTGTGGGGCACTCTGTTCATAAAGTTGACATCAGCAAACACGACGCCATCTGCCATCTGCTCAGGCCTTTTATTGTCCCCAGGACAAAGTGCACCTGTGTAATGATCATGCTGTTTGATCAGTTCTTGATATGCCACACCTGTCAGGTGGATGGATTGTGTTGGCAAAGGAGAATGTTCACTAACAGGGATGTAAACAAATTTGTGCACAACATTTCAGAGAAATAAACCTTTTGTGCGTATGGAAAATTTCAAGGATCTTTTGTTTCAGCTCATGAAACATGGGACCAACACTTTACATGTTGTGTTTATCTTATTATTCAGTAAAATACAAATATTATAGAAGAAAAGAGCCAGTGGTGCACTTCAATAATTCATTACTGCAAAATAGCTACCCGTCACGTTCGTCACGTTGGTCCTCTAGACCAAGGAGCAGCGTGATTATAATACATCTTCCTTTTTTAATAAAGAAAGACCACTTAAACAAACGTGCCGCTAATAATAACGAGTGCAGACATGCAACATCACATAGACAATAACCCACAAACCAAAATGGAAAATGGCAACCTAAATAGGATCCCCAATCAGAGACAACGATAAACAGCTGTCTCTGATTGGGAACCAATTCAGGCCACCATAGACCTACATATGCCTAGACTACACACACACACCTAGACATACAAAAACCCTAGACAATACAAAACAATCATACCCACCCTCGTCACACCCTGACCTGACCAAAATAATACAGAAAACATAGAATACTAAGGTCAGGGCGTGACACTACCTCTCTTACAGTCTATATGAACGAAATGTGGTTGTTAGTGATGGAGGAAAAATCTGAACAGTTACAGTACCAATCAAATGTTTGGACACACCTACTTATTCCGGGGTTTTTATTTATTTTTACTATTTTCTACATTGTAGAATAATAGTGAAGACATCAAAACTATGAAATAACACATATGGAAACTTTTGACCGGTAGTGTATATCATAATATTATTTTGGGATGATATTATATCGACATTTGACTCAAAGTACCGATTTTATTATTATATATTTTTTTTAAATTGCTATTATAGGTACCGTTAGCTAGCATTAGTCGGATTTACCTGTGACAAAACTCCTATAGCTTGTTCTCCATCTTCTTTTTAAATAGTGAGCCAAAAATGTTTTCAGGACTTTTATTTCCCTGATTGATCAAAACTCATTTTCTCATGCTCTCTAATGTCTTTCTACTGCATACATATAGTGAGCAATATGTTTGGAACATCAAATCACAATAAAATTGCAGTATAGAATCGCAATACATATATATTCTTGAGAATCACAATACATATCGTATATGGTGATCATTTCGTATCGTGAGGTCTCTGGCAATTCCCAGCCCTATTGGTTGTATAGGTAGACTTTCCGTCTTAGTGCTTTTATCCTCAATGTCTGTTCTAGGCACTGCAACTCCTCAGATGCCAAATCTGATTTTATTTAACCAGATACATTCTTCAGTACAATGGTCCACTAACTGCCATCTGAAATTGCCTAGAGGCACCAATTCCTCCAATTTTAAAGTGCATTGGAGATTATTCCACACGTGAGGTGCAGAAAAACTCAAAGCAGATCTGCAGAACTCAGTGGAGATGGAAGGGCTCTCCAGAGTCAGCCATCCCTGAAACCAGGTCTGGTACCTCGTAAGTCTATCTCGTAACAATAAAGTAAGGTACAGCGGAAGTTTATGCAGGAGGGCTTTATAAACAAAAAAAGTGCAATACATCAATCTATGAGACTTAGGAGGACCAGCCTGCTTTCTGATACAGAATGCAGTGATGTGTACTGAACCTATCGCCTGCAATAAAGCGTAGTTACCTATGAAAAAATGACCATCCATGATGTGAAAATTATAGTTTTGACCACGTTTCAGTATAGTGTTTTGTTTACATTTACTTTGTTTAAATAAGTAAAGTAAACTCATATTTTGGGTTCTGATGGGGTACAGCAGTTCAACTCAGCTCATGAGGCATTTATAAGTTACATTTGTCCAGAATCAATGGGTACATATCATTCACTTAAAAGTCAAAAAATGGATGAACTGCAGATTGACAGGGTTTCCCAAACTCGGTCCTCGAGACCTCAAGGAGAGCAAATGTATGTTTTTGCCCTAGCACTACACAGCTGATGCACCCCTTGGGGTCCCGAGGGCCGAGTTTGGGAAACGCTGCTTTAAATGTACGTAAAACATTCAAACAGCCAATCAGGTTCTGTCAACATCAAATAAATATAAAATATTTTGGCGAAAACTGAAATATTTTGGATATCATTTTGGAAAATGTGTAGTATGTTACAGTAATTAAAGGATAATAAATAAGCATGTACCAAAATGATTATTGACATAATATACTGTTTGTATTTACACTTCATCCCTGCATTGTATGTTACCTGTGTCACGCCCTGGCCTTAGTTATCTTTGTTATCTATCGTTGTCTCTGATTGGGAGCCATATTTAAGGCAGCCATAGGCATTAGGTAGGTTGTGGGTAATTGTCTATGTTTGACGTTAGTAGCTTGTGTCTGCACTTTCGTTTGTTAGCTTCACATTTGTTGTTTAGTTTGTATTAGTTTCGTGTTCGTTTCATCTTCTCAAATAAAAGAAGATGTATCTATATCACTGAACAACGATCGTGACAACCTGAATCACTAATATTCCCCTCCCCGTTGGTTTCTTCTATCCCATCCACAAGGCACAGCGAGGTGGTTGACTAATAACAGACTGAGAATAGTAGCTACTTTGACTGTTAACACTGTCATTACCTGCTGCGTTCTTCACTTCTGGCCATAATGATGTTAACTTTACCAGGTCTTTGCACATCACGTCATTTCAACGTGGATAATTAGATAATATTTGGTTGCGATTGTCACGGCCGTCAAATGAAGTGGACCAAGGTGCAGCGTGCTGAGCGTACATTTTCTCTTTATTAGAAACGACGCCGACAAAACAATAAACAATACAAAACAAACCGTGAAGCTTAGGGCTATGTGCCACAAACAAAGTCAACTTCCCACAAAAACAGGTGGGAAAAAGGGATACCTAAGTATGGTTCTCAATCAGAGACAACGATAGACAGCTGTCCCTGATTGAGAACCCTACCCACCAAAACATAGAAATACAAATAATAGAATACCCACCCCAACTCACACCCTGATCAAACCAAAATAGAGACATAAACAGGATCTCTAAGGTCAGGGCGTGACAGAGATGTTGATCAATGAGATTTCAACCTATATATATACTTACTCAAAAAGAGAGCCAAATGTTAGTTGAATTTCCAATGTGTTATCTTTCAACCATCTAAAAGCACAACCAAATTCCAATGGAAAAACAATGTTAAATTGGTGGTTACATTGTTACCCAAAAGTCTATCAGTGCGCTTTCAATCATTTAAAATCACAACGGAGTTCAAATGATAAGTTGTTTATTTATACAACAGATCACAGTGCTTCATCTAATAGCAAAACCAAATGTCCTGGATTGCAGTTGAGACTGTATTAAAAGTGCATGGTGCTAATGATAGATGGCATTTGAGATTCTGCTCAGATTATTACAGCAATTTTGAAGATCTCCATAGACCTGCGACGACTTATGCATGCATTCTTTAACATGCACACTTTACATGATTACATAAAAAAGAGCTGGATAGTTACAGTAACCTAAAAATGTGGTCATGGATGTGTAACTCCTTTTATTAAGGTTGAATGTTACATTATTTTCAAAGATACAGGTAGCCTTAACTTTAGCCTATTTACTGTATTACAAAAGTAATATTGAATTGTGTTTGGTTGACAACATAACTAAATATCAACATTGACAGGGCATGGTACTACAGTTTGGATAGTTCCATTTGAGCTGGCTTAACTTTTATTTTTGGTTGAGTTGGAGACGTGAATCCAACATATCATTTGTAACTTATCGACAAACTGGAATTAAAGCCAGACTAAGTCAGTGGCACAGATGGAACTATCCAAGCAGAATATACATCTCTTTCAAATGTTGATATTTGGTTGTGTTTAACAACCAAACACAATTCAATATCACTAAATAGCATACCATTTCAAATCAACCAGCGCTTGAAACCCAAGGCTTACTGTATTGTCTATTTTTAGTTGAATTCTCAATTGAATTGAAACAATAGATGTTGACAAATATCATAGCTAAGCAGGGCTTGGTTAAAACCCTGGATGGGAGGCCAAGAGGTGGCTGTAGATAAAACACATTCTCCAGTAGGAGGTGCTGCCCAGCCTACTGTTTTTTTCTGATAGTGGATATAACGTTGAATATCTGACTTTGTTTTAAAGGTACAAATTACACATATTTTATACAAAGATTGTCTATTTTGGAATGTGGTTACCATTATGACATGATCCTGTGGGTGAAATACCCTGAGAACAACAATTTACATGGATTACTTTTTTCTAAGTCCAATGTATTTTCCATGTAGATTGCACAATACAATACATTGAGAAATTACGTTGATTCAACCAGTTTGTGCCCAGTGGGTATTCTGTTGAAAAGCACATTGTCTTCTTTGACAGTAAACATCTGTACGACAGTTTACATAATGCCATTCTCAGTATAACAGAAATAGCCTGGATTTCTAGGAAATCGTCATATCGTGATGTGTCAGCATAACTTAAATAGCATCAATACTTGGAATTCCTCACATTAGCTAGGTTTCCATCCAATTGGTAACAGATTTTCATGTGAATATTCTACAATCTGCAAGAAAACAATATGCGTATTTTCCCACCAAAGACGTTTCCATCACATTTACGTGTTGAGGATAAAAGGCTCTTCGTGATGACATAGCGCACATAAAAATAGCTTTTGTAGTTCAACTCAAATGTAATGTGAACAAAATCATGTCACCAGAATAGGACCCTCGATATATTTATCGGAAAGGAGCATCAAGCTCATCACCGTGCACTTTCACCTCCCTTAGAAGTTCATCATAATTGATTTAATCTGTAGCCTAATAAACTGCATGGAGTCGTATTGGGAGGGTCACAAAACATGTCATTGCGTGACTGCAAGTTCACTTCAAATATTGATATTATATCAATATTTGCGCATAAAAGCATTTCCACCGACATTTCTCGCATAATTTATTTTACTGACACAAAAATGTTTCACCGACATTTAGAAAGTTTACTTACAAATGTTCTGTTTCCATCAGGCCTGTCGTGACTTTACTTGTATAAACATTTTGTATGGAAACCTGGTTATTGTGATGGTTACTGTACATAAGTCACTTATCTATACAGACCCACACCATGTCACTGTCCTTTACAAAACATCACAGGTTTATTACAGAGACAACCTATTGTCAGAGGAAGCAAATTAAAATGTCCTTTATTGTTATGGCTATGAGGATGCTCCAGAGAATAAACAACATTTAGAGACTCAAACACAGTTATGTTCTTAGTTCCTGATGTTGAGGCCTCTGTAGACCTTTGGTTTCATCCCAAATTGCACCCTATTCCCTATATAAACTGTGTATACCAAACATTAGAAACACCTTCCTAATATTGAGTTGCACCCCCATCCCCATTTTGCCCTCAGAACAGCCTCAGTTCATCGGGGCATGGACTCTACAATGTGTCGAAAGTGTTCCACAGGGATGCTGGCCAATGTTGATTCCAATGATTCCCATGGTTGTGTCAAATTGGCTGACTGTCCTTTGTGTGGTGGACCATTCTTGATACACACAGGAAACTGTTGAGTGTGAAAAACCTAGCATCGTTTCAGTTCTTGACACAAACTGGTGCGCCTGGCACCTACTACCATACCCTGTTCAAAGGCACTTAAATATTTTGTCTTGCCTATTCACCCTATGAATGACACACATACACAATCCATGTCTCAATTGTCTCAAGGATTAAAAACTCTTCTTTAACCCCTTCATTGACACTGATTGAAGTGGACGTAACAAGTGACATCAATAAGGGATCATAGGTTTCACCTGGATTCACCTGGTCAGTCTGTCATGGAAAGAGCAGGTGTTCCTAATGTTTTGTATACTCAGTGTAGCGCACTACTATTGACCAAAGCGATAAAAGCTATTAGGATGCAGTTATAATTCTGTTCTGTGAAGGCCTTTTGTCAAGACATTTCTAGAAACTATACATTTTTGACAGCAGTCTCTATACAACCCACCTTGAACAACTGACTAACTTTATTTGGAATGATGCTTGAATGCTTGGCTGTAACGTTGGAGGTTGGAATAGGGCATAAAACAAGAAAGAAAAGTAAGACCAATTTATGCTGTTGTTCAATATCATGACAAAGGGTTTTCTGCTGCTTAGCAGTGCAACTATGTGCGCAAACCTTCATAATTTTTATGCAGGAATTCCCATTGAGGTCAAATGACCTCTTTTATAAGGGAGAAACATCTTTTGACCAATGGGTTTATTGTTAATTGTGTAGATAATCCTTTAAGAAAACAAATTCTTCAATCATCATGTCTCTATCATAATCTGTTCAAAAGTTATTGGAGTTTTTAACCTTCTGGATGGCCAGAATTAGGGTGACTAGATCAATGGAGGCCAAAAAAAAGTGCTAAAAAATCAGGAAAATTGCATTGCGTCAGCTAGGCTAGATTCTGTGCAAGAATTGTAAATGAGAATGTGTTCTCAACCAATTTACCATATAACATCATAAATAATAAGGCCTACTGGCTACATGACAAGCTCACTGTCCCGTTGAACTCCTTATTTTTCTTCTTGAATCCGCTAGACATAAAACAATATATAGGTGAGATGGATATTGATTTTGAGACATGACATGTAGTATTTTCATATTTGAGTATACGCTTTTTATTTTAATTTGAAATTCCTATTATTTTGTGAAGATTTCTCACAAAAACAAGCGTATCTCTCTGAAATGTCAACAGAGCACTGAGCATATACCAAGAGTTTATTTTCAAAGCCTTTTACATTTAATTCAGATGGTGTCATGTTCATCTAGCATTTTGCGACCCACAGAAACAACTTTGAAGACAATGACCACAACAAGTCAAATCTTAATTTGCTTGCAGAATATCCTACTTTAAAAAATATTGCTTGTAAGGCAAGTACCGTCTGCATGTTATCACTGTTAAAGAGAAAACTAAAAAGAGAAAACATCAAATAACTAAACAAAACTTCAGAATATGAGATGCGTACAGTATTTACTCCCTTGAAGTATTACAGATGAGTCAAACCTGGCACTTTCCCTGAATCTCCATCCTATCCCCACTCCATAATCGAGTCGTTTCAGTCAAACCAGATTGTTCTCTCTTTTGTTTTGATACAGACGCTTTGAAGTTCTGGGTTTTATCATTAGCAATGACCAAGACTGCGACTCAATTATCACCCTATATGTACATAGGTCACTTCTTTTGACCAGAGCTCTATGGGCACTGATCAAAAGTAGTGCAATATATAGGGAATAGGGTACCATTTGCGACACAACCCAAGGCAGATTGAGCTGGTTTCCTTAAATTGCTGTCCTCCCTCTCTGTGATAATAACCTGCTTCCCTGTCGAGCTGGGTGCTTCCCAGTACAAGGATCTCCATTAAGCCCTGCTCTGTGTGTGTGTGTACGTGTGTGTGTGTGGGTGTGGACATGTTAGTAAACAAACAAAAATTTGACCTCGTGGGGACATTTTGTTAGTCCCCACGAGGTCTAATGCTATTTCTAGGGAGTTTAGGGTTAAGGTTAGAATTAGTGTTACGGTTAGAATTAGGTTTAGCGTTAGGTTTAGGAGCTAGGGTTAGTTTTAGGGTAAGGGTTCGGAGCTAGGGTTAGGTTTAGGGTTATGGTTTAATTTAGGGTTAGGGTAAGAGTACGGGTTAGGGTTAGGGAAAATAGGATTTTGAATGGGACTGAATTGTGTGTCCTCACAAGGTTAGCTGTACAAGACTGTGTGTATGTGCACAGAACAAAGCTAGTGTATTGGAGAGAGGGCCTGCCTGCACTGGCTGGCACTGTAAATCGTGGTTTAGATAATTTTCTTGTTTACGTCACAAAGATTTTGTGGACACTCTATCTCTCTCTCTCTCTCACACACACACACACACACTGGCACAAACTCACAAACACTCATGATTGAGACCCTCTCGTTTTTCTTACAAAGTTATTCGAGTCAGAATCAGAAACAAGGCGAAAACAAGGGGATAGCGAGAGCAAGGCTACCTCAAGCGGTGCACCGATTCACTCTTTAGACATAAACTCTTATTGCTGGATGTCATCATGCCTCATTTGCGGTAAAAACTAAATACAATTAAACAAATGTAATATTATTAGGGGAAAGCCAAAGCCACAGACATATTATTGCATTTTGCAATTACAATGGGTTAAGTAATGTTTAAATGTTAAATGCAATTATATTTCAATGTCGAATTCAATCAAGGTTTTTTTGTGGGGAGGAGAGGGGGGAGGCAGTTCCTCTGTTGATGACATAGCAGGTGAAATTGCGTTATCTAGTGTCTTGTATAACCGCCTATGAAAACATTGCCTTATATAAATCCTTGGGACAGTGTTTGCATCCCAAGGGCACCGTATTCCCTATGTAGTGCACTACTTTTGACCTATGGGCTCTGGTCAAAAGTAGTGCACTTTATAGGGAATAGGGTACTGTTTGGGACAAAACCAATATGGCCACTTTGCATCATCTGAAAATGAGCCAACTAAATCACCTTCTTTCTTCTTTCTCCAAACAAAATAAAAACGAATATTGAGATTTGTAGAAAATTTTTTGCTAAGGTACACAATAGTACATTTTGGTAGACAGAAGGTGCTCTTTGGTAAAAGGGGTAAATTGGTCATCAAAAAGAAAGGAGGACCAAGGCACTCTTCATATAATTAATTAAAATGCCTGTATTTGTATGGCATGTTCAATGGAAACAAAGTTTAAAAAGTGTTAATATTGAGATTCACTGGGGATGGAAGGATGGAATGGAAGAATAAGAATATGCTCTGTTTATTTTGTGCAGTGAAAACGCACATGGAGATGCAGATGAGGTTCATTACAGTACAGAGCACAGCAGCTGGCATGAGCATCAGTTCATTATTAAAATGAATACTAAGACAATGTAGTGTAGCTCCTGGATCTGAAGCCTTAGGCTTTTCCCATTCATTTGGTCATGTTGGCCAAATAGTTCTTATTTTGTGTCAGCACAGTTTTTGAATTGTATTGTATACATAAAATAAAAAATATATTTCTATATTTTTTATAGTGTCCACCACTGAGATTGAACAAACATCTTTCTGATCAAGAGTCATGGGATTACAGAGTCATGGGATTACACACATCTGCCACCCCATCTACAAGACATCCTCAGGACCAATGTTACCTCAACGTTACAAATTTCAGGTCTGCTGAGTGTAAACTTGAACGTTGTGAAAATTCCGCCAAGCATTTACTGTGAACTCTGAGGTTCTACTCACTTTAAGTTCATTTTAACAGTGGTCAAGTATGCTGCTGTGGCTATTTAATCATAGTGTAAACTAACGGGGAAAACTCTAGAAAGCTGAGTGAAGTTCAATCTCGTGCTTCTCTGCACGGGCTGATATTTCTTCTGCAAGGCGGTCCCGGGGAGCTGGGTGGTTGCACACGCGCAGCTTAGAGGAAACATTGCTCAGGACATGGATATACTGTACGTCAATTTAGAAGTCACTCTTGAGCGATCTGCCTGCATCCCTACTCTCATAGCTGCAGGAAGATGTTTTGAGTTGGAGGGGCATTCCATGCATCTATGATTGCGTTTGCGTAGTGGCATACAGTTGAGCAGAGAAGATTTGAGTATTTCCACTAATGGGGTGTTTTTTGTTGTTGCAGGGTCTGGATTTGTTTTAGCCTTTTATAAGCGGATGTTATGCAATTCTACATCATTTACATGAAAGAAAACATTGGCAGAACATTTTTTTATACCTCACAAATTATTGAACTTAGTGGCTTTTATGATAGTGATAAACTGAGACCAGTAAAAACAACCTGGTCTTGAATGCAAACAATAGCTCAGACCAATGAAGAGACACAAAGATTGTACACTATTAGGAGGAATATATAAATATATATATTTTAGGCTACAGTAGGCTACTAAATAAACTTTCCAGTGGCACTGACTCACCCAGTGAATAAGACGAATCCTAGGCTGCTCACCGGTTATGGCAGATTCGCTTGTTCCAATAGCCTATCTCAAGATAAACTATGTTGAAAAACAGTGCTACTCGCTCAGAATCGCCCAAAGGTTGTTTGCTTTCCAAACTGTATGTTTTTCGAAAGGTAAACTGACTTCTGCAACCAACCATAGAAATATAATCAATAGATGGCAGTTCCCATTCAACTCAGGACTGGCAGCCATTGCTAGTGTACTCATGAGTTTAACAGTCAAATTTCCAAGGTTAGATGTTCCAAAACCCTTTTATGGATTATACAGTTGAAGACGGAAGTTTACCTACACCTTAGCCAAATACATTTAAACTCAGTTTTTCACAATTCCTGACATTTAATCCTAGTAAAAATTCCCTGTCTTAGGTCAGTTAGAATCACCACTTAATTTGAAGAATGTGAAATGTCAGGGAATGATTTATTTCAGCTTTTATTTATTTCATCACATTCCCAGTGGGTCAGAAGTTTACATACACTCAATTAGTATTTGGTATCATTGCCTTTAAATTGTTTAACTTGGGTCAAACGTTTCGGGTAGCCTTCCACAAGCTTCCCACAATACGTTGGGTGAATTTTGGCCCATTCCTCCTGACAGAGCTGGTGAAACTGAGTCAGGTTTGTAGGCCTCCTTGCTCACACACGCTTTTTCAGTTCTGCCCACACATTTTCTATAGGATTAAGGTCAGGGCTTTGTGATGGCCACTCCAATACTTTGACATTGTTGTCCTTAAGCTATTTTGCCAAAACTTTGGAAGTATGCTTGGGGTCAGTGTCCATTTGGAAGACCCATTTGCGACCAAGCTTTAACATCCTGACTGATGTCTTGAGATGTTGCTTCAATGCATCCACATAATTTTCCTTCTCATGATGCCATCTATTTTGTGAAGTGCACCAGTCCCTCCTGTAGAAAAGCACCACCACAACATGATGCTGCCACCCCCATGCTTCACGATTGGGATGGTAGTCTTCGTTTGCAAGCCTCCCCATTTTTCCTCCAAACATAACGATGGTCATTATGGCCAAAAACAATTATATTTTTGTTTCATCAGACCAGAGGACATTTCTCCAAAAAGTACGATCTTTGTCCCCATGTGCAGTTGCAAACTGTAGTATGGCTTTTTTATGGCGGTTTTGGAGCAGTGGCTTCTTCCTTGCTGTCCGGCCTTTCAGGTTATATCGATATAGGACTCATTTTACCGTGGATATAAATACTTTTGTACCTGTTTCCTCGAGCATCTTCACAAGGTCCTTTGCTGTTGTTCTGGGATTGATTTGCACTTTTCGCACCAAAGTACGTTCATCTCTAGATGACAGAACGCGTCTCCTTCCTGAGCGGTATGACGGCTGCGTGGTCCCATGGTGTTTATCCTTGCGTACCATTGTTTGTACAGATGAACTTGGTACCATCAGGTGTTTGGAAATTGCTCCCAAGAGTGAACCAGACTTGTGGAGGTCTACAATTTTTTTTTTGAGGTCTTGGCTGATTTCTTTTGATTTTCCCACTGGAATTGTGATACAGTGAATTATAAGTGAAATAATCTGTCTGTAACCAATTGCTGGAAAAATTACTTGTTTCATGCACAAAGTAGATGTCCTAACCGACTTGCCAAAATTATAGTTTGTTAACAAGAAATTTGTTGAGTGGTTGAAAAGCGAGTTTTAATGATTCCAACCTAAGTGTATGTAAACTTCCGACAACAACTGTATGTCTATGGCCACAATGCAGCAAGCTGTTCTTTCCAACTGTAAGTGCTTGTGATCAAATTTTTCATCCTCTTGGATACATTTTGCTCTCTGGTGTAGTATTTTGAATTATTTTATTTATGTCTGCAAGTGGATCTTCCAGCAAGACAATATCTCCAAGCACAAATCAAAATCCACAAAGAAGTTGTTTTAATTTACCACAAAATCAACATTTTTCAATGGCCATCTGTCTCCGGACTTCAAACCTGTGGTTTGAATTGAAGACGGCATTCCATAAGCACAGACAAAGGATATCAATGATCTGGAAAAAATCTGTATGGAGGAATGGTCTAAGATCCCTCCCAATGTGTTCTCCAATCTCATAAAACATGATAGAAAAAGGTTCAGTGTTGTTATCTGCCCTAGGGGAGGGTGCTGGAGTACTGAAAACGGAGGATCCAAAATGTTTTTAGCAATTGTATTAGTATAAAACAGGGGTTGGAACCGGTTTGAGGAACAGAACCAGAACAGAAAACAAAAGTGATCTATACTGTTCTGGAAAATAACCATTATTTTAAAAGCATGCCAGCTGAAAATCTTCACATCATTCAGAAATGAGAAATTAGGGAGACCAATTTTTTATTAGAGAACAATGGATTCACTTTTTCAATCTTAGTTAAGGAGACTATAGTAATCACGTTTCAGATTGGATTTATTAACTGCAAAAAGGTAAGACGTGGTTTTATTTTAATTCTGGAGCCGCTCTACACACACAAGCTAGCTTAATAGCTAGCTAGTTTGTTAGCTCAAATCAAATCAAATTTTATTTGTCACATACACATGGTTAGCAGATGTTAATGCGAGTGTAGCGAAATGCTTGTGCTTCTAGTTCCGACAATGCAGTAATATGCAACGAGTAATCTAACCTAACAATTTCACAACAATTATCTTATACACACAAGTGTAAAGGAATGAATAATAATTTGTGCATAAAAAAATATATGAATGTGTAACGCTCTTCTACTTCGTCCTCCTCCTCAGACGAGGAGAGGCGAGAAGGATCTGAGGACCAATTTGCAGCGTAGTAATTTGACATGATATTTATTAAAGAATAAAGACAAATACGAAAAACACTTGAGAATTTACAAAATAATAAACGGAGTCAACAGACCTGAACAAACGAACTTACATAACACGAAGAACGCACAAACAGGAAAATAGACTACACAAAAACCGAACGAACAAACGAAACAGTCCCGTGTGGTGCAAACAGACACAGACACGGAAGACAACCACCCACAACAAACAATGTGAAACCACCTACCTTAATATGGTTCTCAATCAGAGGAGATGAAAACCACCTGCCTCTAATTGAGAACCATATCAGGTCACCCATTAACCAACATAGAAACACATAACATAGAATGCCCACCCACACTCACGCCCTGACCGACTAACACATACAAAAACAACAGAAAACAGGTCAGGAACGTGACAGAATGAGGGATGGTATAGAACGGCATAGGCAAGATGCAGTAGATGGTATAGAGTACAGTATATACATATGAGATGAGTAATGTAAGGTATGTAAACATTATATGAAGTGGAATTGTTTAAAGTGGCTAGTGATACATTTCTTACATACATTTTTCCATTATTAAAGTGGCTGGAGTTGAGTCAGAATGTTGGCAGCAGCCACTCAATGTTAGTGATGGCTGTTTATTAACAGTCTGATGGCCTTGAGATATTTTATTTATTTTTTATTTAACCTTTATTTAACCAGGTAGGCAAATTGAGAACACGTTCTCATTTACAATTGCGACCTGGCCAAGATAAAGCAAAGCAGTTCGACACATACAACAACACATAGTTACACATGGAGTAAAACAAACATATAGTCAATGATACAGTGAAAAAAAATAAGTCTATATACAATGTGAGCAAGTGAGGTGAGATAAGGGAGGTGAAGGCAAACAAATATATGTATAAATAAATAAAAATATAAAAAGGCCATGGTGGCGAAGTAAATACAACACAGCAAGTAAAATAAAAACTAAAAACACTGGAATGGTTGGTTTGCAGTGGAAGAAAGCGCAAAGTAGAGACAGAAATAATGGGGTGCAAAGGAGCAAAATAAATAAATAAATACAGTAGGTAAAGAGGTAGTTGTTTGGGCTAAATTATAGATGGGCTATGTACAGGTGCAGTAATCTATGAGCTGCTCTGACAGCTGGTGCTTAAAGCTAGTGAGGGAGATAAGTGTTTCCAGTTTCAGAGATTTTTGTAGTTCGTTCCAGTCATTGGCAGCAGAGAACTGGAAGGAGAGGCGGCCAAAGGAAGAATTGGTTTTGGGGGTGACCAGAGAGATAAACCTGCTGGAGCGCGTGCTACAGGTAGGTGCTGCTATGGTGACCAGCGAGCTGAGATAAGGGGGGACTTTACCTAGCAGGGTCTTGTAGATGACCTGGAACCAGTGGTTTTGGCGACGAGTATGAAGCGAGGGCCAGCCAACGAGAGTGTACAGGTCGCAGTGGTGGGTAGTATATGGGGCTTTGGTGACAAAACGGATGGCACTGTGATAGACTGCATCCAATTTATTGAGTAGGGTTTTGGAGGCTATTTTGTAAATGACATCACCGAAGTCGAGGATTGGTAGGATGGTCAGTTTTACAAGGGTATGTTTGGCAGCATGAGTGAAGGATGCTTTGTTGCGGAATAGGAAGCCAATTCTAGATTTAACTTTGGATTGGAGATGTTTGATGTGAGTCTGGAAGGAGAGTTTACAGTCTAACCAGACACCTAGGTATTTGTAGTTGTCCACATATTCTAAGTCAGAGCCGTCCAGAGTAGTGATGTTGGACAGGCGGGCAGGTGCAGGCAGCGATCGGTTGAAGAGCATGCATTTAGTTTTACTTGTATTTAAGAGCAATTGGAGGCCACGGAAGGAGAGTTGTATGGCATTGAAGCTCGCCTGGAGGGTTGTTAACACAGTGTCAAAAGAAGGGCCAGAAGTATACAGAATAGTGTCGTCTGCGTAGAGGTGGATCAGAGAATCACCAGCAGCAAGAGCGACATCATTGATGTATACAGAGAAGAGAGTCGGTCCAAGAATTGAACCCTGTGGCACCCCCATGGAGACTGCCAGAGGCCCGGACAACAGACCCTCCCATTTGACACACTGAACTCGATCAGAGAAGTAGTTGGTGAACCAGGCGAGGCAATCATTAGAGAAACCAAGGCTGTCGAGTCTGCCGATGAGGATGTGGTGATTGACAGAGTCAAAAGCCTTGGCCAGGTCAATGAATACGGCTGCACAGTATTGTTTCCTATCGATGGCGGTTAAGATATCGTTTATGACCTTGAGCGTGGCTGAGGTGCACCCATGACCAGCTCTGAAACCAGATTGCATAGCGGAGAAGGTATGGTGGGATTCGAAATGGTCGGTAATCTGTTTGTTGACTTGGCTTTCGAAGACCTTAGAAAGGCAGGGTAGGATAGATATAGGTCTGTAGCTGTTAGGGTCAAGAGTGTCCCCCCCTTTGAAGAGGGGGATAACCGCAGCTGCTTTCCAATCTTTGGGAATCTCAGACGACACGAAAGAGAGGTTGAAAAGGCTAGTAATAGGGGTGGCAACAATTTCAGCAGATAGTTTTAGAAAGAAAGGGTCCAGATTATCTAGCCCGGCTGATTTGTAAGGGTCCAGATTTTGCAGCTCTTTTAGAACATCAGCTGACTGTATTTGGGAGAAAGAGAAATGGGGAAGGCTTGGGCGAGTAGCAGAGGGGAGGGCAGTGCTGTTGTCCGGGGTAGGGGTAGCCAGGTGGAAAGCATGGCCAGCCGTAGAAAAATGCTTATAGAAATTCTCAATTATAGTGGATTTGTCGGTGGTGACAGTGTTTCCTATCTTCAGAGCAGTTGGAAGCTGGGAGGAGGTGTTCTTATTTTCCATGGACTTTACAGTGTCCCAGAACTTTTTTGAATTTGTGTTGCAGGAAGCAAATTTCTGCTTGAAAAAGCTAGCCTTGGCTTTTCTAACTGCCTGTGTATACTGGTTTCTAGCTTCCCTGAAAAGTTGCATATCACGGGGGCTGTTCGATGCTAATGCAGAACGCCATAGGATGTTTTTCTGTTGGTTAAGGGCAGTCAGGTCAGGAGAGAACCAAGGGCTATATCTGTTCCTGGTTCTAAATTTCTTGAATGGGGCATGCTTATTCAAGATGGTGAGGAAGGCATTTAACCTGTTTGGGCTATAGGGGGCGAATTGGAAAAACTGGAAAATATGCGCAAATTTTCAAACGGCCTTTTAATCAATTTCTGCTATTACAATATGCATATTGTTAATAGTATTGGATAGAAAAGAGTCTCAAGTTTCTAAAACCGTTTAAATTTTTTCTCTGAGTGGAACACAAGTCCTTTGGCAGCACTTTCCCCGACCAGGAAGTAAAATGCAAGATGTTTATGCTCGCTTCAACGCTCTGCCTATACATGGTCATGCCACTTATGACCCGAAACACACCTCGTACGCCTTCCTCTGGGTGTCAAGAGTACGTCAGAGGAGAAATCATGCGTTTATCTTGTTCTGACGTGAAATAAGACCTATTTCTTTGACGTGACCGTCAATTTCAGGAAGTCAGAAGCTTGCGACTTGGGAGAGATATCATGTTTTGTTTTGCTGCCGTTTCGGATGTGAACTATCTCCGGCTCGGATTTGATTTGATAAATGAGACCATGTCATCGTAATGTATGTTTTTTCAATATAGTTTAATCAGATTATTTGAATTTTTTCGGGAGTTTTGCCGTGTTCCGTAATGTTTATTTTGTTTACGTTGGAGAGTTCCGTGCCACTCGACGAGTACCCCTGCTAAATGAAGATGGAAAGTTGCCATTCTGAAGGGATTGAACGACTCTTCTGGACTAAGGACAACTTGATCAACATTCTGATGAAAGATCAGCCAAAGTAAGACCAAATTTATAATGTTATTTCATATATCTGTCGTGCATGTCAACTGGTCGCGCGCGCCCAAGTGTGTCTGTCTGGCGTGGCTATGCTAATTTAGCGCTACATTTAGTTTTCGATGTAAAACATTTAATAAATCGGAAATATTGTCTGGAATCACAAGAATCCTGTTTTTCAATTGCTGCACAGTATGTATTTCTCAGAAATGTTTTATGAGGAGTAATTCGGTATTTGATGTTGGTGTCTGTAAATGTTATGGCTGCTTTCTGATTGTAGCTGAAATGTAATTTATGATTTATACCATAAATATACACATTTAAAAAAAAAAAAAAATGCTATACAATAAATATGTTATCAGACTGTGATCTTATGAAGTTGTTTCTTGGTTAGTGGCTATATATATCTTCATTTGGTCGAATTAGTGATAGCTAGTGACGGAGTAAAAAACTGATGCAGTTAGAAAAGTGCTCTCTTTTGCTGACGTGGTTAGCTAATAGATTTACATATTTTGTCTTCCCTGTAAAACATTTTAAAAATCGAACATGGTGGTTAGATTCACAAGATGTCTGCCTTTCATATGCTGTATTGGACTTGTTAATGTGTAAAAGTTAAATATTTAAAAAAAATGTTTTTTTGAATTTGCCGCTCTGCCTTTTCAATGGAATGTGGGAGGAGTGCCGCTAGCGGCACCCCTGGCCCAAAAAGGTTAAAAAAAATGTCCAGGCATCCTCTACTGACGGGATGAGATCAATATCCTTCCAGGATACCTCGGCCAGGTCGATTAGAAAGGCCTGCTCGCTGAAGTGTTTCAGGGAGCGTTTGACTGTGATGAGTGGAGGTCGTTTGACCGCTGACCCATTACGGATGCAGGCAATGAGGCAGTGATCGCTGAGATCTTGGTTGAAAACAGCAGAGGTGTATTTGGAGGGCAAGTTTGTTAGGATGATATCTATGAGGGTACCCGTGTTTACGGAATTGGGGTGGTACCTGGTAGGTTCATTGATAATTTGTGTGAGATTGAGGGCATCAAGCTTAGATTGTAGGGTGGCTGGGGTGTTGAGCATGTTCAAATTTAGGTCGCCTAGCAGCACGAGCTCTGAAGATAGATGGGGGCAATCAGTTCACATATAGTGTCCAGAGCACAGCTGGGGGCAGAGGGTGGTCTATAGCAGGCGGCAACGGTGAGAGACTTGTTTTTAGAGAGGTGGATTTTTAAAAGTAGAAGTTCAAATTGTTTGGGAACAGACCTGGATAGTAAAACAGAACTCTGCAGGCAATCTTTGCAATAGATTGCAACACCGCCCCCTTTGGCCGTTCTATCTTGTCTGAAAATCTTGTAGTTGGGGATGAAAATGTCAGAATTTTTGGTGGTCTTTCTAAGCCAGGATTCAGACACGGCTAAAACATCCGGGTTGGCAGAGTGTGCTAAAGCAGTGAACAAAACAAACTTAGGGAGGAGGCTTCTAATGTTAACATGCATGAAGCCAAGGCTATTACGGTTACAGAAGTCATCAAAAGAGAGCGCCTGGGGAATAGGAGTGGAGCTAGGTACTGCAGGGCCTGGATTCACCTCTACATCACCAGAGGAACAGAGGAGGAGTAGGATAAGGGTACGGCTAAAAGCTATGAGAATTGGTCGTCTAGAACTTCTAGAGCAGAGAGTAAAAGGAAGTTTCTGGGGGCGATAAAATAGCTTAAAGGAATAATGTACAGACAAAGGTATGGTAGGATGTGAATACAGCGGAGGTAAACCTAGGTATTGAGTGATGATGAGAGAGATATTGTCTCTAGAAACATCATTGAAACCAGGTGATGTCATCGCATATGTGGGTGGTGGAACTGTGAGGTTGGATATGGTATAGTGAGCAGGGCTAGAGGCTCTACAGTGAAATAAGCCAATAAACACTAACCAGAACAGCAATGGACAAGGCATATTTACATTAAGGAGAGGCATGCTTAATCGAGTGATCAATAAGGGTCCAGTGAGTAGAGGTTGGTTGGGGTCACGGCGATCCAGACAGCTGGCCGGGTAGATGGCTATCGGTAGCAAGATAGCATAGTATGGAAGTCTATTTGTAGATACCTCGTGCGTTTCCGTCGGTAGGTTAGTGGGGTTCCGTGTGGTAGAAGGGATCAATCCAAATTGGCAAAATAGATATAGTGACCCAAGAAGAAAATAAAATAAATAAATAATAATAATAATTGTCCGATATACTTATTCAGATAGCAGCCGATAAGACAGCTAACGGTTAGCGGGCCCCAGATGAGCGATGAGTCTCTCGGTCCCTGCTTTGATGCAACTGTACTGACCTCGCCTTCTGGATGATAGCGGGGTGAACAGGCAGTGGCTCGGGTGGTTGATGTCCTTGATGATCTTTTTGGCCTTCCTGTGACATCGGGTGGTGTAGGTGTCCTGGAGGGCAGGTAGTTTGCCCCCGGTGATGCATTGTGCAGACCTCACTACCCTCTGGAGAGCCTTACGGTTATGGGCGGAGCAGTTGCCGTACCAGGCGGTGATACAGCCCGACAGGATGCTCTCGATTGTGCATCTGTAAAAGTTTGTGAGTGTTTTTGGTGACAAGTCGAATTTCTTCAGCCTCCTGAGGTTGAAGAGGCACTGCTGCTCCTTCTTCACCACGCTGTCTGTGTGGTTGGACCATTTCAGTTTGTCCGTGATGTGTATGCCGAGGAACTTTAAAACCTGTTTGGGATAGGGGGCAGCATTTTCACTTTGGATGAATCGCGTGCCCATAGTGAACTGCCTCCTACTCTGTCCCAGATGCTAATATATGCATATTATTATTACTATTGGATCGAAAACACTCTGAAGTTTCTAAAACTGTTTGAATTATGTCTGTGAGTATAACAGAACTCATATGGCAGGCAAACTTCCAAACAGGAAGTGAGAATTCTGAGAAGGGTCGATGTTAAAGTCATCGCTATTCAATTCCCTGTAATATATGGATCTGTTTGCACTCCCTACGCCTTCCACTAGATGTCAACAGTCTGTAGAACGTGGAATGAAGCCTCTAGTGTGATGTGGGGCCGGATGGCAGCTATTTGAGTCAGTGGTCTGGCAGAATGCTAGTTCCTGGTCACGCGCGCTAGTCATTAAATGGTCATGTGTTCCATTACTTATACAGACATGAAGAAATGCTCCGGTTGGAACGTTATTGGATATATATGATAACAACATCCTGAAGATTGATTCTCTACTTAATTTGACCAGTTTATTCGACCTGGAATATAACTTTTTGAAGTTTTCGTCCGAGTTCGCCTGGACCGACGCCAGAGTTTGGACATGTGAACTAAAAGTGCTAGCAAAAGTTGCTAATTGGACACTAGTAATGGACATTATTGAACAAAACAACGATTTATTGTGGAACTAGGATTCCTGGCACTGCATTCTGATGAAAGATCATCAACGGTAAGAGAATATTTATGATGCCATTTCGTATTTCTGTTGACTCCAACATGGCGGAGAAATGTTGTGTATTTCTGAGCGCCGTCTCAGATTATTGCATGGTATGCTTTTTCCTAAAGTTTTTAAAGAATCTGCCACAGCGGTTGCAGTGTATCTTTAATTATATGTAAAACATGTATCTTTCATCAAAGTTTATGATGAGTATTTCTGTTATTTGACGTGGCTCTCTGTAATTACTCCGGATATTTTGGAGGCATTTCTGAACATGGCGCCAATGTAAACCGAGATTTGTGGATATAAATATGCACATTATCGAACAAAACATAAATGTATTGTGTAACATGATGTCCTATGAGTGTCATCTGATGAAGATTATCAAAGGTTAGTGATTAATTTTATCTCTATTTCTGCTTTAGTGTGACTATCTTTGGATGGGAAAAATGGCTGTGTGTTTTTTGGATTTGGTGGTGATCTAACATAAATATAGGTTGTGTTTTCGCTGTAAAACATTTTAAAAATCGGACATGATGGGTAGTTTAACAAGATGTTTATCTTTCATTTGCTGTATTGGACTTGTTAACGTGTGAAAGTTACATATTTCTAAAAAATATTTTTTAATTTCGCGCACTGCCTTTTCAGCGGAATGTTGTGGGTGTTCCGCTAGCGGAACCCCTGGGCTAGAAAGGTTAAATTTTCTACCCTCTCCACTACTGTCCCATCGATGTGGATAGGGGTTGCTGCTGTTTCCTGAAGTCCACGATCATAGCTAGCTCTGGTCTAGCTCTCGAAAACTCTAGTTGGCATTATGTGTAATGTAATGGAATTGGGAGTCATGATCAAGGGCTAGCTCTGGTCCCACATTAGTTAACCTTTACCGAACCTCAACCCCGTATCCGGGATCACCCCCCACCCCCCACACACTGATTAGCATAGATAGCATAGCTTCAGAAGTAGATAGTAGCATCTAAATATCATTAAATCACAAGTCCAAGACACCAGATGAAAGATACAGATCTTGTGAATAAAGCCACCATTTCAGATTTTTAAAATGTTTTACAGGGAAGACAAAATATGTAAATCTATTAGCTAAACACGTTAGCAAAATACACCACTATTCTAACTCCATCAGTTTCTTACTCCTTCAGGTGCTATCACCAATTCGGCTCAACTAAGATATTGATAGCCAATAACCTATAAAAAAAACCATCAGATGACAGTCTGATAACATATTCATGGTATAGGATAGTTTTTGTTAGAAAAAAGTGCATATTTCAGGTAGAAATCACAGTTTACAATTGCACCGACCATCACAAATCCACTAGAATTACTAGATAGAGCAACGTGTATGACCAATTTACTCATCATAAAACATTTCATAAGAATAGACAAAGCATAGCAATGGAAAGACCCAGATCTTGTGATTCCAGACAATATTTCAGATTTTCTAAGCGTTTTACAGCGAAAACACAATAAATCGATAAGTTAGCATACCACATGTGAAAACGTTACCAGAGCATCGATTCCAGGCAAAGAGCGCTATAACGTAATCACCGCCAAAAGATATTAATTTTTTCACTAACCTTCTCAGAATTCTTCCGATGACACTCCTGTAACATCATTTTACAACATACATATACAGTTTGTTCGAAAAGGTGCATATTTAGCCATACAAAACCGTGGTTACACAATGAAAATACTAGGAAATCAAGCCTCAATATGTCTGACGTCATCTATCAGAGTGATCTAGTTTAATTAAAAGCTAATCATATACTTGACTAAAAAATACAGGGTTGACAGGAATCGAAAGACAAATTAGTTCTTAATGCAACCGCTGATTTACATTTTTAAAATTATCCTTACTTTTCAATACAGGGTTGGCCAAGTGAAGCTATACCAAACAAAATGGCGATGTATGCGTTTAAAATATTTCGACAGAAACACGGTTTATCATATTAAATATTGCTTACTTTGAGCTGATCTTCCATCATATTCTTGGGCAATGTATCCTTTCTATGTTATAACCGTCTTTTGGTCGATAGATGTCCTCTGTCCTTCGAAATGTCCACTAACAACGACCGAGACCGCGAAACGTTCCCAAAGCTAGAAAGTGCACGACAAATAAATTCCTCAGAATCGCACTAAACGGATATAAATTGCTATAAAACGGTTAAAATTCACTACCTTATGATGTTTTTAACAACTATAACGACTGAAAACATGACCGGAGAAATACTGCTGGTTAGAAAACGATTTGGAACGAGGCAGGTCCGATGGCCTTCACGCTTGAGGCGCACGTTGAGAAAGGGGGGTCTCTGTACATTTTGGGCTTTTATAATGGCTGGGAATATCCCATCGACTTCATTGAAAACGTGATGACGTACAGACACCCAGAGGAAGACGTAGGCAGTGTCGGTTTCTTCATAGCATTCACTGTGGCCTTATAAACAGACCCCAGATCAGAGGTAAAAATTTCTGAAATCTGAACCCTGTCATGAAAAGTGCTGTAGAAATTGTTCTGTACCACTCAGAGACAAAATTTCAACTCCTATAGAAACTATAGACTGTTTTCTATCCAATAATAACAATAATATGCATATTGTACGATCAAGAATTTAGCACGAGGCAGTTTAATTTGGAGACACAAATATGCTAATGCGGAACAGCACCCCCTATAGTTCCAAGAAGTTAAGCCAACTCTCTGAAGTTCAAAGACATTCAAAGTTTCTTCTATAGCTCCTCCATCAGTATAACTCTGTGGGCCTAATTCCGATAATGCATGTCATAACAACAAGCTGCCCAGCGCTTTATGCCCACACTGTCCAAAGCATATTTATAGCTTTCCCACTCCATAGCAAACTGCTCTATCCATTTGTGAAGTCATTTCATGTAAAAAAAAAAATGGATATCAGAAATTTAAAAAGGAACTGAAATGATTGATATAAACCGTTACTTTTTTGGTGTTCAAACCGGTTCAAAACTTTAGTTTGCAGTTCGGAAAAGTGGAATGGATTAAACAAAGTATGTTTCTGTTCTGTTCAAAATTATTTTGGTTCCAACCCCTGGTATGAAATATTTTATAATTATTATTTTTTTAAATTTCTTGGAGCATACAATATAGCTGAGTATTTGTAAAAAAAATGTACAGTCTTTTTTGCTCACTTTTATCAAGAGATCTAATAATTCCGGACCCCACTGTAAATGTTAAGAGTCAGGTCCATATGAGTACGTGGAGAGAATGCAAAGAGCACGATGCAGTTCTAGGAATTTTTGTGTTCCATGTTGGCTTTGTTTTACTGTAATGCTATTGAAGATGATAAGGACATTTCTAGACAATGGATGGCATTTGGTTGCATCATGTTTAGTGGTAGTCTGTTTTGTCATTCTGGTCAGGATCGCCGGATTCCATGATTTCTTTCTCTGACAGAGACGGAGAGATGTGAGGGATGCGTTTTGTCCATCTGTGGGTAGGAGTTCCTCGCATTCCCCTTAAGCTGGGTTCCCTGTCAGGGGGTAGACGGTTAGAGGGTTGGAGGGGTGGAGGGGTGGGGGATAAAGGAGGAGCTGACACCAGCACGATCACAGCCGTCACTCACATGGACCACTAGAGCATGACGCTTAGGCTTCTGGGACGACACCAGCAGAACCCTCTGAGGGAGAGAGAGAGAGAGAGAAGGATAGAGAGAGGAGAAGAGAGAGAGAAAAAGGAAAAAGAGACGACCCGCATTTTTACAATACAGTGCCTTGCAAAAGTATTCATCCCACTTGGTGTTTTTCCTATTTTGTTGCATTACAACCTGTAATTTAAATTGATTTTTATTTGGATTTCGTGTAATGGACATATACAAAATAGTCCAAATTGGTGAAGTGAAATGAAAAAAAACGGAAAGTGGTGCGTGCATATGTATTCACCCCCTTTGCTATGAAGCCCCTAAATAAGATCTGGTGCAACCAATTACCTTCAGAAGTCACATAATTAGTTAAATAAAGTCTACCTGTGTGCAATCTAAGTGTCACATGATCTGTCACATGATCTCAATATATATACACCTGTTCTGAAAGGCCCCAGAGTCTGCAACACCACTAAGCAAGGGGCACCACCAAGCAAGCGACACCATGAAGACCACATTACCTGCTCTCCAAACAGGTCAGGGACAAAGTTGTGGAGAAGTACAGGTCAGGGTTGGGTTATAAACAAATATCTGAAACTTTGAACATCCCACGGAACACCATTAAATCCATTATTAAAAAATTGAAAGAATATGGCACCACGACAAACCCACCAAAACTCAGGGACCAGGCAAGGAGGGCATTAATCAGAGAGGCAACAAAGAGACCAAAGATAACCCTGAAAGAGCTGCAAAGCTCCACAGCGGAGATTGGAGTATCTCTCCATAGGAGCACTTTAAGCCATACACTCCACAGAGCTGGGCTTTATGGAAGAGTGGCCTGAAAAAAGCCATTGCTTAAAGAAAAAAATAAGCTAACGCGTTTGGTGTTCGCCGAAAGGCATGTGGGAGACTCCCCAAACATATGGAAGAAGGTACTCTGGTCAGATGAGACAAAAATTGAGCTTTTTGGCCATCAAGGAAAACGCTGTCTGGCGTAAACCCAACACCTCTCATCATCCTGAGAACAAAATCCCACAGTGAAGCATGGTGGTGGCAGCATCATGCTGTGGGGATGTTTTTAATCGGCAGGGACTGGGAAACTGGTCAGAACTGAAGGAATGATGGATGGCGCTAAATACAGGGAAAATCTTGAGAGAAACCTGTTTCAGTCTTCCAGAGATTTGAGACTGGATAAGCCATTTCCCAATGTTATCCTCCAAAACATTTACAGTAGTACTAAAACTGTAAATTAGGCCATTTCCCCAGGTTACCTCCAAAGCATTTAGATTAATACTAAAACTGTCAATAATATATTTCTACCAGTGTGACTACATCCCGAAAAATACATGCCATTTTCACAATGTTACAGAAAGTTAGTCAGGACATTACCTTCTGACAACATTATCACAAAGGTTTTTGGCAAGTTGTGAGGAAAGTTGCCATGATATTACCTTGTGACAACATTGTTACGACAATGTCTATATTAGGACAGCCTCTGCTAAGACTGCAGAAGTTGTTGAGACTGAAGCTGTCCGAATAGGGACACCGTATTACAAGCAATTTTGTTTAGTAGGGATTACGTCTACCTTCATCCACCTACAGTACTGTCAACTTCTCCAGAGAAGATTGTATCTAAGTGACCTATGATAACATTATGATATGACATTGTCACAGCGTTGCAGATAGGTTGTGAGATTGTTGTCATGACAATATATTGTGACAACCAATTTGTGTCTAGTAGGGATTACTTTAAAAAAATATATTTTTTATTTTATTTAAGTAGGCAAGTCAGTTAAGAACAAATTCTTATTTTCAATGACAGCCTTGGAACAGTGGGTTAACTGCCTTGTTCAGGGGCAGAACAACAGGTTTTAACCTTGTCGGCTCGAGGATTCGATCATGCAAACTTCCGATTACTAGTCCAACGCTCTAACCACTAGGCTACCTGCCACCTTAGCTACTGTAGCCTGTCCAGGGAAGATCCTGTCTAAGTGTCTCTTGATAACAGTAATCTGATAGACACTTTATCCAGCTAGGATGTTCCCGATTGTGTCTATCCCAGATGGGCCTCTCCATGCTCTCCACTTCATTTGCACACGTCAGTGTAGTCTTCTGGTTGCGTCCAAAATAGCACCCTATTTCCTACTAAGTGCACTATTTTTGACCAAAGCGCATAGGACTATGGTGAAAAGTAGTGCACTACATAGTATATCGGGTCCCATTAGGGATGTAAATTCTCTCATACTGTTTATAGCGCTCCTACTGAGTATTAAGAGGAAGAAAGAAGAAGCAATGTTCCCAATTAACCAGACAGTGTCAGACATGCCCTTTTCAGTGTCAAAGCGTGTCTTCACATTTGGGTAGACTGCTTCAGAGGACATATACAGGGTCCTTGAGATTATTTGATTAATTTAGTTGTTTAGGACCTGAGTGGAAGACAAAATGTTTGGTTATGATACTGTGTCCTTTTCTCATGGTCAGAACAGCAGAACGCCATACCTTAGACAATGTGTAGATTTCCTAGCTACTGTATGCTGACATGTAAATGTATCTAGTTTTTTCTGCAAGCACCAGACATGCATTCAACAAGATTTTTATTTTATTGATAGCGATTGTTCACCATCGTTCAGTAACGATCAGTCTTGTTGAAGCCCAATTTACCTGGGTCAAGGACACTGTCCATGTCTTTACAGTCTTACACTAGTTCCAGATGCAGTCTGCACAATCATATTGGTAATGGCTCAGTTGGTAAGAGCATGGTTAGTTCTATCCAGGATCATTGGGGTGTTCCTACCGTAAACACTAAACCTAACCTTAACCCCTAGCCTTAATCATAAACCTTACATAACCTTAACTTCTTTGGGACAGGGGGGCAGTATTGAGTATCTTGGATAAAAAGGTGCCCAGAGTAAACTGCCTGCTACTCTGTCCTAAAAGCTAGAATATGCATGTCATTAGTAGATCTGGATAGAAAACACTCCAAAGTTTCTAAAACTGTTTAAATGATGTCTATGAGTATAACAGAACTCATATGGCAGGCAAAAACCTGAGAAATAATCCAACCAGGAAGTGGGAAATCTGAGGTTTGTAGTGTTTCAACTCTTTGCCTATCCAAGATACAGTGGAAATGGGGTCATGTTGCACTTCCTAAGGCTTCCACTAGATGTCAACAGTCTATAGAACCTTGTTTTATGCTTCTACTATAAAGGAGGGGGGAATGAGAGGGGATTGAGTCAGAGGTCTGGCAGAGTGCCACGAGCTGGTCATGCGCATTCACATGAGAGGTAGCTTGCGTTCCATCGCATTTCTGAAGACAAAGGAATTCTCCGGTTGGAACATTATTGAAGATTTATGATAAAAACATCCTAAAGATTGATTCTATACTTAGTTTGACATGTTTCTACGGACTGTAATATGACTTTGTCTGAACTTTCGCCTGGACCTGCCAGCGCGTCGTCAGTTTGGCTTGTTTACTAAATGCGCATACAAAAGGAGGTGTTCGGACATAAATTATGGACTTTATCGAACAAATCAAACATTTATTGTGGAACTGGGATTCCTGGGAGTGCATTCTGATGAAGATCGTCAAAGGTAAGTAAATATTTATAATGCTATTTCTGACTTTGTTGACTCCACAACATGGCGGATATCTCTTTGGCTTGCTGGGCTCTGAGCGCTGTACTCAGATTATTGCATGGTGTGTTTTTTCGGTAAAGCTTTTTTGAAATCTGACACAGCGGTTGCATTAAGGAGAAGTTTATCTAAAGTTATAATTTATAATAACTTTATAATTTATAAAGTTATCTCATTTATAATGAGTATTTATGTAATTGATGTGGCTCTCTGCAAAATCACTGGATGTTTTGGAAGCAAAACATTACTGAACGTAACGCGCCAAAGTAAACTGAGATTTTTGGATATAAATATGAACTTTATCGAACAAAACATTACATTTACATTTACATTTACATTTAAGTCAAAACATACATGTATTGTGTAACATGAAGTCCTATGAGTGTCATCTGATGAAGATCATAAAAGGTTAGTGATGAATTTTATCTCTATTTATGCTTTTTGTGACTCCTCTCTTTGGCTGGAAAAATGGCTGTGTTTTTCTGTGGCTATGTACTGACCTAACATAATCGTTTGGTGTGCTTTTGTCCTAAAGCCTTTTTGAAATCTGACACTGAGGCTGGATTCACAACAAGTGTAGCTTAAATTTGGTGTATTGCATGTGTGATTTCATGAAAGTTAAATTTTTATAGTAAATTATTTGAATTTGACGCTCTGCATTTTCACTGGATGTTGGCCATGCGGGACGCTTTCGTCCCACATATCCCAGAGAGGTTAACCCTTACCTTAACCGTTTTACATTTCATCTTCAATGGGGTAGGGACATCCCAAGGATCCCAGATAGCATGGACTATAAGCGCATTGCGCTATTGCCAATGTCCAAGATGGCGTAGCAGTCAGACGTCTGTCTTTGTCCTGCCGTGTCCCTTGTATATATCTTTTTATATATTTTTCTTCGCCTATCTTTTAAAATTATTTTCCTAAACCTCAACTTCTAAATACTCTCCTGCAACCTGCCTCACCCAATGTGGCGTGGATCTGTTTTATTTTTTTAAAGTATTTCTATTTACTTCGGATCAGGAATCCCTCAACTGAAGCTAGCTAGCTAACTACCTACCAGCTATCAGTCAGGAAACCATTGCTAGCGGTCATCAGCTAACCTTTAGCTCGGAAAGCTCTCGCCAGTTCGTACAACGTGACTCAAACCAGAGCATAACGGACCTATTTTTTTCTCTCCATATCCCCGGATTCCTACCGCAAACTCTGAACATTTTCATCTGGATTTTCGCAACTAGCAAGCACCAATTAGCCTGAAGCTAGCCTGGCTAGGGCTCCTGGGCTACCACCGAAGCCCACTCCTGGGCTACAATATCCGGACCCCTTCTACTGCCGGTATGGGGCACGGAACCCTGCCGATCCTCTACGACTGGAATACCGTCATAATCTGCCCGAGGATTCCAACAGGTCCCTCAGGCGCGACGTCCGCTGAAGGCCCATTCTGCTAACCGCGGCCTGCTAGCTACCTAGAGCTACTTGGAACCCTACTAATCCATGACTGGTCTATCGACGTCACCGCACGAAGAAGCAAAAACAGACTTACCTCCATCGCGACGTCCCCCAAAGGCCCTTCTGCTAACTTGCTAGCCCTGGTCTACTAACTGCTAGCATGCTAGCCCCGGTCTGCTAACTGCTAGCTTGATTGCCCCGGTCTGCTAACTGCTTGCTTGCCCCGGTCTGCTAACTGCTTGCTTGCTAGCCCCGGCCTACTAACCGCTAGCTTGTTAGCACCGGCCTGCTAACTGTCTGAATCGCCGTGTCCCCAGCCAGCCCAACCACTCACTGGACCCATATGTTCACTTGGCTACGCATGCCTCTCTCTAATATCAATATGCCTCATCCATTACTGTCCTGGTTAGTGATTACTGTCTTATTTCACTGTAGAGCCTCTAGCCCTGCTCAATATGCCTAAACCAACCATGTTGTTCCACCTCCTACATATGCGATGACATCACCTGGTTTAAACGTCTCTAGAGACTATATCTCGCTCATCATTACTCAATGCCTAGGTTGACCTCCAATGTACTCACATCCTACCTTACCTTTGTCTGTACACTATGCCTTGAATCTATGCTATCGTTCCCCGAAACCTGCTCCTTTCACTCTCTGTTCCGAACCTGCTAGACGGCCAGTTCGTATAGCCTTTAGCTGTACCCTTATCCTACTTCTCCTCTGTTCCTCTGGTGATGTAGAGGTTAATCCAAGTCCTGCAGTGCCTAGCTCCACTCCCACTCCCCAGGTGCTCTCATTTGTTGACTTCTGTAACCGTAAAAGCCTTGGTTTCATGCATGTTAACTTCTTGCAACTATAGGGGGTGCTGTTCCGCATTAGCATTTTTTGGTCTCCAAATTAAACTGCCTCGTGCTCAATTCTTGATCGTACAATATGCATATTATTGTTATTATTGGATAGAAAACACTTTCTAGTTTCTATAGCCGTTGGAATTTTGTCTCTGAGTGGTACAGAACTACTTCTACATCACTTTTCCTGACAGGGAGTCAGATTTCAGAAATTTTTACCCCTGATCTGGGATCGGTTTTAAGGTGCCAGTAGATGCTATAGAGAAACCGACACTGCCTACGTCTTCCTCTGGGTGTCAGTACGTCATCACGTTTTGAATGGATTCGATTGCGCAATCAGAGCCACTATAAAACACGAAAACGTAGAAGTACCGCTCTCTTCCTGCATGCGTCATGCGCAAAATGGACATCAGACCTGCCTCCTTCCAAATCGTTGTTTAGAGAGTGATATTTCTCCGGTCATGTTTTCAGTCGTTATAGTTGTTAAAAACATCATAATGTAGTTAATTTGAACCGTTTTATAGCAATTTATATCCGTTTAGTGCGATTTTGAGGAATTTCTTTGTTGTGCACTCTGAAACTTTGGACACGTTTCGGGGTCCCGTTCGATCGTTAGTGGATATTTCGAAGGACAGAGGACATCTATCGACCAAAAGAAGATTCGACCCAAGAAAGGATTCTTTGCCCAAGATTCTGATGGAAGAACAGCTCACAGTAAGAACAATTTATGATGATAAATCGTGTTTCTGTCGATAAATGTTAAACGTTTATGTCGCCATCTTGTTTGCTATAGCTTCGCTTGGCGCAACCTGTATTGAAAAGTAAGGATAATTTAAAAAATGTAAATCAGCGATTGCATTAAGAACTAATTTGTCTTTCGATTCCTGTCAACCCTGTATTTTTTAGTCAAGTATATGATTAGCTTTCAATTAAACTAGATCACTGAAAGATGACGTCAGACATTTTGAGGCTTGATTTCCTAGTATTTTCATTGTGTAACCACGGTTTTGTATGGCTAAATATGCACATTTTCGAACAAACTGTATATGTATGTTGTAAAATGATGTTACAGGAGTGTCATCGGAAGAATTCTGAGAAGGTTAGTGAAAAAATTAATATATTTTGGCGGTGATTACGTTATAGCGCTCTTTGGCTGGAATCGATGCTCTGGTAACGTTTTCACATGTGGTATGCCAACTTATCGATTTATTGTGTTTTCGCTGTAAAACGCTTAGAAAATCTGAAATATTGTCTGGAATCACAAGATCTGGGTCTTTCCATTGCTATGCTTTGTCTATTCTTATGAAATGTTTTATTAAGAGTAAATTGGTCATACACGTTGCTCTCTATAGTAATTCTAGTCGTCTTGTGATGGTAGGTGCAATTGTAAACTGTGATTTCTACCTGAAATATGCACTTTTTTCTAACAAAACCTATCCTATACCATAAATATGTTATCAGACTGTCATCTGAAGAGGTTTTTTCTTGGTTAGTGGCTATCAATATCTTAGTTTAGCCGAATTGGTGATAGCACCTGAAGTAGTAAGAAACTGATGGAGTTAGAAAAGTGGTGTATTTTGCTAACGTGTTTAGCTAATAGATTTACATATTTTGTCTTCCCTGTAAAACATTTTAAAAATCTGAAATGGTGGCTTTATTCACAAGATCTGTATCTTTCATCTGGTGTCTTGGACTTGTGATTTAATGATATTTAGATGCTACTATCTACTTGTGAAGCTATGCTAGCTATGCTAATCAGTGTGTGGGGGGGTGAGGGGTGATCCCGGACCCGGGGTAGAGGCTCGTTAGAGGTTAACATTAGAAGCCTCCTCCCTAAGTTTGTTTTACTCACTGCTTTAGCACACTCTGCCAACCCGGATGTCTTAGCCATGTCTGAATCATGGCTTAGGAAAACCACCAAAAACCACCAAAAACCCTGAAATCTCCATCCCTAACTATAACATTTTCTGCCAAGATAGAACTGCCAAAGGGGGCGGTGTTGCAATCTACTGCAAAGATAGCCTGCAAAGTTCTGTCTTACTATCCAGGTCTGTACCCAAACAATTCGAGCTTTGTTACGAATCCCTTTGGCCCTGCAGTCTAGGGGGGGATGGAAACGAGACCCGTAACATAACTCATGCAAATCAGAATAGTGAAAAAGTAACAGTGAAAACGAAAAACCACAGACAACTTAAAAACTTCTTCTTAATAGGGGGCACTGTTTTCACTTTGGGAAAAAATCGTGCCCAAATTAAACGGCATCGTACTCTGTTCTAGATCATACGATATGCATATTATTATTACTATTGGATAGAAAACACTCTGAAGTTTCTAAAACTGTTTGAATTATATCTGTGAATAAAACAGAACTCATTTGGCAGCAAACTTCCAAACAGGAAGTGAAAATTCTGAAAATGGGGCTCTGTGTAAGGCCTTGCCTATTCAATTGCCTTATATTTATGGTTCTGTATGCACTTCATATGCCTTCCACTAGATGTCAACAGGCAGTAGAATGTTGAATGGGGTGTCTAGCTTGATGTGAGACCGAATGAGAGCTTTTGGAGTGACAGGTCCGCCCTATTGGCAGTATTTAGCTGCGCACCAGGGAACACCACATTGTTTTCTGCAATGCGTTAGGTATACACGACGAAATGCTCCGTCTTGGACTTTATTGAATACATATGAGAAAAACATCATAAAGATGGATTTTCAACTGAGTTTGACCAGTTTATTCGACGTTTATTGTGACTTTTGGAATTTTTCTTTCCATGCGCCAAGAGTTGATGGACATGTGCGTATTCCAGTTCCGCGTATTCCAGTTCCGCCATCTACCGTCAAACACTCATGGTTTATTTGGTAATCACACGGTAAAGGGGGGCGGGAAAAGGGGCTGAGCTGGACCCAAGGAAAGAAACAAATATCCAAAAACACCCCTAAGCTAGACTATCCTACTTCAATACAGCTAACTAACTAACCAAAAATAGAGCGGGTGGTCCGCCAGTTCTAACTAGTGTTCTTTAGACAATATTTACCTACGGGTAGTGTATGCCCATGGGCGACTTGTCTTGGTACCCCCTTTTCCCACCATCAAACAAACAGTCAAACAACATAACAAAACAATACTCACAGGATAACGGATAAAGTGACATGTAGTTGCAAAGAGAGGGAGAGAGAGCGTGAGAGAGATTGAGAGAGTGGGAGAGAGTGACTGCGAGAGTCGGAGAGTTTTAGAGAGACTTTGAGAAAACAACTGAATGGGTTTATAAACCAAGGGAAAGGGGATGTGATTGGCTAATGGAAACAGGAGGAGGTGTGTCTTCAGATTGATGACTGATTGGGGAATGATGATTGACACCTTTGAGGGGAGAAGGAAAGAAAAGAAATACACACACACAGGATACACACTCAGGACACCTGTATCCGTAACAAGCTTCTACTTCTAAAAATGCACCTTTCCAGAAACAAGTCTCTCACTGTTGCCGCTTGCTATAGACCACCCTCTGCCCCCAGTTGTGCCCTCGACACCATATGTGAACTGATTGCCCCCCATCTATCTTCTGAGCTCGTGCTACTAGGTGACCTAAATGCATGCTATTCAATCGAACACTGCCCGCACCTGCCCACCCGTCCAGCATCACTACTCTGGACGGCTCTGACTTAGAATACGTGGACAACTACAAATACCTAGGTGTCTGGTTAGACTGTAAACTCTAAGTCTAGAATCGGCTTCCTATATCGCAACAAAGCATCCTTCACTCATGCTGCCAAACATACCCTCGTAAAACTGACCATCCTACCGATCCTCGACTTCGGCGATGTCATCAATAAAATAGCCTCCAACACCCTACTCAAAAAATTGGATGCAGTCTATCACAGTGCCATCCGTTTTGTCACCAAAGCCCCATACACTACCCACCACTGCGACCTGTACGCTCTCGTTGGTTGGCCCTCGCTTCATACTCGGCGCCAAACCCACTGGCTACAGGTTATCTACAAGTCTCTGCTAGGTAAAGACCCCACTTATCTCAGCTCACTGGTCACCATAGCAGCACCCACTCGTAGCACGCGCTCCAGCAGGTATATCTCACTGGTCACCCCCAAAGCAAATTCCTCATTTGGTCGCCTTTCCTTCCCGTTCTCTGCTGCCAATGACTGGAACGAACTGCAAAAATCACTGAAGCTGGCGACTCATATCTCCCTCACTAGCTTTAACCACCAGCTGTCAGAGCAGCTCACAGATCACTGCACCTGTACATAGCCCATCTGTAAACAGCCCATCTATCTCCCTCATCCCCATACTGTATTTATTTATTTATCTTGCTCCTTTGCACCCCAGTATCTCTACTTGCACATTCATCTTCTGCACATCTACCATTCCAGTGTTTATTGCTATATTGCAATTACTTCGCAACCATGGCCTATTTATTGCTTTAACTCCCTTATCTTACCTCATTTGCACTCACTGTATATAGACTATTTTTGTTTTCTTTTTTTCTACTGTATTATTAACTGTATGTTTTGTTTATTCCATATGTAACTCTGTGTTGTTGCAAATGAGAACTTGTTCTCAACTAGCCTACCTGGCTAAATAAAGGTGAAATATATATTTATATTTTTTTAAATGTCATGTTTTCACAAACTGAAAATAGATACACTGACTGGACTATAAGTCACCCAGGAGTGTTCATAATGTTTTGTACCATCAGTGTATATTATTCTGTTATATATTGTCTAATTTCTTACCTAATTTAACAAAGCTTCTGCTCACAATTTTGCCTTATCAATCCTCGGAAACCCCATAAATGTCAAATCAAATCGAATATTATTTGTCACATGCTTCGTAAACAACAGGTGTAGAATAAAAGCCAATTTATGTTTGATCCGGAAATGTGGTTGGAGGGGCCGTGTGGATGGTGTAACGCAATTGCGGAGCCTCCAGAGGCATGCAGAGACCAACATTTGCTCTGTACCGCTTTGCCGTGCGGCGCCAACATTTGAAACAATGCGGAGGGCCCCCGAATTGCTCCGCATTGACATAATTGGTTGTCGGCAGGTGGGGGCGGGAGGTCCAGTATAAACACAAATTCACTTCCTTGCCAACTTCCTTTACAACACCACTGCTATGCTCCATGAAGTATGAATGCCCTTACTTCTGCAGAAGCCTTATCACCCTAAATGCTACCGAAGAATTTCTGCACAAACTGTCAGAAAGCGTCTCAGGGAAGCTCATCTGCATGCTCGTTGTACTCACCAGGGTCATGACCTGACTGCAGGTTGGCATCATAACTAACTTCGTGGGCAAATGCTCACTCACCTTCGATGGCCACTGGCACGCTGGAGAAGTGTGCTATTCACAGATAATTCCTGGATTCAACTGTACCGACCAGATGGCAGTCATTTGTGCGAGCGGTTTGCTGATGTCACCGTTGTGAACAGAGTGCCCCATGGTGGCGGTGGGATTATGGTATTAGCAGGCATAAGCTATGGACGATGAACACAATTGTATTTTATCGATGGCAATTTGAATGCACAGAGATCCTGAGGCCCATTGTCATGCCATTCATCCACCACCATCACTTCATGTTTCAGCATGATAATATACGGCCCCATGTCGCAAGGATCTGTACACAATTTCTGGAAGCTGAAAAGGTCCCAGTTCTTCCAGACATGTCACCCGTTGACTATGTTTGAGATCCTCTGGGTCGACGTGTACGACAGCGTATTCCAGTTCCGCCAATATCCAGCAACTTCACGCAGCCATTGAAGAGAAGTGGGACAACATTCCATAGATTAAGGCCTATGAAATTTATTTCAATTGACTGATTTCCTTATACAAACTGAAATTGTTGCAAGTTGCGTTTGTATTTTTGTTCAGTGGTATCTATAGATACCTGTCTGAAGCAGAACTTGTGCTTCAGAAGTGGAGGATGAATAACTAAGCTACAACCTCAGAGTACAGTTAAGGAAAGAGGGATGAAAGAGTAAGGAGTGATGAAAAAACATAACGATAAGGGGATCATCTACCGAAATTCCTTCCTTGTATACCTGTTTTCTATCCTTTTATACCTGTCTACATGAGCAGCAGGGCATTTTGTGAAGTTGCTAAATGTTTCATGAAGTGTGTGTGTGTGTTGTTGTTTAAAGTCTTGCCAGATCCCTCTATCTCATCTTTTCCTCTAGTATTTCTCCTGTGCTTCCCCATGCCTCTGTGGTGTGTATAACTTGCATCATAATTCAATTAAATTGGGAATAGTGTTTCTGCTGAATATAAAGCCAGTACAGTCTTATCAGGGCCACCTCTAGTGTTTTGGCGGCTCCAAAGAGAGATGTATTAGACTACAGAAAGGCTGATATGAGCTGCTAAATCAGCTGTTTACTTGTATACCATTCTGCTCAGATCCTCTACCCAAGCCATCCTCAGCAGGCGGAAGCTGTCCTCATCCGGACCCAGAACGGAGTCAATACAAAAATAAAATACAAAAATTATATAAGAAACTCAGTCGGGCTTTCAACTTACTGTTGAAAGTTGTAATAGTAGAATGCACAAACTGCAATTTCAAAATGTGGTAATGCATCAGCAGTTTCTCTTGTTATGTCAGTCACTGCAGACTTCAGAGAGTTATTTTTCTGACATTTGATCAACTAGCCCATGTCAGCTAACGTTTTTTAGGTACAGTTTTTTGTCCGTAGATTTTGTTTTATTGTTTGAGTCACTCAGATATCACATGAATACACATAAGACATGTCAAAATGTGTAGCTGTGCAGGAAATGAGCTTGAAAACTGCTAATTTTTGCGAGGTGGGTGTTTGTTCCTACACCGATAAATGACAATGTAATGCAGCAAAATATTTTCCATCTCTATATACAGTATATATGATAGTATAAATACCTCACATGTGACTTGTAATAAGACTAAGCAATTAGCCAATAAAATGTTTATCTGACTCCGTAAAGATGATTTAGCAATATGCAAGAACACTATACTGTAGTTGGGTTATAGTAGTAGGCAATCAATACATGTCTGAGAATGGAATTCCAGTTACAAGTGTATTATTGAATTACTTTCAAAAATGAATGGATTCACATACAAGGCATAAAGCTTAAGTTGCAAAGCATTACAAGGCATTATTCTAAGCATGATCAGAGAGAGAAAGAGAGAGACAAAGAAACCATGCTTTGTGCCATGGCCCATAGCTAATGGGAGAGAGAAAGAGAGAGAAAGACTGTAGGTATCTCATCACAGCAAGTCAGGGATATAATTGAAAGAACAATGAATCTAGGAGTCTTTTATAAGCATCTGAGTTGTTTGGATTCAAAATCCAGATTTTTTTTACCAATAGTATTACTGTATAGTTAACCTTCAATCAGACATCAGGCCTACAGGATGTAACCTCTTCGTTTCAGAGCTGAGACAATGGGGGTTGCAAGACCAACACAGAAAATGTTGAATTCCTTATACAACACTGAGAAAATTCTTGCAAACAGTTGATAAGAAGAGTCACTTCGAGGGCTGTCCTACATAATCCTCCCTTGATCACATCTGATTCTGCATCAGACAGAAGTGTTCAAAACTGGACGGGCAGCACTGTGGTCACTGTAAACAAACTTCAGACCAGCAGTTCATGGTCCTATCATCATCACTTCAGGAGTGTCTTTTTGGCAGATAGCATTGTCTTCTTTAGACATTCAAATTTCCTGCAAGCAAGCTTAAAAGGAATGCTCAATTCTTCTTTATGAGAGCAAACACATACTGTAACTGAAGGTACATCACAGATTAATACACATTCCAATTAACATAAAATTGTCTGTTTATCTGATTGGATTAGTCAATAGCATCTTCAGATGTGGTTTTATAAAATCAGTCAGATGAATATAAAAGATGATCAAAGATCACTGCATCATAAAAACAGTATTATTGAAATTAAACATCTCAAACTCTTCTCCCTTTGAGAGAAAATAGATGATCTTTGAATATGAGAAAATAAACAAAGAAACAGAATTTTGAAATAATCCAGAACAATTATTAAAATAAATCAAAACAATGTTCAAGCAACTGAAAATGTGAATCTAGCACGTTGGAGGTCTAGCCAATGTGTGAGAATTACAACGTAGGTTCAGTGGTTTCACAAGCAATATCGAAAATTACATTTATTAGCATCTCAGTTTACAGCACCCAACATTAGCATACCAATGGTGAAAGATCTAAGGCCATGTTGTTATGAAACAAGGCCATTACGTTTCATAGCACACACACATCTATACATTCAGCTGGACTTATGCAGTACGCATTGTAAAACAAACTATTATTTGTGACTTAATAGGAGCCATTACATTTTGTCTAGCACTCTGTATACATCAAAGAAAGCACATTCACAAAAGTAACCTATATAGCCATCACAAATGGATATAGAAATGATTGAGTTGCAAAGGAAGAATTTATTAAAATATCATCGTCATATAATCAAACATCCTAAGTTTTAGGAGAAAGCTCAAAATCGACCCTATGCTGCAGGTAGAATCGAGACTGTCTGCCCCTCCCTAAATCCCAACATCTCTGCATCATATGACTGCTTCTGTGACAAGAGTTGCAAAACCTAACTGAATAGTTGGTTCTACTCTGTGGGCCGGCAGGCTGCCTAAAGTGTGCAGGAGGATTTCCTCTGCCTAGGTTCCAACAGTGCCTGACCATATGCCCTTCCTTTTATAGAAATCACAACAAAGCTTTGTGGGCTGTTTGGGATTAGCCTCCATACCTGTCCCAATAGCTGCAATGGGAGCTATTATTTCAGTAGTTTGGCCAGCTCGCACACTAGAGAGCAGGTTGGACGTGCACACCACACCCATGAATTGGACTGACTGTGCGTCCATCCCGCTATCTGTATCCGAGTCAGACAAATCACTTTGGAGCCTATTTTTGTTAGAACAAATCTCATGTAGAAACAACCTAGCCACATCATGCTATTTTTGTTCTAAGAAATCTCATGTAGAAATGACCTAGCCACATCATGCTATATTTGTTCTAAGAAATCTCATGTAGAAATGACCTAGCCACATCATGCTATATTTGTTCTAAGAAATCTCATGTAGAAAGGACCTAGCCACATCATGCTATTTTTGTTCTAAGAAATCTCATGTAGAAATGACCTAGCCACATCATGCTATATTTGTTCTAAGAAATCTCATGTAGAAATGACCTAGCCACATCATGCTATTTTTGTTCTAAGAAATCTCATGTAGAAATGACCTAGCCACATCATGCTATATTTGTTCTAAGAAATCTCATGTAGAAATGACCTAGCCACATCATGCTATATTTGTTCTAAGAAATCTCATGTAGAAATGACCTAGCCACATCATGCTATATTTGTTCTAAGAAATCTCATGTAGAAATGACCTAGCCACATCATGCTATATTTGTTCTAAGAAATCTCATGTAGAAATGACCTAGCCACATCATGCTATATTTGTTCTAAGAAATCTCATGTAGAAATGACCTAGCCACATCATGCTATATTTCGCATGCTTTAAAGTCTGATTGCAACTGCTCTATTTTGTGCTCTGATGTGCTGTGGGACTTCACAGTGGTATCAAGCATGTTCATGTCTAGTTCGCTGTGTCGCAATTCAAAAACACAACAAGCTCTATAAATAACATCTTCATACATGTTTTCTTATACATGCCAATATATTGCTAGTAATGAAGAATTTCATCAATAGTCAAATCAAATACGAGGTGATTACCATAACTCAAAAATATCTGTAGCTTGCACCTTATCCATTGCGTAGACTCCATGTTCGTTATATGTCAGGAAATGTCATGGAATAAATAATCAAAACTTCATATGGACCCACAGGTGCAACACTGAAGGATAGGACAATCCTCTAAATAAACTCACCCGAGCTGGACCTTCAAAGTAATCAATAATACTTCATATTATCCAGTTGCCATTCACTGTACTGTAATTATTAATATAATCCACAAGTTCCTAAGGATCTATCGCTAGAGGGCACCATTTAGTAATATATTTGACATGTACATACAGTAAATATGATATTATAAATACCTCACAAGCAACTCCTAAGTAATTAGCCTATACTCCATAAAGATTATTTAGCAATATGCAAGAACACTATACTATAGTTGAGTTACAGTAATTGGCAATCAATTAATGTCTGAGAATGGAATTCTAAATACAAGTGTATTATTGAATTACCTTGTAAAATGAACGGATTCACATACAAGGCATAAAGCATAAATTGCAAAGCATTACAAGGCATTATTCTAAGCATGATCAGAGAGAGAAGGAGACAAAGAAACCATGGTTTGTGCCATGGCCCATAGCTAATGGGAGAGAGAGAGAAAGAGTGTAGGTATATCACCACAGCAAGTCAGGAACATAATAGAAAGAACAATGTATTTAAGACCGTTTTATAAGCATCTGAGTTGTTTGGATTCAAAATCTGAGTGGTTGACCAATAGTATTACGGTAAAGTTAACATCCAATCAGACATCGGGCCTACAGGATGTAACCTCTGCTTCTCAGAGGTGAGACATTTGGGGTTGGCAAGACCATTGAATCAGATGGCTCATTCATCACAAAACACATTGATATTGCCAACTACTTTAATGGCTTTTTCACTGGCAAGATATGCAAACTTAGGAATGACATGCCAGCAACAATCGTTGACACTACATATCCAAGTATATCTGACCAAATTATGAAAGACAAGCATTGCACTTTTCAATTTCCATAAAATGAGTGTGGAAGAGGTGAAAAAAGTATTGTTGTCTATCAACAATGACAAGCCACCGGGGTCTGACAATCTGGAGATAAAATTACTGAGGATAATAGCGAACAATATTGCCACTCCTATTTGCAATATCTTAAATGTAAGCCTACCAGAAAGTGTGTGCCCTCAGGCCTGGAGGGAAGCAAAAGTAATTCCGCTACCCAAGAACAGTAAAGCCCCCTTTACTGGCTCAAATAGCCGACCAATCAGCCTGTTACCAACCCTTAGTAAACTTCTGGAAAAAATTGTGTTTGACCAGATACAATGCTATTTTACAGTAAACAAATTAACAACACACTTTCAGCATGCTTATAGGGAAGAACATTCAACAAGCACAGCACTTACACAAATGACTGATAATTGGCTGAGAGAAATGGATGATTATGGGGGCTGTTTTGTTAGACTTCAGTGCGGCTTTTGACATTATCGATCATAGTCTGCTGATGGAAAAACATATGTGTTATTGCTTTACACCCCCTGCTATATCGTAGATAAAAAGTTACTTGTCTAACAGAACACAGAGGGTGTTTTTTAATGGAAGCTTCTCCAACATAATCCAGGTAGAATCAGGAATTCCCCAGGGTATCTGTTAAGGCCCCTTACTTTTTCTTTACTAAGGACATGCCACTGGCTTTGAATAACACCATTGAGCCTATGTATGCGGATGACGCAACACTATACAAGCATTTCGCTACACCCGCAATAACATCTGCTAAACACGTGTATGTGACCAATAAAATTTGATTTATACACGTCAGCTACTACAGCAACTGAAATGACTGCAACACTTAACAAAGAGCTGCAGTTAGTTTCAGAATGCGTGGCAAGGAATAAGTTAGTTCTAAATATTTATAAAACTAAAAGCATTGTATTTGGGACAAATTATTCACTGAACCCTAAACCTCAACTACATCTTGTAATGAATAATGTGGGAATTGAGCAAGTTGAGGTGACTAAACTGCTTGGAGTAACGCTGCATTTTAAACTGTCATGGTCAAAACATATTGATACAACAGTAGCTGAGATGGTGAGATATCTGTCCATAATAAAGGGCTGTTTTGCCTTCTTTTTGACTCTATCAACAAGGCATGTCCTACAGGCCCTAGTTTTGCCACACCTGGACTACTGTTCAGTAGTTTGGTCAGGTGCCACAAAGAGGGACTTAGTAAAATTGCTGTTGGCTCAGAACAGGGCAGCACGGCTGGCCTTTAAAAGTACACGGAGAGTTAACATGAATGATATGCATGTCAATCTCTCATGGCTCAAAGTGGAGGAGAGATTGAAGTCATCATTACTTATTTTTGTAGGAAGTATTGACAGGCTGAATGTACCGACACCCATGCATACCCCGCAAGACTTGCCACCAGTGGTCTCTTCACAGTCCCCAAGTCCAGAACAGACTATGGGAGGCGCACAGTACTACATAGAGCAATGACTAGATGGAACTCTATTCCACATCAGGTAACTGATGTAAGCAGTAGAGTCAGATTTTAAAAAACAGGTAAAAATACACCTCCCAGTGGGGACTGTGAAGAGACATACACAAAGGTACAGACACACATGTTGTAATATTGTTGTATGGTGGTATTATACAGTACCAGTTTTGACACACCTACTCATTCAAGGGTTTTTCTTTATTTTAATATTTTCTACATTGTATAATAATAATGAAGACTTCCAAACTAGGAAATTGTAAGGGGTGCGTGCTGGTGGCAGAGAAGTCAGGCGCAGGAGAGCAAAAACTGTGTTACAACGGAGCAGTTTAACTTCTTGCCACTAGGGGGGTGCTATTTCGACATAGCACAAATGTGTATCCAATGTAAACGGTCTCCTACTCAATTCTTGCTCGTACAATATGCATATTATTCTTACTATTGGATAGAAAACTCTCTCTAGTTTCTAAAACCGTTGGAATTATGTCTGTAAGTGAAACAGAACTCGACTTAGAGCACTTTTCCTATGTCTGTGTGAGAATGGGAAATTTTATCATCTGCTTTGAGACCTGTCTTTAACTTTGCCTGTCTTCTATTGGTTGAGATGCACTGCATACGCCTTCCCCTGGCTGTTAGCGAATAGGGAGAGTTGAAATGACGTGGCTACGTATTTCCCAAAGTTTTTAAATTGATTGGAACCGAGGTGTCCGACCTTTCGGGACTTCGCGCTGACGCAAAGAGGGTCTTGGCATGTCTTTTTAGAACGTCTGGTTTTAGCTCCTAGAAGTATCCGGCTCTGTTTTTATTCGCTATAGGCTTTAAAGACATCATAATCTTGTTATTTTGAACCGAATTATACCAGTTTAGGTCAGTATATTGCGATTTTCAGGTATTTATTTCCATGGCGCTGTAGAAACGTGGGTGTCTCTCTCTCGAATGCCATTCTGTACTGCTAATTGCAACGTCGAGGGAAACATTCTCCAACCCAGCAACGATTCTTTTGGCCAACGGACACCTTTCACAAGATTCTGATGGGAGTTCAGCTAATAGTAGGTACTATTTATGCTGATAAAACGTTGTTCTGTTGAAAAAGAAAAATGTATTAGACGCCATTATTTTCCATGTAGCGTTGTGCTATCGCACCCTGTATTGTACCCAGTATTGCGCAGTAAGGTTAATTTTAAAAATGTAATTCAGCGATTGCATTAAGAACTAATTTCTCTTTCAAATGCTGTCCAACCTGTATTTTTTTAGTCAAGTTTATGAATAGTTTTCGATAAGATTAGGTGCCTTTCCAAAATGGCGCCGGACAGATTGCTTGATTTTTTGCCCACTAAACACGTTGTGTAACCACGAATTGTGCGGCTAAATATGCACATTTTCGAACAAACTATATGCATTGTGTAATATGATGTTACAGGACTGTCATCTGAAGAATTCTGAGAAGGTTAGTGAAAAAATTAATAGCGTTTGGTGGTTTATAACGTTATTGCTATTTTTGGCATGAATCAATGCTACTGTGTGACTGACTTGTAGTAAGCTAAGATAACGCTATATTGTGTTTTCGCTGTAAAACACTTAGAAAATCTGACATATTGGCTATATTCACATGATCTGTGTCTTTCATCTGCTGTACGCTGTGTATTTTTAAGAAATGTTTTATGATGAGTAATTAGCTAATACACGATGGTCTCTGTAGTTATTCTAGTCATTTTAGTGATAGTTGTAATGGGGGCTGCAATTGTAAACTATGATTTATACCTGAAATATGCACATTTTTCTAACAAAACCTATGCTATACAATAAATATGTTATCAGACTGTCATCTGATGAGAATTGTTTCTTGGTTAGTGGCTATTTATATCTTTATTTGGTTGAATTTGTGATAGCTACTGATGCAGTAAAACAAATGGTGGATTAAAAAAAGTGGTGTCTTTTGCTAACGTGGTTAGCTAATAGATTTACATATTGTGTCTTCCCTGTAAAACATTTAAAAAATCAGAGATGATGGCTTGAATCACAAGATCTGTATCTTTCATTTGGTGTCTTGGACTTGATATTTCATGAACATTTTATTTTATGATATCCCTGTAACTTTAGGCTAGGCTATGCTAGTCAGCTTTTGTGATGGGGGGGATCCCGGATCCGGGTTTGTGACTCGTGAAAGGTTAATAATAAAACACACCGGAATCAGAACAAACAATCAATGGGTACAAAACCCGTCGCACACCAGATAAACGTGCACATACACTTACAATAAACAATTCCGGACAAGGACATGGGGGGAACAGAGGTTTAAATACACAACATGTAATGATGGTATTGAAACCAGGTGTGTGGGAAGACAAGACGAAACAAATGGAAAATGAAAAGCGGATCGATGATGGCTAGAAGAACGGCGACGCCGACTGCCGAATGCCGCCCGAACAAGGAGAGGAACCAACTTCGGCGGAAGTCGTGACAGAAATAACACATATGGAATCGTGTAGTAACCAAAAAAAGTGTTAAACAAATCAAAATATATTTTATATTTGAGATTCTTCAAAGTATTCACCCTTTGCCTTGATGACAGCTTTGCACGCTCTTGGCATTCTCTCAACCAGCTTCATGTGGTAGTGACCTGGAATACATTTCAATTGACAAGTGTGCCTTGTTAATATGTGTAATGTATTTATTTCTTAATGTGTTTGAGCCAATCAGTTGTGTTGTGACAAGGTAGTGGTGGTATACAGAAGATAGCCCTATTTGGTAAAATACCAAGTCCATATTATGGCAAGAACAGCTCAAATAAGCAAAGAGAAAAGACAGTCCGTCATTACTTTAAGACATGAAGGTCAGTCAATCCGGAACATTTCAAGACCTTTGAAAGTTTCTTCAAGTGGAGTTGGAAAAAACATCAAGAGCTATGATGAAACTTGTTGAGGACCACCACAGGAAAGGAAGACCCAGAGTTACCTCTGCTGCAGAGGACAAGTTCATTAGAGTTACCAGCCTCAGAAATTGCAGCCCAAATAAATGCTTCACAGTTTAAGTAACATACACATCTCAACAATCAACTGTTCAGAGGAGACTGCGTGAATCAGGCCTTCATGCTTGAATTGCTGCAAAGAAACCACTACTAAAGGACACCAATAAGAATAGACTTGCTTGGGCCAAGAAACACGAGCAATGGACATTAGACCGGCGGAGAGTAGTTGAACGGATGATCTCTGCATGTGTGGTTCCCACCAGGTAAGCATGGAGGAGGAGGTGTGATGGTGTGGGAGTGCTTTGCTGGTGACACTGTCAGCAATTTATTTAGAATTCATAACGCACTTAACCAGCATGGCTACCACAGCATTCTGCAGTGATACACCATCCTATCTGGTTTGCGCTTAGTGGGACTATCATTTGTTTTTCAACAGAACAATGACCCAACACACCTCCTGGCTGTGTAAGGGCTATTTGACCAAGAAGGAGAGTGATGGAGTGCTGCATCAGATGACCTTGCCTCCATAGTCCCCGACCTCAACCCAATTGAGATGGTTTGGGATGAGATGGACCGCAGAGTGAAGGAAAAGCAGCCAACAAATGCTCAGCATAAGTGGGAACTCCTTCAAGACTATTAGAAAAACATTTCAGGTGAAGCTGGTTGAGAGAATGCCAAGAGTGTGCAAAGCTGTCATCAAGGCAAAGGGTGGCTACTTTGAAGAATCTCATATAAAATGTATTTTGATTTGTTTAACACTTTTTTGGTTACTACATGATTCCATTTGCATTATTTCATAGTCTTGATGTCTTCACTATTATTCAACAATGTAGAAAATAGTACCAAAAAAAAGAAAAACTTGAATGAGTAGGTGTGTCCAAACTTTTGACTGGTACTGTACATTTTGTATTTTACATTTTGCATTGTAGATATGTCGTGGTATAATAATATTATAAATGATGATGTACTGTTTTATCTTATATTTTATATGTAATGTAAGTGCTTTAATGTGTTGGACCGCAGCTGATCGGGATCCCTAATAAATACAAATACAAAAACAGAGAATGTTGATTTCCTAATAAAGTCGATAAGAAGAGTCACTTGTCCATCCGGACCGTTGCCACCTAGGTAATTTCGGACCGGACCGGACCGGACCTTCTCAAATAGTATTGGAGTACCCCTGCTCTACCCTTCCATCTTCCTCCGACTATTCTATTCATTCCCATCCACATGTTTTAATCTGCATCCCTCCATACCTACAGCCACTATCACTTAATTAACCCTATAGTCCCAAAACTCCAGTAAAAAATGTATTTTCATTTATCTGACTTTCATTTATCTGAATGTCCAGCCCTTATATTTAGCATCACAATGAAGTGTTTTAAAAATGTCCTTTCAGGACAACCAGCACTACAATTTGACACAAACAGTTGCATTGATGAGTTTTATTGACGAATAAGGTCAGCCAAAGCAAAAACCTGATAAAAATGAATTGATATTAATTCTGTAAGTATAGAAATGGTATGCTCATTGGGAAATGAGTATCCAACTAGTTAGTGACAACTGTGTGGAGTTTTGAGTTTGTGACAGCAACTAAGTGTGCTTCTACATCTATATTGCTGTTTTTTGGAGGTTTTAGGCTTGGTTTCTGTACTAACATTTTGTGACATATGCTGATGTAAAAAGGGCTTTATAAATACATTTGATTGATTGATTGTAGACACTATGTCCTGGGATTCCTATGATCTTTTATGTAGAAGAACACCTTACCTTCTAACGACTCTTGTGTAGCTTTGAACGTTATAGCTTTTAATAGTTTGTAGCTCAAACCATTTGGACATTTATGTAAAAAGACCCAGCCCTGGGCCACTTCGGGATCCGCCCTTGTCTCACAAACACCGCTCTAGCTCAGCTCCTGTTAATCACACAGACTAATGGTGCAGAAGAAATAGACTAATTTAATGGTACAACCCAGAAGTCTGCAGCTCAAACACACGGGGTTAGAAGTGCAGAACGCTCCAGCGTTACAGTGGGACTCGTTAAGTTATCTGTCATAATTAATTTCCTCTCTGCTCAATAAGATGAATCACACAATGTTGATAACAAATTATTATTTATTTTTATGTCCTAATAACACATAGTTAGACTGGTATGATATGAATCCATGGAAAAAGATGACCTAGCTAAATGTATTTTCGCACATTCAAAGAAACAGCACCAAATAACAGTGCACTTATAAAATGACATTTTTCAGCCTCTTCAGGACTTTTTTTGGCATTTCATTGGACAGGTTGCCGGGGTTGCGTACCCTTCCACTCAGCAGCAATATTATTTCTGACTGTGTTGGGTTATGGGTTGCATGCTTCCAAGCAGCAGTAAAGCACTATGAATAACCCTAACCCATATTTAAATTATCCTATTACATCACCCTGTGAGAAGTGCAAAGGAGGCATTGCTGGGATGTTTATCGTTTAAAAGCAGAGAAAGTATAACTCTTAATGAACCAATAAGCAGGTCATGACTCCCCCTGAAGGCCCAGGATGCTGTGTACTGTAGATAATGGTGCAACGAGCCAAACACACTGTGATGTAGCAAATGTGCTCTGTGGGAATTTTTGTCCCCTGTAAACTCTGTGGCGGCAGAGGCAACATCCTAGCCAATCCTCTGCTTACCTCAGAGATGGGCAGGCTCTAAGGAAATCTTGCTGGACAATAGAAAGAACGTGATTTTATTTGATTTAACCTTTAGTTTGACAGGGAGTCATGCTGAGACCAAGGTGTATTTTACAGATGAACCTTTGCTGTCATTACAAAAATATACACATCAATACAATATGAAAAGCAAAACAGAGATACAAAACACAGTCATAGAAAACACATTAAAAAGGTCTGCAATCAGCCGTCTGAAATGCCCTAGAGGAGATATGGGCAACTCCAGTCCTGGAGTGGTGTCACACTTTTCCCCATCCCTAGCAAACACAGCTGATTAAACTAATGCATTCAAGTGAAGATCATGATTAGTTGATTATTGAAGTCAAGTGTGTAAGCTGTGGCTGGGGCAAAAGTGTGACACAAATCAGACCCCCGAGGACTGGAGTTACCCATCCCTGCCCTACAGGCACCAATTCATCACATTTTTTTTTATTATTCTAGTAAGGTGCAAAACTTTTTTTAAAGCTGATTCACCTAATCCTATAGAGACTGAAGGAATCTCCAGAGTTAGCCATCCCTGAGACCAGGTATGGTAACTTGTACGTCTATCCCTGAGACCAGGTATGGTAACTTGTACGTCTATCCCTGAGACCAGGTATGGTAACTTGTACGTCTATCCCTGAGACTGGGTATGGTAACTTGTACATCTATCCCTGAGACTGGGTATGGTAACTTGTACGTCTATCCCTGAGACTGGGTATGGTAACTTGTACGTCTATCCCTGAGACCAGGTATGGTAACTTGTACGTCTATCCCTGAGACTGGGTATGGTAACTTGTACGTCTATCCCTGAGACCAGGTATGGTAACTTGTACATCTATCCCTGAGACCAGGTATGGTAACTTGTACGTCTATCCCTGAGACTGGGTATGGTAACTTGTACGTCTATCCCTGAGACCAGGTATGGTAACTTGTACATCTATCCCTGAGACCAGGTATGGTAACTTGTACGTCTATCCCTGAGACCAGGTATGGTAACTTGTACGTCTATCCCTGAGACTGGGTATGGTAACTTGTACATCTATCCCTGAGACTGGGTATGGTAACTTGTACGTCTATCCCTGAGACCAGGTATGGTAACTTGTACGTCTAAAGGTTATTAATGATATTAGGTTCAGCGGTCCAGCTTTAAATGACGTTCAGCTTATAGGCTTCATAAAGCCTTCATAATGTCTTCATAAGCACAACATAAATATGTTACACAGCATCTATAACTATTTGTCATGCTTTATAAAGGTTTGATAAATGTGGCATAACTGTGTGATATAATCACCAATGTCAAATGAGATATAACCCACTATGTCGAATATGATATAAACATGTGCTTTATAAAGGGTGTCATGGTGTGCTGAAGGATGGCATACACTCTAAAGTGATGCCATGTTAGTCACATTACACCCAATCTCATTCCCAGACACTTCTGCCCAAATGCGTGGAAGGTCTGGTGGACCAACGCATTCAAACGTAGCCTTCATTAGTTAGGGTTAGGTATAAAATAATATTTTAAGAAGATAAATTGTGGAAATGGGCAGGATTTGGGCACAGTTTTTGACTGTTTTAAGTAGTAAAGATGTCAAATAATTTACTCAGTAAGTTCACTCCTATAGAATTCTATGGTCACCCCCACTAAGGCCAACTTTTAATGATTGATATTCCAGGCTTATTTGTGCTGTGTGTGCAATAGCCTGGGGACGACGTTACCCAAAGAGACACTTACCTTGATGAAAGCTCCCAACATAAAGAAATTGAAAGTGTCTTTCTTCTGGAACCATGTTACATGTTCCTCAGTACACAAACACGCATACAACAAAAACAAGCCTTCCTGTGGGGTGCTGGGCCCAGTCAGGTCTTTGAGGCATTCACCCACCCCCCCACTGAAAGATCAGACACAACATGTTGACACCATTGTAAAAAGGTGTATTCAAGCCATCGTCTCCAGCGTGGGAACAGAAGAGGAATACCTGGTGCAGTAGTCTCAGATTGGACTACTCCAAATCATCTTGGTTCTGACACACACACACACACACACACACACACACACACACACACACACACACACACACACACACACACACACACACACACACACACACACACACACACACACACACACACAAACGCAAGGTTTTCAGGTCCATCAACCCATTTAAATACCTCTCACACCCTACAGTAGCCTGTGGATCATGAGAGAACCTTCATAAATCAGCAGAACGTTAATAACCTATTTACTGACACTTCATGTAGTGTCCTGTAATACTTAGTTTGAAGTGAGATAGTCATAAATAACACATCCATAAAGACTCTCATGAAGCTGTACTTAATTTAAAGTCAGACCCCTGTGGCTATTTATAACACATTTATAAATGCCTTGTATCCTATGATGCTGTACTTACTATAAAGTCAGACACTTTTGGTGGCTTAATGATGTAAACACAAATGTATTAACACTTAGGAAATTATCATTAACAGCTAAAACAAATAAACATTAAAGACATGTTGAAACCATTTATTTAAAACAATACAAATTCATGAAGTTTCAAACAGTCCAGCAATGCAATTACATTGAGCATTACACAGGGCTTTGAATATTGTAGCTTGTCCCTGAGCTGGCAGACACATGCGACTCACCACCTGGATTCGGTCTTATGTAGCAAAATTAGAATTTCAGTTTTTTACATTGGATAAAAGTAGAGACACAGCTACAAAATGGCATATTATACACTGCATTTGAGGAAACAATGGGAAAGTAATTCTGCTTTGAAAGTTGATCAACTTGTAAACTCACTTTTGAGAAAACCGTCTTTCAATGTTTTGGTACTACTATTGGAGAGCCCTGCTTTGTCTACACCCATTCAGCATTGTTCACACCCTCTTAAGCCTCACCCATCTCTTTAAGGGTTGATCCGAGCGTTCTGTACTAACTTGCCAGCTACTTCCAGACATTTGAGAGAGAACAGCTCACTGAACATTACTCGCCCTAGCAGGTTAGGCTGGTTAGGCTGTTATGTTATCCAGAGCGTTGGTGACTGCAACTGTGCTGTCAGATTGACCGTTTGTAAATTCAGAGTGTTTTGCGTTCAGAGCGCATACGGAACGCTCTGGCCAATAAGTCGTTTTGATCCGAAAGCTCTGACCTCACAACGACAGTCAAGCACCCAAGCTAACTGGCTAACGTTGGTTAGCTACTTCCAGACTAAGTGAGAGAACACCCCACTCTGACCATTTTACTTACCCTAGCAGAACTGGTTTGTAACGGCAGCCTTCCTCCTCTTCACGAGAAGAGAGGGTGTAACAGGGATCGGACCAACACGCAGCGTAGCCAGTGCTCAACATGTTTAATAAAACAAAAGAGTGAACACTTACAACTATACAAAATAACAAAATGTGGAAAACCGATACAGCCCTATCTGGTGCAGAGAAAACACAAAGATAGGAAACAACCACCCACAAACCCCAACACAAAACAAGCCACCTATATATGATTCCCAATCAGAGACAACACAAAACACCTGCCTCTGATTGAGAACCATATTAGGCCAAACATAGAAACAGACAAACTAGACACACAACATAGAATGCCCACCCAGCTCACGTCCTGACCAACACTAAAACAAGCAAAACACACAAGAACTATGGTCAGAAGGTGACATGGTTAGGCTGTTTTCATGTCATCCAGAGCGTTGGTGACTGTAACTGTGCTGTTGGCAACAATTTGCCAACGTTTACTGAGCGTTCAAAAATGAATCAGTTATTTTGAGCTCTGGCACAAGAAAACAAGTATTTTGTTAAGAAATATAGCTAAATAGCTAGCTAGGTAAACAATGAATCCCAATGCATGACGTAATGTTAGTTAGCGAGCCAGCTAACGTTAGCTAGCTAGCTAACAGTACACTAACTTGAAATTAAAACATTTTGTCAAAATTAGAAATGCGTAATATCTGAAAAGGTAGCTAAAATGTGAAATCGGAGTAGCTAGCCAGAGCGAATTTACCACCCCATTCCGTACAAATGTGCGCAACCGCGACATTCAAAAGAGGCTGCAAAGAAAACTAATGAGACTGTAGCGACTGTGTTGACTTCAAATTCTGGGGTGTGAACTACGTTTCTATTCAAGCGTTGATCGACATGGTAATGGCTCTATAGTATTGGAGAAAAGTTGAAAAAACTGACCCTCCGTTACATCGTGACGTGTCATGCCGTAACGTACAGCACGCATAAAGCAACTATTTCTGTCTTACAATCTCTCTCCAACAGGTGTAGCACTTCTCTCATCGTTTAAAACCAAGAAATGGACAGTGACGGGGGTAAGGGGGGGTACCTAGTCATTTTTTGCGTCATCACTGTAAGCGATCGTCACTCTCAAAGCCGCTGTTTACTTCTGAAGATCACTTTAGCACCCCCCTAAAAACCCGATTCAAATTTGACACAAACCTTCAAATAGGTATGTAATGACACATTATATAAACTCTTTATAGTGTTTTATTTACATTTTAGAGGCGATAAGGTGATAAGTTGGACAGATCGAAATAAAAAAAGGCGTTTTCCCACACATCTCCTCTCCTTCTCACTACCACGCATTAGTTTCGCTTCCCCACCCGCCATTTTTAAAAAGACCCGAAGGAGCTCATTGCCTTCTTCAATCATGCAGAAATGGGCAGCGTGGAGGTCTCAGCATGATTTCTGTTGGAAAGGGGAGAAACTGTGCTTTACAATGCTATTGACATTACAGTTGATCTGGAAGGATTACGTTTTTTGGGCGCTAAAATAAGGTCAATTAAACGGACCAAGGCGATGTACAAAAGTGAGTGAGTTTACGTTAGTACATCTATCAACAGTTGCAGTGACATTCTATTGAAATGGATACTTGCATAGTTCTATGGCTATAACTAGTCAAGCAAATGTGTCTGAGATACGCAGAATAAGATCATACACATAACGTTAGCTAGCGACACAGCCAGCTAATGTTAGCTAGCTAACAGTACACTTTACATTTACATTTACATTTAAGTCATTTAGCAGACGCTCTTATCCAGAGCGACTTACAAATTGGTGCATTCACCTTATGATATCCAGTGGAACAACCACTTTACAATAGTGCATCTAACTCTTTTAAGGGGGAGGGGGTTAGAAGGATTACTTTATCCTATCCTAGGTATTCCTTAAAGAGGTGGGGTTTCAGGTGTCTCCTTGAAATGAAACCACTTTCTGTCAAAATTAGAAATGTGTAATATTGGAAAATGTAGCTAGCTAGACTATCTTACCCGTATACATCATGGTTGGGTGCGCCTCTTTTCTTATGCCATGCATGGTTTCCCTTAGTTTGAAGATGTAATCCAGACTGGTGTTTTCTCCATCTCCTTAGCTATCATACTCGAATTCCACTGATTTCAAAACTCTGTCCTCCAGAAAGTGGAGAGCATACACATAATGTTAGCTAGCGAGCCAACCAGCTAACATTAGCTAGCTAACAGTACACTTTAACTTGACATTAGGTTTATGCAGTTTTACTACACGATACATTTTTTAAAAGCCGCGTTTGACATGATTACCTAAACATACTGACCAGCTCCAATAGACAGACGTTTGCTATATGGCAGACCAATCCAAACTCATCTCTTGGCATGTCCAGCCCATTCAATATCTCAGCCAATCATGGCTAGCGGGAAGGTTGTTCGCTTTTTCTTTGGCTAAACCAACTAGGCTCATAATTTAACAATTTTATTCTTATTAACAGATGGCATACAAGTTTGATATTATAGCACATGAAAGTTCACATGTGCGAGAAGGCATTTCTGCCAAAAAAACGCATTTTGATAAAAAAAACTTTTTTTACGTTCAAACGGCTCTACTGTGAATTCGTGACTAGTCGTGACATACGCCTGAATCAGCTCACAAATGGTTATTGCTCTCTTCCTGCTGGAGTACTACATGTTGGTTCCAACCTTAAAAGTAACAACAAAGACAATTAGCAGGTCTGTTAAGAAATGCATTTGTCACACCATCTGGATAAGGGCATTTCTGTGCAGCGCTAGAAATTCTAAATGGGAAGATGTGAAACTCCATTCAATTTGTATTATTATATTCCTCTTTAATTTACGAATCTCATTATGTGACTGAGACGTGGCTGTATGTAGGGGGATTTGTATTTAGCTGAGCCTGCTAGCTAGCAACATTTTGGCCAGCTAGCAATTGCTGTGAAGTCACTGAAATTATTTGAAATAACAATTGATTTTGATTTAATTGGGGTAGGTACTCAATACTTAACTACTACAAACTCCTTTAAATTACAATAAATAAAGGTTAACTTGCATCAGAGATCACATGATCTCATCAGCAACACTAAAAAAGTACTTCATGGAATTTCAAACATTTTATAAATAAAAGTCCCCCAAATAATAATAGAAAAGTGTCAATAACCATTCCTGATATTTGAAAAATAATTGTCTAAACATTAACGATTATTCATGTTTGATCAGATTTAAGTGACATTTGCATTACATTTGGGTTCCAAAACATGTTCCATGGAATACATATTGGCTTAGAGCAAGAACTATTCTGGGTGTAGCAGTAAAAGTATTGTAGGGAATTCTGCGTAGAATGTACAATGTTTTTGGGAAGTATTCAGACCCCTTGACTTTTCCTGCAAAAAATGTACGTTACAGCCTTATTCTAAAATTGATTAAATAGTTTTTTCGAGTCTCTTAGAAAAGGGTCTGAATACTTATGTAAATAAGGTATTTCTGTTTTTTTATTTACAATAAATTTGCAAACATTTCTAAAAACCTGTTTTTTGCTTTGTCATTATGGGTTATTGTGTGTAGATTGATGAGGGAAAAACGTTTCTGTTATCTTTAATTCTGCGTTGTTGGAAAAGGACCTGTAAGTAAGCATTTCACTGTTATTCTACACCTGTTGTTTACGAAGCATGTAATAAATACAATTTGACATGATTTGAACCTGTTTGAACCTGTTACCCATAATAAAGCATCAAGCGCTGTCATAAACTGCATCCAATGGTTTCAGGGTATTGGCAGCTGCATTCATATAGATGATGTCACTGTAATCTAGGACCGGTAGGAACGTTGACTAAATGATCTGCTTTCTACTATTAAGTGAAAGGCATGACCTATTTCAATAGAAGAAGCCAATTTTTGTTTTCAGGTTCTTAGTTAAGTCATCATTGTGTGTGCTTTTAAGTAAACACACAAAGGTACAGCCATGCATATGCACACATTGTGGTATTGAACATTTTGTGTTGTGGATATGTGGTGGGGATGTACTGTTTAATATTTAGCTAATTCAGTACAAACATAGTTCACTGTTTTATCTTTTGTTTTATATGTAATGTGAGTGCTTTGGTGTGTTTGGACCCCAGGAAGAGTAGCTGCTGCCTTGGCAGGAGCTAATGGGGATCCCTAATAAATACAAATACAAAACTCGTTGTCTACCCAGATGCCCAGATATTTATAAGCAGGGACACGGTCATTGTGGGTGCTATCCAAGGTATAGATACTTAAGTTATTTGAGTCATTGTTGTGTGATGCACTGTAGTTAGAGAAATACAGGTAACTGCCAAAATAAAGGAAACACCAACATAAAGTGTCTTAATAGGGCGTTGGGCCTCCACGAGCCAAAACAGATTCAATTCACCTTTGCATAGATTCTACAAGTGTCTGGAAATCTATTGTAGCGATGCAAAACTCCTTCTTCCACGAGAAATTCCATAATTTTGTGTTTTGTTGATGGTGGTGGAAAACACTGTCTCAGGTGCCGCTACAGAATCTCCCATAAGTGTTCAGTTGGGTTGAGATCTGGTGACGGAGACGGCCATGACATATGGTTTACATCGTATTCATGCTCATCATCAAACCATTCAGTGACCATTCATGCCCTGTGGATGGGAACATTGTAATCCTATGGAAGCATAGCCATGGTAGTCAAAATAATGGCCTGCCCAGCATTTTTATACATCACCTTAGCATGATGGGATGTTATTTGCATAATTAACTCAGGAACCACACCTGTGTAGAAGCACCTGCTTTCAATATACTTTGTATCTCTCATTGACTCAAGTGTTTCCATTATTTTGGCAGTTACCTGTATATGCTGTGTAAGAGATCTTGTGCAACTGTGATGCAAGAGATGTTGTCCAAGCAGTGCAACTCTGGGATGCTTTTCATTAGTAGTGCCGTAGGTTCTATGGAGAGTTTGCTGCAGTGGAGATACTTTTCTGTACAGAGACAGGATATTTTGGTGTTAAATTATACCCTGGTTTGGGAGAAAAAAAAGACAAAAATAATAATAATAATTTAGCCAGTGTATCCCAGTTATAATCATTATTATATGATTATATGTGAGTTCAAGCATTTTCAAATGTCCATGGTCAATATGTATTATTTGGATTGTGATGTCAGTATTCTGAGAACAAACTATGCACACAGGCATTAGGGGACATTGCACTGTTTTAAATTTGCAACAGCAATAGCCATAGCAACAGCATAAGCATTTTGGAGATGCAACTGCCTGCCTGTGTACTATTTTCTCTTTAATTGTACCAGCCTGCAATTGAATGTGACAAACCATCCTGGAAAAGGATGCTATTTCCATAGGAATATGAGTCACAATATAATTATCTTGCATCCCTGGCACAAAAAAAAATGATTTCCCCGAGAACAAATGTAAAACTATTCTCGGAAAAACTCTCATAGTTCTAACTTTCACAGCTATTAACAGCCCCCCACACCCGTGTGTGTGTGTGTGTGTGTGCGTGCGTGCGTGCGTGCGTGCGTGCGTGTCTGTGTGTGTGTGTGTGTGCATATACACATGCATTTATATTTAACCTTCTCATATGCATCATAAGCTACTACGTTCTCCATAGCATGGTGCCACACAAAGTAAAGACAGCTCAAGAAAAGAAACGGGAACCTGGAATTCCTTTGAGATGTGTGTTTTCTGAGGGCTGTAGGTCTGCTGGCGACAGTTAGCTAAACTTCTCAAAACTTTCAGAGCTCAAACTGAGGTCATTAAAAAGTGTTACCTTTGCTCTCAGACTCCAAGCCATGAATGCACTGAAAACAACTTGGTATGTGGGAGGCAGGCATGTAAACATGATTCATATTCATTTTCAATGAAGCCAAGGTCCATAGTAACACTATGGAAACATTGTCTCTCTCTCAATTGTCCTCCCACCCAAAAAAGATGTCCTCTTCTCGCCTATTCACTTTCAAAGAACAGACCGGGTAAAGGCCAGGCTTATGATGAGCTTCCACCATCTTGTTTTCACATGTCTTTCCCATTCAGTACAGTTGAAGAGGAAGAGACGAGGACAGATTGTAAAGCAATTCAGATGGGACATTGAGACATACAAGGTTCCTGTTGCTCCTTTTTCCCAGGGAATTTGCTTGTAAACAATACTCTGATAATCACATCCACGTCTCTTTACAACCTATATGCTGTTGCCACAATTCCATGAACAAGCCATGTAAACATGCCACATAGCAACATCTCAATAAACTATTCTAATAAAACCTTGTCTGCCACTGATGGGGATGTACACGTTTATCTGCGCAGGTCAATGAAAAATAACGCTAGTCATCATTAATCATTGTACCTCAGGGCTTACATGAGGTGTCACAGCCAATATAATGGAGGTTTGAATCTTCCTTTATTCATTTAGATGGAGTAGGGGTAGATTTATCTAGCTTAACACAGAGGAAATGGCCAGAAATTATTATTGTCAAAGGGAAATGGTGTTTGCAGGTTGTTTATGATCGTTACAAGATGTTAATGACGCGGTAGATACTGCTGCGAGGTGAATAAGATAGCAAAATGGTGGCAGTAAAGTGATAGGAGAGCAGCAACAAAACAGATAGCTCTCATGGCACATATACTGGGTATTCACTGAGTGTACAAAACATTAAGAACACATTCCTACTGTTGAGTTGAACTCCCCCCCTCCTTTTACCCTCATAACATCCTCAATTCGTCCGGGCATGGACTACAAGGTGTAAAAAGCGTTCCACAGGGATGCTGGCCCATGTTGACTACAATGATTCCCACATTTGTGTCAAGTTGGCTGGATGTCCTTTGGGTGTTGGACTAGTCTTGATACACACAGGAAAATGTTGAGTGGGAAAAACCCAGCAGCGTTGCAGTTCTTGACACAAACCGGTGCGACTGGCACATACTAGCATACTCCGTTCAAAGGCACTTCAATCTTTTGTCTTGGCCATTCACCCTTTGAATGGCACACATACACAATCCATGTCTCAATTGTCTCATGGCATAAAAATCCTTCTTTAACCTGACTCCTCCCCTTCATCTACACTGATTGAATTAGATTTAACAAGTGACATCAATAAGGGATCATAGCTTTCACCTGGATTCACCTGGTCAGTCTGTGTCATGGAAAGATCAGGTGTTCTTAAAAACCTCTTTATGTTTTGTACACTCAGTGTATATCTAATGCCACTTTATTAGTGATGCAGACCCATTATACTGTTTATTGAACTCAACTGATAGCATAGGTGTACTGCTATGAATAAATCATTATTCAACAATCGTAAACATGTTATTATTCAATAATGTATGATGATTACTTGGATCTGTCCATTGGTACTGAATTTATTTTGTTTACATATGTGTTACACCTCAGACAGTTATTGAAACACTCCAGGTTCTGAATCAACCAATTATCTGTAAATAAATACATGCCCTGAGAATCAAACTTAACCTATCACTAGCTATAGTATAGATACAATACCTTTACTGTCTGTGGTATAGATTCAATCTTTCTTTCTAACCGAGCTATCTCCCGGCAGGCAGCCTCTAAGGAATTTGAGAATTGCCATTTGCAGTTGCAGGAGAAGAAGGAGGAGGTCGTTTTTTGTTGATATAGAACATCATATGTCCTGTTTTCCTCCTGGAGGCATCGGTGGCTGATGACTCATTAATCTAGGAGATTAGAACAGTCAGAACATTCTGGTTCCATGTCCCTCTCCCTCTCCTACTCTTCCTCCTTATAGCAGTTACTTTGATAGAACAGCCTCTCCCTCCCTCTCTCTCTCTCTTCTCCCTCTCCAAACTCTCTCTGTCTCCCACTCCCTATCCCTCTCCCCCTCTTCCATATAGCAGAAAGTTACTTTGATAGAACAAACCCTGCCACAGTTTAATTCATTAATACCTTTCAAGGCTATATTACATGTCACAAGCTATGCTGTCGGACTTCTGTCAAGTCTAGTAACCAGACTATAGCAAGACAGCATACAGGAAGTGAACTATGGACACATTGCTTAAAGCTAGAATCCTTAGTTGAACAATAACACAGCGGACACTCCGCCTCTGTTCTGGTAAAAAGCTGATGGATTGGCTTGGAGAAATCTTACCACTCACAAATTCATAAACAGAGCTATGGATTGAAGGACTGACCATCCATTATATCAACATTTTATGTTGAGGCTATGCAGTGTTTGTTTACATTTACAGTACATTGTTACATTGTTTACAAACACTGGAGTACATTTCACACATGGAAAATCACTTGACTTCATATGTAAAATTTCTGCATTTCATAAAGTGTCTTAATAGAGAGTTGGGCCAGAACAGATTCAATTCAACTTTGCATAGATTCTACAAGTGTCTGGAACTCTATTGTAAGGATGCAAATCCCTTCTTCCGTGATAAATTCCATAATTTTGTGTTTTGTTGATGGTGGTGGAAAACACTGTCTCAGGTGCCGCTACAGAATCTCCCATAAGTGTTAAATTGGGTTGAGATCTGTTGACTGAGACAGCCATGGCATGTGGTTTATGCTCATCAAACCATTCAGTGACCATTCATGCCCTGTGGATGGGAACATTGTAATCCTATGGAGGCATAGCCATGGTAGTCAAAATAATGGCCTGCCCAGCATTTTTATACATCACCTTAGCATGATGGGATGTTATTTGCATAATTAACTCAGGAACCACACCTGTGTAGAAGCACCTGCTTTCAATATACTTTGTATCTCTCATTGACTCAAGTGTTTCCATTATTTTGGCAGTTACCTGTATATGCTGTGTAAGAGATCTTGTGCAACTGTGATGCAAGAGATGTTGTCCAAGCAGATGCTTTTCATTGTTTTTTTAACCTCAGAATAGGGCCAGAGGCTCTATAGAGTTTGCTGGACAGTAAAGATAACTTTTCTGTGAATTAATAAGGTAAATGATAAATGAGGTGCATAATGGACTAGACCTCACTGCATTTGATGTTAATGTATAGTTTATTCTTGTTAAATCCTCAAAAGCATATAAATTATGTTCCCTTATGGAAAAACCACATGATTTCACATATGCAATTTCCACGTTTCGCACATGTACAATTATATTTCACATGTGGTTTTGGAACACATCAGATTTCACAGGTGATACCATACAAACGAGTTGTTCGGATGTCCCCAGAACTTACATATTTGAAACACTTTTACATTCACGATTACATTGTGTATGTTTATTTATGCATTCAACATGTCCTCAACTCACAACTTCTTGGTTCACGGTATTCCCATCTTCCTGCTACGCCATCATTTCTGTGTTAATAACTGATTTAACATGAGTTCTTACACTTTGGACTTCAAAGTAAATCTCAGTTTTGAAATAAGTAAATTAAATCAATGATGAGATCGTAGTCAGATTAACTGATAACTAAAACAGCAGTGCAGGTGGCACTGTTTTCATAAGTACAGAGATGTACTGTATTAGAATGAATGAATCTGTAGAGGACTTCTGATAATGCTACAGCAGAAACATCAGCATACCCCAAATCCAGAGGTTCCTCATCCCCCAAAAATACCCCAAATCCAGAGGTTCCTCATCCCCCAAAAATACACCAAATCAAGAGGTTCCACATCCCCCAAAAATACCCCAAATCCAGAGGTTCCACATCCCCCAAATCCATTCCCAGGTGAGGTCCTATTAAAAAGTCAACACTAAGTGATCATGTCTAATGTAGTCGTATTTTAGCTGAACAGTGTACCACTTACCTTAAAACCCCCCAACACAGCAGCCTTATCTCAAAATAAATGCATCAGAAAAGACATAGAAGAGATTGGGAAATGTATCCTTCTGAATAAGGTTTCCAGATGTTCACTTTACAACAGTCTTCATTCTAAGAATGAATCAGGAAAGACAAAGTACTATTGTAAAGCAATGTCATGAATTGTCTTTGAAAGTGTTTTTTATACTAAGTGTGTATTGGCCAGGTGGATGGTCATTCACTACTCATTCTGCCTTGTGACTGATATATCTTTTAAAATCAACTGTTGCATTCGAGGTCACTTGACTTTGTGAAATAGAAAGTACTACAGACTCATCTTGTGCAAGTTCCCCCGGCCGTTTCCTTGCTGTTGTTGCTCAGTGTCCCTATAAATAAGGAATAAGTGCAAGTTAAAGATTTTTCACAGCACCACAGACTCTGCCTCACAAATAAATCATTAACTAATTTCACAGGCAGCAAAAACAGATTCCCATATTCGCAGAGAGGGGCGGTTTATCTATCCTAACGTGATAGAGAAGAATAACGGGCGAGTCTGCCAGAGTGACAGGCTAGTCTTCATCTAGGATCACTGGCCTTATCCTGGCTGCTGCCATCTCATTCATTTATAAATACCACCTTATATAGCAACAGTATGCTACTTGTATTCAGCATGAACCTGCTCAGAAAAACCTGTTTAGTGGGCCTTGAGCCTTCACTCCGCTAATCTTAGACTAGTTGAAGGTTGAATTAGAGATCCGATCAGACAGCAATGTAAAGGTAAAATAAGAGGTGTAATAGTTTTGTTGAATGATATTTATGAATACATGAAATCAGTTGCCCTAATGGCTCGTTTAAGTATGTGGTTTACAGGTATCTGGCCTTTATATATGCCAAATGAATACACCAACACCAACATATCTCTCACATAGCCACTGAATTGTTTTGATAGTAGTGATGATGTTATGTGAGATACTCTGACATGGGAGAGAAGAGATTGGCGTCTACCATCTGACAGGTGAATCAGTAGCCCCGTTTATACCTGGTGGTAACATGCGTCATTTATCCTTATCATGGCTACATTCTGATTGTACTCACATTTCTAGACAGGTGTAGACAATTAAAAGACGCATTGTGATCTAATTGTGGTCAGATCTTACTGAAACCACATCCGGAGGTAGTCAGGGTAAACAGATCTGGATGGTCAAACCATTTAAATAATGGTAGCACCATTGACTTAGGGCATCAATAATTGTCTTAAAATAACAAAATATTATTTTGAAATATATATATATTTATATTGTCACTCCCTCTCCGGCCTCTAGGTCAACAGGCTGCTCGTTATGGTGCACACCTGTCACCATCGTTACACGCATCAGAGCATAATGACACTCACCTGGACTCAATCACCTCCCTGATTACCTTCCCTATATATGTCACTCCCTTTGGTTCCTTCCCCAGGCGTCATTGTTTCAGTTTCCTGTCTGTGCGTTGTTCTTGTTTTGTTCATGTTCATTTGTTTATTAAATTATGCACTCCCTGAACATGCTTCCCGACTCCCAGTGCACACGTTACACATATATATAATTTGACATATATACACATCTGTCAAATGATTTGCATACAGGGACGCACCAGGAAATCTGGACACAGTGGACCGATAAGAGAGAGACATTTTAATGCCATGTGTAGATACGACCAACATTGATCATATTCAGAAACAATGTCCTCAATGAGGCAATGTATTGATCAGACAGTGGTTGGATCTTCTTGATCAGATCACCAAACCCACATGGTAGCGCAAGGTGCAAACGAGGCTACGTGGGCTTAGGACTGATCCCCTCCCTTCTCCGTTTTTTTTGTTACTCTGTCTTTTTTTGACCTTATTCATCATTTATCTTCCATCTGTCTGTGGATAGACGACAATTCCATTATGCCAGAGAGAGACACACTAATGGTACTAGGGTATGATGGATAATCTACTGTGATGAGAAAGGTGAGAGATACTAAAAGTATATTAGCACTTTGTCCTGCAGTGTTTACTCAGTGGGGTTGAGGTTAAAGTTTATATTCTCAGTGTCAAGGAATGACGTTGTATTGATCTTCCCCGCCCCATATCCCAACTATCTATTTCACTATAATGAGTCACTGCAATAACAAGATCTTGCTTTTCATTTTTTAATAATCCACTTCTTTTGAATCTACACATGCTGGGATAGATAACTATCTTTCTTACTACGCTCTCCTTGTCTTCCACCTCTCTTTACTGGAAATGCGTGTGTCTAACTCCTGTGTGTTCGGAGTGTTGATGTAATGCAATAGCATCAGGAATAGGTTGATCGTTGTTTTTCTGATGCACCATTTTGGGAAGAAGGGAGAAATGTCATGTGTCCCAAATGAGTTGCTGTGACAGAATGGCTCAGCATGTTTAGCCTGGGCATCAACTAAACTGACAGACAGAGAGGAGAGACCAATCCTCTACTCTGTGATCCCCTGGCAGACAGAGACAGAGACAGCAAGAAAAAGAGAGAGACAGACAGAAAGACAGAGGAGGGGGGGGGTGTTTGCGAGCAACAAAGGACAGGGTGTGGTGTTTGAAAAACATAAACCATAGCTGGATACTATCCTCCTGCAGCAATAGTAATCACGCTAATGCCCATATACAGTGCCTTGCAAAAGTATTCACCCCCTTGGCGTTTTTCCTATTTTGTTGCATGACAACCTGTAATTTAAATAGATTTTTATTTGGATTTCATGTAATGGGCATACACAAAATAGTCCAAATTGGTGAAGTGAAAAAATATATATACTTGTTTCAAACAATTCAAAAAAATAACAATCGGAAAAGTTGCGCGTGCATATGTACTCACCCCCTTTGCTATGAAGCCCCTAAATAACATCTGGTGCAAACAATTACCTTCATAAATCACATAATTAGTTAAATAAAGTCCACCTGTGTGCAATCTAAGTGTCACATGATCTGTCACATGATCTCAGTATATATACACCTGTTCTGAAAGGCCCCAGAGTCTGCAACACCACTAAGCAAGGGGCACCACCAAGCAAGTGGCAACATGAAGACCAAGGAGCTCTCCAAACAGGTCAGGGAGAAAGTTGTGGAGAAGTACAAATCAGGGTTGGGTTATAAAAATTAAAAACTGAAACTTTGAACATCCCACGGAGCACGATTAAATCCAAAGAATATGGCACCACAACAAACCTGCCAAGACAGGGCCGCCCACCAAAACAAGGAGGGCATTAATCAGAGAGGCAAGAAAGAGACCAAAGATAGTATCTGTCCATAGGACCACTTTAGGCCGTACACTCCACAGAGCTATGCTTTACAGAAGAGTGGCCAGAAGAAAAAAACATTGCTTAAAGAAGAAAATAAGAAAACATGTTTGGTGTTCCCCAAAAGGCATGTGGGAGACTCCTCAAACATATGGAAGAAGGTACTCTGGTCAGATGAGACAAAAATTGAGCTTTTTGGCCATCAAGGAAAACGTTATGTCTGGCTCAAACCCAACACCTCTCATCAACCCGAGAACACCATCACCATGTTTTTCCATCGGCAGGGACTGGGAAACTGGTCAGAACTGAAGGAATGATGGATGGCGCTAAATACAGGGAAATTCTTGAGGGAAACCTGTTTGTCTTCCAGAGATTTGAGACTGCGACATAGGTTCACCTTCCAGCAGGACAATAACCCAAAGCATATTGCTAATGCAACACTCAGGTGGTTTAAGGGGAAACATTTAAATGTCTTGGAATGGCCTAGTCAAAGCCCAGACCTCAATCCAATCTGTGGTATGACTTAAAGATTTCTGTACACCAGCAGAACACATTCAACTTGAAGGAGCTGGAGCAGTTTTGCCTTGAAGAATGGGCAAAAATCCCAGTGGCTAGATGTACCAAGCGTATAGGGACATACCCCAAGAGACTTGCAGCTGTAATTGCTGCAAAAGGTGACTCTACAAAGTATTGACTTTGGGGGGGAGTGAATAGTTATGTACACTCAAGTTTCCCTTTTGTCATTTTTCTCGTTTGTTTCACAATAAAAAAAAATGTTGCATCTTCAAAGTGTTGTGTAAATCAAATGATACAAACCCCCCAAAAATCTATTTGAATTCCAGGTTGTAAGGCAACAAAATAGGAAAAATGCCAAGTGAGGGTGAATACTTTCGCAAGCCACTGTAGGCTCTATATAGCCAATGAAGCCAGCTGTTAGTTTGTGGGGCACAAAAAGAGTAATTACACGTTGTCCTTGATGCTGATATAATGCCTGAATTGTCATGGAAACATACCAGTTGACCTAGACTGATGCGTTCCGATCCATTCATTGTATTTGTTTTTTCACCACTGCATCACTGATGGTATTCTCTGATGTTTTTGGCTGTTGTTGTTGTTGTTTTGTACAGTAGTAGAGGTGGTGGGTTTTTCATTCTATTCAAACCATTCTACCTTTTCATTGCCGTCTCTATTTCTTTCATGAATTCCCTCTCGCTCTCTGTCTCTCTCTGTCTCCCCTCTCTCTGTGTCTCTCAATTCAATTCAAGGGGCTTTATTGGCATGGGAAACAAATAACACTGCCAAAGCAAGTCTCTCTCTCTCTCTGCCTCTGTCTCCTCTTTATCTCTCTCTGTCATCTCTGTCTCCCCTCTCTCTCTCTGCCTCCTCTCTCTCTCTCTCTGCCTCTTCTATCTCTCTCTCTGCCTCCTCTCTCTCTCTGTCTATATGTTCCCTCTCGGTGTCTCTCTTTCTCTGTATCTGTCTCCCCTCTCTCTATGTTCCCTCTCTGTGTCTCTTTCTCTGTCTCTCCTCTATGTTCCCTCTTTGTGTCTCTTTCTCTGTATCTCTCTCTTTCTCTGTATCTCTCTCTTTCTCTGTATCTCTCTCTCTCTTTCAATTCAATTCAATTCAATTCAAGGGGCTTTATTGGCATGGGAAACATGTGTTAACATTGCCAAAGCAAGTGAGGTAGATAATATACAAAAGTCAAATAAACAATAAAAATGAACAGTAAACATTACACATACAGAAGTTTCAAAACAATAAAGACATTACAAATGTCATATTATATATATGCAGTGTTGTAACAATGTACAAATGGTTAAAGCACACAAGTTAAAATAAATAAACATAAATATGGGTTGTATTTACAATGGTGTTTGTTCTTCACTGGTTGCCCTTTTCTTGTGGCAACAGGTCACAAATCTTGCTGCTGTGATGGCACACTGTGGAATTTCACCCAGTAGATATGGGAGTTTATCAAAATTGGATTTGTTTTCGAATTCTTTGTGGATCTGTGTAATCTGAGGGAAATATGTCTCTCTAATATGGTCATACATTGGGCAGGAGGTTAGGAAGTGCAGCTCAGTTTCCACCTCATTTTGTGGGCAGTGAGCACATAGCCTGTCTTCTCTTGAGAGCCATGTCTGCCTACGGCGGCCTTTCTCAATAGCAAGGCTATGCTCACTGAGTCTGTACATAGTCAAAGCTTTCCTTAAGTTTGGGTCAGTCACAGTGGTTAGGTATTCTGCCACTGTATACTCTCTGTTTAGGGCCAAATAGCATTCTAGTTTGCTCTGTTTTTTTGTTAATTCTTTCCAATGTGTCAAGTAATTATCTTTTTGTTTTCTCATGATTTGGTTGGGTCTAATTGTGCTGTTGTCCTGGGGCTCTGTGGGGTGTGTTTGTGTTTGTGAACAGAGCCCTAGGACCAGCTTGCTTAGGGGACTCTTCTCCAGGTTCATCTCTCTGTAGGTGATGGCTTTGTTATGGAAGGTTTGGGAATCGCTTCCTTTTAGGTGGTTGTAGAATTTAACGGCTCTTTTCTGGATTTTGATAATTAGTGGGTATCGGCCTAATTCTGCTCTGCATGCATTATTTGGTGTTCTACGTTGTACACGGAGGATATTTTTGCAGAATTCTGCATGCAGAGTCTCAATTTGGTGTTTGTCCCATTTTGTGAAATCTTGGTTGGTGAGCGGACCCCAGACCTCACAACCATAAAGGGCAATGGGCTCTATGACTGATTCAAGTATTTTTAGCCAGATCCTAATTGGTATGTTGAAATTTATGTTCCTTTTGATGGCATAGAATGCCCTTCTTGCCTTGTCTCTCAGATCGTTCACAGCTCTGTGGAAGCTACCTGTGGTGCTGATGTTTAGGCCGAGGTATGTATAGTTTTTTGTGTGCTCTAGGGCAACGGTGTCTAGATGGAATTTGTGGTCCTGGCGACTGGACCTTTTTTGGAACACCATTATTTTGGTCTTACTGAGATTTACTGTCAGGGCCCAGGTCTGACAGAATCTGTGCAGAAGATCTAGGTGCTGCTGTAGGCCCTCCTTGGTTGGTGACAGAAGCACCAGATCATCAGCAAACAGTAGACATTTGACTTCGGATTCTAGTAGGGTGAGACCGGGTGCTGCAGACTGTTCTAGTGCCCGCGCCAATTCGTTGATATATATGTTGAAGAGGGTGGGGCTTAAGCTGCATCCCTGTCTCACCCCACGACCCTGTGTGAAGAAATGTGTGTGTTTTTTGCCAATTTTAACCGCACACTTGTTGTTTGTGTACATGGATTTTATGATGTCGTATGTTTTACCCCCAACACCACTTTCCATCAATTTGTATAGCAGACCCTCATGCCAAATGGAGTCGAAGGCTTTTTTGAAATCAACAAAGCATGAGAAGACTTTGCCTTTGTTTTGGTTTGTTTGGTTGTCAATTAGGGTGTGTAGGGTGAATACATGGTCTGTTGTACGGTAATTTGGTAAAAAGCCAATTTGACATTTGCTCAGTACATTGTTTTCGTTGAGGAAATGTACGAGTCTGCTGTTAATGATAATGCAGAGTATTTTCCCAAGGTTACTGTTGACGCATATTCCACGGTAGTTATTGGGGTCAAATTTGTCTCCACTTTTGTGGATTGGGGTGATCAGTCCTTGGTTCCAAATATTGGGGAAGATGCCAGAGCTAAGGACGACGTTAAAGAGTTTTAATATAGCCAATTGGAATTTGTTGTCTGTATATTTGATCATTTCATTAAGGATACCATCAACACCACAGGCCTTTTTGGGTTGGAGGGTTTTTATTTTGTCCTGTAACTCATTCAAGGTAATTGGAGAATCCAGTGGGTTCTGGTAGTCTTTAATAGTTGATTCTAGGATTTGTATTTGATCATGTATATGTTTTTGCTCTTTATTCTTTGTTATAGAGCCAAAAAGATTGGAGAAGTGGTTTACCCATACATCTCCATTTTGGATAGATAATTCTTCGTGTTGTTGTTTGTTTAGTGTTTTCCAATTTTCCCAGAATTGGTTAGAGTCTATGGATTCTTCAATTACATTGAGCTGATTTCTGACGTGCTGTTCCTTCTTTTTCCGTAGTGTATTTCTGTATTGTTTTAGTGATTCACCATAGTGAAGGCGTAGACTCAGGTTTTCCGGGTCTCTATGTTTTTGGTTGGACAGGTTTCTCAATTTATTTCTTAGATTTTTGCATTCTTTATCAAACCATTTGTCATTGTTGTTCATTTTCTTCGGTTTTCTATTTGAGATTTTTAGATTTGATAGGGAAGCTGAGAGGTCAAATATACTGTTAAGATTTTCTACTGCCAAGTTTACACCTTCACTATTGCAGTGGAACGTTTTACCCAGGAAGTTGTCTAAAAGGGATTGAATTTGCTGTTGCCTAATTGTTTTTTGGTAGGTTTCCAAACTGCATTCCTTCCATCTATAGCATTTCTTAATGTTACTCAGTTCCTTTGGCTTTGATGCCTCATGATTGAGTATTGCTCTGTTCAAGTAGACTGTGATTTTGCTGTGGTCTGATAGGGGTGTCAGTGGGCTGACTGTGAACGCTCTGAGAGACTCTGGGTTGAGGTCAGTGATAAAGTAGTCTACAGTGCTACTGCCAAGAGATGAGCTATAGGTGTACCTACCATAGGAGTCCCCTCGAAGCCTACCATTGACTATGTACATACCCAGCGTGCGACAGAGCTGCAGGAGTTGTGACCCGTTTTTGTTGGTTATGTTGTCATAGTTGTGCCTAGGTGGGCATATGGGGGAGGGAATGCTGTCACCTCCAGGTAGGTGTTTGTCCCCCGGTGTGCTGAGGGTGTCAGGTTCCTGTCCAGTTCTGGCATTTAGGTCGCCACAGACTAACTCTTTCTCTGTCTCCCCTCTCTCTCTCGCTGTGTCTGTTTCCCCTCTCTGTGTGTTTCTCTGTCTCTGTCTGTCTCCCCTCTTTTTCTCTGTATCTCTTTTTCTCTGTATCTCTCACTCTCTGTATCTCTCTCTCTTTCACTCTCTCTCTCTCTTTCTCTGTCTCTCTCTCTCCCCTCTCTGTGTGTCTGTATCTCTCTTTCTCTGTATCTCTCTATCTGTATCTTTCTCTGTCTCTGTATCTTTCTCTGTCTCTCTTTCTCTGTCTCTCTGTGTCTCTCTGTCTCTGTTTCTGTCTCCCCTCTCTCTCTGTCAATGAACTTGAAATGGGTCTCCTAAAGGACAGGCTTACCTAAAGAAGTTCTACATTTTTAAGCTACCACAAGGAAAAAAGAAGACAGAGAGAGAAAGAGAGAGAAGATGGAGAGCCAAGAAACATCACTCTCCCCCAAAGATGAAAGGACCCATGAATACAAAAAAAAGAAGCAAAGAAGAGGAGAGGAGACAGAAGGGGTTATGTTGAGGAGAGTAGAGAAAGGAGAAAAGCCTGGGAGTTAAGAGCCCACAGGAGTAGACAGAGCTGAGGCTGGCAGTGTACGAGAGAGAGAGAGAGATGGAGTGAACGAGAGAAATGGAGAGTGAAAGAGAGAGATGGAGAGTGAAAGAGAGATGGAGAGTGAAAGAGAGATGACTGGGGAAAGAGAGGGAGGGGTAGCTTGGCTGGTGGTAAGAGAGACAGAGAGAGAGAAAGAACACACTCTAGCAGAGATAACAACAGATTACTAGGCTCCAGTCCGGGCCCAGCCACTGATGAGACAGACCTGCAGAGACCCACCAACCCTGGCCTCTGGATCCAGTCTCTCTGGCCCCCTTGGTTCTCCACCGCTAATGCCAGAAGGATGAGTGTGTGTGTGTGTGTGTGTGTGTGTGTGTGTGTGTGTGTGTGTGTGTGTGTGTGTGTGTGTGTGTGTGTGTGTGTGTGTGTGTGTGTGTGTGTGTGTGTGTGTGTGTGTGTGTGTGTGTGTGTGTGTGTGTTTTTATGATATCAAGCCACAATGAGGCCCCCTGCCACTTAGCAGCCCTCTAAACCAGATTACCAGATTATTATAGTCTTCATCTGAGAAAAGGCCTGGACCCCTAGTCCTGCTGTGCTACTGTAGATACACACACACACACACACACTCTCTCTCTCTCTCTCTCTCCCGATCTTGCTGCTCTGTCCCTGTTCTGTCCTGTTATCATATGAAAGCGGAGGGATGAAATGAATCAATGAAGCTCAAAAGCCCATGACAGATTACAAAGACCCGGGTTACGTCCCAAATTGCATCCTATTTCATACATAGTGCACTACTTTTGACCAGATCCCTCATCCCTGGATAAAAAAAATGGTGCCCTATCTAGGAAATAGGGTGCCATTTGGGACACACCCTAAATCTGTGATTACACAAAAGGGATTTTGTGATGCCTTGAAATAGCATCTCATTACCTGCGAGATATTTGTCACATAATACCCTTTTTGATTACAGCAGTTTCAGGTGCCAGTTGTTTTGATTCAGCGCTACTGAAAGGTGGACAATTTGGTACCGCTTTATTATGAAGGGGACCTACAGTATATACGGACATCATAAAACATTCATGAACATTCATAACCCATACATAGCGTAATCAAAAACAGCACATGAGCATAAAACAAGAAAAGCTTATGTCAAAATATGGTGGTTATGTAATTGATTACATCCAAGTGAGAGTCCAAGTAAATATTATGCAAATCAGGAGGGAGACTTATCCTTCTTTTATACTTGAAACACTCAAAACTCTGACAATGTTTCTTATCACATACTTTATGGAAACTGTAGTTGAGATCAAGGCAATCAATGTTGTGTTTTTAAGATCAAACTATGATTCAGTATCGATGTGCCAACTACACTTCAAAAGAATAACAGATGGTTTCAGAGTCATATGAGGGTAAAAAATAATATTTGGGGAATACAAATGTATCTTCGTAGTGAACTGATGAGAGCAAAAGTGATATTGATGCCGGGGTCAAAACAGTAAATTCTTGCACTGCATTGGCATCTGTACCCTTTCTGCATGCATGCACACACCAAGACCCCCCCCCCCCCCACACACACACACACACACACACACACACCAAGACCCCCCCCCCCCCCCACACACACACACACACACCAAGACCCCCCCCACACACACACACACCAAGACCCCCCCCCACACACACACACACACCAAGACCCCCCCCCACACACACACACACACCAAGACACCCACACCCACCAAGACGCCCCCCCCCACACACACACACCAAGACCCCCCAACTCACCCACACACACACCAAGACCCCCCACACACACACCAAGACACCCACACACACCAAGACCCCCCCCCCCCCCCCCCACACACACACACACCAAGACCCCCCAACTCACCCACACACACACCCACACCAAGACCCCCCCACCTACACACACACCAAGACCCGCCCCACCCACACACACCAAGACCCCCACCCCCCCACACACTGAGACACTTAACTGACTGCCCTTCCTTGCTATGGGACACAGTCCAGCAGTATTTTTCCACCATGGATTTAAAAGCCTACTCTGCCTCTCTGAAACGGGCACCAACCACACCAAAGTCCTTGGCTAAAGGTCTCCACTAGGCGGAAGTCAATAATAAATACAAACAAAAAGTCTAACAAAATCCATAGAAGTACAACTGGTCAGGTGGCTACGCAACAGAAGGTAACACTTTATTTGATGGGCTGTGTCATTCTGATTGTATCGGCACGTTATATTCCATTTTTGTTAGACGTGAGCGTTACTTTCCATGTGCGAGCTTGCGTGTGCTTTCTTGTTCCCATTGTGGTGAAACCTGTGCATGCTCGCATACGGAAAAGTAGTGCTTGATTCCAACAAAATAGAATATAACGTTGCAGATCATGTTTTATCTGTGCCCCTGCAACTGCAGAACGAGCGTGAGGAAGTCTATCGGTGGTTTCTCAAAACCAAGTGACATTAATTTACATTAAATTGAGATTTGGTCCAAAAAAGTGAACTTGTCCTGTGTTTTTTTGTTTTTTAAAGAATTTGTCTGTGAGTTCTCACTCCCCTAAACGTGCTGCTATCGGCAGCCGCACATTGAATGCACTCCTTCAATAGGATGATTTTTAATGGTAGTATTCCATTTAAAGAGCTTTCTTTGTAGATACCTAGTTGAAATTAAAATGAACACCTTCCGTGTTTGGCAATACGGATACCTTTTCACGTTCAAGGAGGATAAGGGAAAAATGTACAGTTGTGGCAAAAATATGTCGCAAATATCTTCACATGCAAATTACTTTTGTGGCAAAATGTTGCGGTTCATTTGCGGCAAGCTCATATTTTCACATGCAAATTAGTTTGTAACCGAAAGGTTGCAAGTTCGATTCCCCGAGCTGACAAGGTATAAATCTGTCGTTCTGCCCCTGAACAAGGCAGTTAACCCACTGTTCCTAGGCCGTCATTGAAAATAAAAATGTGTTCTTAACTGACATACCTAGTTAAATAAAGGTTTAAAAATATATATATTTACTACATTTAATGTAAAAAAAAATACTAAGCAACATGTACTCAATGTTTTAACAGAAAAATACATCCAATAACACTTGAAATCATCCGTATGGTAATGAAGAAAAGAGGAAAGACTGGATAATTCCAAATCTCAGGATGTTTAAAGGGTGTCGCGGAAAATTCCATAATTAGTCATGCTATCCAATGTTTTACTGCTTAAAGAATAGTCTATTGTTACTGTATATGCTGTGTCTTTTCTAACCTGATACAAACTTGTCTTGATGTGACTTAGTCATAAGACTGGGCTTACAGCTAAGAGATGTTTGGGTGCGACCGCAGCATGTGAAATCCCGTGGGTTTACTATCTACAGAAAGTTACATGTATGGAACCTTGCAGAAAAGAGTACAATATAGTGTTTGTTGTTGTGAATGCAGTTAGACGGTTGAGCCCTCGGGCTATCAACCTTGTTCTATCTTAAGTTTACACAGACAACGAGTTACATTTTACACACTATCTGCTGACTGCCACGTATACAGAAAGGGGTTGTATGTATTTTCTCTATATAAGCATTGAACCGGCACTGTTCGTTGAGCTTTGCAACTATGCACTGTTGAGTGGGTAGTTGATTCTCCATTTTTGAAAATGTTATGATAAAGTGTTGTTTGAAATAATCTGCAGTCTCTCTTCCCTTTGATTAGATATTCCATGACAAGGGGCAACTACAGAATTATTTACATGAGCCAAGTGATAACTGAGCAATAGATTTCAACCAATGGAAGTTTAAAAGATAATTAATAAAATGTAAATAATTTATACAAAAATGAAAATAAACCCAGTGCATTACTATTGCAGATTGAGTGAACTTTGGAGATGTCGGCGCAGTTTGGAAGTCCTACGTCCAAAGCTTGATGAATGCTTGCCCTGAAACGATCAGAAAGCACACCAAAAAATTAGGATACTGAAAATAATTACTGAAAACTTTGTATTTTGGCATCTTAAAAAGGTAGGGATTAAGTTATGCTTAATTTGGCAATTCATATTATTTTTCCTAAATGAATTACTGTTACACCAATTTGGGTCATTTCGACAACCTAGCGGTGGGTCAATATTGGACAGACACGGCATTGGGTTAATTCAACCCAGTGGTGTTGGGTTGTGACATAAACCCAGCACATTGGTTTGGGGTATTGACCCAGCAGATGGGTCTTTTTTTAAATGTAATCCTTTGGTTATTTTCAGTGTAATCCTAATTTCAATGTTGCTTATATATTTTTGATCTGATAAAAACAAAGCATGCATATATGTGACACTCTCTGTCTTCAGTAGTATTAACACAGATCATGTCTATCAGACAGTGCCAAAGCAAATCAACAGATATTCACATTCACAATTACAGACACACTTCAGCTATTTTAGGCTATCTTATGTGACAGCACACACACACACATCATGTTGTTTTGACATACAATAATGTTTGGGTTGAGTCAAAACATTGTTACACAGAAAAGTGTAAAATGTTACGTTTGAAGGTTACTCTACTAAAGACATGGACAAATGACTGTCATTACTTAATTAATAATTTAATTTTTTTCATTAAGCACTTTTCACAATTCCCAAAATGTAACATTTGTATTTCAAATAAATTGTTGTGATAGATTGAAAGCGTAACGCGCTTCAGCCCAGCTAAACAAAAAATTGCATTATACAGTATATTAACCATACAAATATCGAAAGATTTATGTGCAACAGTAGTTGAACTAAAGGCAAAACAGCACATACCATACAGTAAGCAAAAAGCAGGCACAAATGCATTAAAACAAACTGAAAGTCAATTTAACAGAGCTATAAATACTGCTTTAATTAAGATCATATTGGCGTTGTAATATGAAGGGGGAAGGGGATACCTAGTTTGTTGCACAACTGAATGCATTCAACTGAAATGTGTCTTCCGCATTTAACCCCTCTGAATCAGAAAGGTGCAAGGGGACTGCCTTAATCGACATCCACGTCTTTGGTGCCTGGGGAGCAGTTGTTGTTGGGGGTTAACTGCCTTGCTCAAGGGCAGAACGGCAGATTCTTCCATCTTGTTTGCTTGGGGATTTGAGACAGCGACCTTTTGGTTACTGGCCCATCGCTCTTAACCGCTAGGCTTAACTGCTAAGGGGGAGATTTTAAGGGATAGTTTCCCCCACATTTCTAATTACATACTTTGCGGGGGATGGGTTGATAAGACCGGTCAAATGGTTGAACAAAGGCAAGGGAGTTATTGGTTCGAACCCCTAGCTACCTGAGGGATTAATCCGGCAGCCAAAGTGTTACCAGCTACAATATCTCTGTATACTACCTACTGATGTTGTACCCTTGAGCAAGGCACTTGTGCCAAGAGCTGCACCCAGCCTGTGATGTGTGCTGTATGTCAACGTGGTCACTGTGACAGAATATATGAGCAAATGACCAATAAAGCAAGTATGGTAAAATGAAGGCCAGACTATTTATGGTAGCTGTGCATGTCATGTATCTAGTCCCAAAGTGGATGCATGGTTCTAAGGCTCTGGTGAAGTTAGATCTTTCAAGTTTCCATTAAGGTTGTACTATTGGTTATCGATGACAATGTGGAAAACGTAAATGCTGTTTTACACAGAGTCAATTAAAATAAATGTTTTTCCCACCCCCAAAGCTTTGTCCCTTCACTCTCAAAAATGAATTTCTCAGTTTTACTTACACTAAAACTTTGGAATCAGAGGCCAGGTTCTACTCATTCAGCATATCCTTTACAAAGCTGTCCATTGGCCTTGACCTCTGCATTTAAGTACAGAAATAAATACATGTTAGAAACATAGCTAGCTACAGTAGCTATACTAACTTGGCTACATCAAATTTAAGGTCAATTCTAACGTTAGCTAGCTGAAAGAATGTGCATCCATCCTCCTGACTGTCAGAGCATGACAAATATTTTCGTTAAATTAACCAAGGAGAATAAGTCAAATCTAGCTATAGTAATTTAGCTAGCCAGTTAATTTAGCTAACGTTAGCTAACGAGGGAAACAGTGTCCGACATAGTCCAGAAGAAAGGTCAAGCTTAGCTAGCTAAGGTAAGTAGCTAGCTCACTTTAGCTGGCTACCGTTACAAACACTGACATAGTTAGCTAGCTAGCCAAACATCTACAAAAACTGTACATTTAGCTATATTCTGCAAGCTAGCATTTAGCTATACTCCAGTAAGCTAGTGTGGCGAGCATGGTCACAAGGCTAACGTTAGCTAGCTACCTAACATTACCACAGCCAGAGATATATTAGCACAGAAAATGGCTAGCTAGCTAACGGTTGTAAGATATCATAATTAGGTAGCTAGCTAATGTTAAGACAACCTATTTAACCTGAATGACCATCAAATGCATTATTTGTAACATTTGTTACTTATCGTTTTTAACGGTTTTCAGTTAGCCAAAACACATTTAGTTTTTCAAAATAATCTCACTCAGTCAGACATTAAGTCGTACTAGAAGACTTTCAAGTTGCCATGCCTTGACACTTGCTCACGTTCTAATAGATTTCACACACTGGTGGTGGATGTTTTTACATAAAACAACCCAACTATTGACCCAATGCCTGCAACCCAGTAATTGGGTCATGCAAACAAACCAGCATTCTTTTGTGTGTAACCTGCATATCAAAGCCATGCATGCAAGAAGCCTTGACCTATCTGGTGCACACAGATTTGTCTGTCCTCGGTGTGATTGAAGGACTCAATCAGATTTTTTTTACTTGTAACTGATTGGTTCTAGAAAGAGAGAAGGAACAACCTGATCAAGATGAGCTAGCAACTACTAGCTTAAAGCAATGAAATATCTAATTGTTGCAAATAATGACTGTATGGGCTACATTTATGAGAATAATACATGAATTTGCTTACCTTATCAATCTTGAAGATGATACACATAGAATGTGCTATGTGATTGCACAATAAATATATTTGCAGGGTGTTGATCCATCCTCCTCCAACACCACGGGTAGGGGAAGGGTATCCATCTGCAAAAGTAAAGTTTTGCTTAGATGTCAAATCAACTATTATTGTTGCTAACATGCTACTGAATTGTGACACTAGTGAATTTACATGCATATGGTATTAAAATACAGCAGCATATTCACCCGAAAATATGTGTTTAGGCAAATCATTAGTTAGCTAGCTACCTGTCACATGAATTTGCGAAAATATTATAGCTAACTTTAGCTAGCTAAGCGCTAGCCAGTCAGTGGTGCTGACAGATTGAAACTGTTATCAACAACAACAAAAAATCTGCCTCAACTTGTTGGAAGTTTGCTGCAACAAATACATTTTTGTAAGGGCACTGGTGCAATGCAAGCTATGCTTGCCAAAACTGAACTACTTATCAACTTCAAAGGACTGCACGTCCAATCTGAAGAAAAAGAAACACTTGGCAGTGAGTTTGCATGTATCCAATGAAGTTATCAAAACGTTAATGTTATCAGGTAGCTAGTATTGGCTTGCATGTGGCCAGCCATCTAACTCCAGCAGAGATTTTCATAAAAGTAAACTAAATGTTATTTGGCACACGTGCTGCTGTATTTGAATAGCTGGCTGGCTAGTTGTTTTGGTACAATTTGACACGGACCAACACATGCTTACAGAACCTTTAGCTTGCTAGCTAGCTAGATAACTCTAGTTATCTGGATCCTGAGCTTGACTGCTGTTTGTTGTCAAATATATCAAATCAAATGTTATTGGTCACATACACATGCTTAGCAGATGTTAATGCGAGTGTAGCGAAGTGCTTCTAGTTCCGACCGTGCAGTAATATCTAACAAGTAATCTAACAATTTCACAACAACTACCTTATACACACACAAGTGTAAAGGAATGAATAAGAATATGTACATATAAATATATGGATGAGCGATGGCCGTGCGGCATAGGCAAGATGCAGTAGATGGTATAGAGTACAGTATATACATATGAGATGAGTAATGTAGGGTATGTAAACATTATATAAAGTGGCATTGTTTAAAGTGACTAGTGATACATTTATTACATCCCATTTTTAAAGTGTCTAGAAATTTGAGTGAGAACGTTGGCAGCAGCCACTCAATGTGGCTGTTTTAACAGTCTGATGGCCTTGAGATAGGAGCTGTTTTTCAGTCTCTCAGTCCCAGCTTTGATGCACCTGTACTGACCTCGCCTTCTGGATGATAGCAGGGTGAAGAGGCAGTGGCTCGGGTGGTTGTTGTCCTTGACGATCTTTTTGGCCTTCCTGTGACATCGGGTGGTGTGGGTGTCCTGGAGGGCAGGTAGTTTTCCCCCCAGTGATGTGTTGTGCAGACCTCAGTACCCTCTGGAGAGCCTTACGGTTGTGGGCGGAGCAGTTGCCGTACCAGGCAGTGATACAGCCCGACAGGATGCTCTCGATTGTGCATCTGTAAAAGTTTGTGGGTGTTTTCGGTGACAAACCAAATTTCTTCAGCCTCCTGAGGATAAAGAGGCGCTGTTGGGCCTTCTTCACCACGCTGTCTGTGTGGTTGGACCATTTTAGTTTGTCCGTGATGTTTACGCCAAGGAACTAAAAACTTTCCACCTTCTCCACTACTGTCCCCTCTGCTGTTTCCTGAAGTCCACGATCATCTCCTTTGTTTTGTTGACGTTGAGTGTGAGGTTATTTTCCTGACACCACACTCCGAGGGCCCTCACCTCCTCCCTGTAGGCCGTCTCGACATTGTTGGTAAACAAGCCTACCACTGTAGTGTTGTCTGCAAACTTGATGATTGAGTTGGAGGCGTGCATGGCCACGCAGTCATTGGTGAAAAGGGAGTAGAGGAGAGGACTGAGAACGCACCCTTGTGGGGCCCCAGTGTTCAGGATCAGAGGGGTGGAGATGTTGTTTCCAACCCTCACCACCTGGGGGCAGCCCGGCAGAAAGTCCAGGACCCAGTTGCACAGGGCGGGGTCGCGACCCAGGGTCTCGAGCTTAATGACGAGTTTGGAGGGTACTACGGTGTTAAATGCTGAGCTGTAATCGATGAACAGCATTCTTACATAGGTATTCCTCTTGTCCAGATGGGTTAGGGCAGTGTGATTGCGATTGTGTCGTCTGTGGACCTATTGGAGCGGTAAGCAAATTGGAGTGGATCTAGGGTGTCAGGTAGGGTGGAGGTGATTTGATCCTTGACTAGTCTCTCAAAGCACTTCATGATGACGGAAGTGAGTGCTACAGGGCAATAGTAATTTAGCTCAGTTACCTTAGCTTTCTTGGGAACAGGAACAATGGTGGCACTCTTGAAGCATGTGGGAACAGCAGACAGGGACAGGAATTGATTGAATATGTCTGTAAACACACCAGCCAGCTGGTCTGCGCATGCTCTGAGAACGCAGCTAGGGATGCCATCTGGGCCGGCAGCCTTGCGAGAGTTACCACTTTTTTTGTTTTACTCACGTTGGCTGCGGTGAAGGAGAGCCGGTAGATTTTGGTAGCGGGCTGTGTCAGTGGCACTGTATTGTCCTCAAAGCAAGCAAAAAAGTTGTTTAGTTTGTCTGGGAGCAAGACGGCGGTGTCCGCGACGGGGCTGGTTTTCTTTTTGTAATCTGTGATTGACTGTAGACCCTGCAACATACGTGTCGTGTCTGAGCCGTTGAATAGCAACTCTACTTTGTCTCTATACTGACACTTAGCTTGTGTGATTGCCTTGCGGAGGGAATAGCTACACTGTTTGTTATCGGTCATGTTTCCGGTCGCCTTGCCATGATTAAAAGCAGTGGTTCGCGCTTTCAGTTTTGCGCGAATGCTGCCATCAATCCACGGTTTCTGGTTGGGGAAGGTTTTAATAGTCGCCGTGGGTACAACATCACCGATGCACTTGCTAATAAACTCGCTCACCGGATCAGTGTATACATCAATGTTGTTGTCTGAGGCTATCCGGAACATATCCCAGTCCACGTGATCGAAGCAATCTTGAAGCGTGGAATCAGATTGGTCGGACCAGCATTGAACAGACCTGAGCATGGGCGTTTCCTGTTTTAGTTTTTGTCTATATGCTGGGAGCAACAAAATGGAGTCGTGGTCAGATTTGCCGAAAGGAGGGCGAGGAAGGGCTTTGTATGCGTCGCAGAAGTTTGAGTAGCAATGATCCAGAATGCTGTCTGCCTGGTTCGCGCATTCGATATGCTGATAAAATTTAGGGAGCCTTGTTTTCAGATTAGCTTAGTTAAAATCCCCAGCTACAATAAATGCAGCCTCAGGATATGTGGTTTCCAGTTTACATAGTGTCACATCTGCTCCCACTATGCCCTCTGGTGTCCATCCGGTGTCATCCTAACTTGCAGTTCTCCCCCTGTATACTCTCTCTCTCTCTCTCTTGGTGTGATTGTGTGGTTGGAGACAGGTGTGCTGGAGTCAGAGCAGATCCCTACCAGCTGCAAATCGTCCCACAAATCAAGACCTCTCATATACTCTTTCCTGCCACCTCCACGCTGCCAGTTCGTAATCTCTGCTCAGTCAGTATCAGTCTAGCCTTTTGTCTATTCTCAAGATCCTGTTGCTCTGCTTTGCTCGTTTTCTTGCCTTTAACCATTTTCGTCCTCTCCTTGCAGTTACCGCTCTGTCTCTGGCTCCTGTCTCCTGTTCCACATCTCAACACCAACCACCTTGCTCTGGATATCACTCACCACCATTACCTTGGATTCCCCTCAGGACCTGTTCCCCTGTTCTAATCAGCCAACTCCAACCTCACACTACACTCCTGGTTTTTGCAACTCATCTGAGCTACCCCGGTTCTGCACTCCCCATTTCTCTGTGATCAATAAACCTTTTTGTGCATTCATCCCGGCTTCCTCTTCTGAGTCCGCTCTTGGGTTCCCCCCTTCGCTCATCGTAACACAGAGTCCAATTAAGTTCTTTTAGGGCCGTCGAGGTGTCTGCTTGGGGGGGATATACACGGCTGTGATTATAATCAAAGAGAATTTTCTTGGTAGATAATGTGGTCGGCATTTGATTGTAAGGAATTCTAGATCAGGTGAACAAAAGGACTTGAGTTCCTGTATGTTATGATCACACCACAACTCGTTAATCATAAGGCATACACCCCGCCCTTCTTCTTACCAGAGAGATGTTTGTTTCTGTCGGCGCGATGTGTGAAGAAACCAGATGGCTGTACCAACTCTGATAACATATCCTGAGTGAGCCATGTTTCCGTGAAACAGAAAATGTTACAATCTCTGTCTCTCTGGAAGGCAACCTTTGCTCGAATTTCGTCTACCTTGTTGTCAAGAGACTGGACATTGGCGAGTAGTATACACGGGAGCAGTGAGCGATGTGGCCGTCTACGGAGCCCGACCAGAAGACCGCTCCGTCTGCCCCTTCTGCGGCGCCGTTGTTTTCGGTCGCCTACTGAGATCCGATCCATTGTCCTGGTTGGTGGTCCAAAAAGAGGACCCGCTTCGGGGAAAGTCATATTCCTGGTCGCAATGTTGGTAAGTTAATGTGCTCTTATATCCAGTAGTTCTTCCCGGCTCTATGTAATAAGACTTAAGATTTCCTGGGGTAACAGTGTAAGAAATAATACATAAAAAACGAAATACTGCATAGTTTCCTAAGAACGCAAAGCAAAGCGAGGCGACCATCTCTGTTGGTTCCACCCATTAATCTGTGTTAGCTTTTTGGCTCTGTTTGGTACCAGCAGGCTACAAGCTAGTCAGGCCACAACAATGGGTTCACAAGCTAACTAGCTAGCCAACTAAAATTAGCTTGCTATAGCTAGCTGGCTGTGTTTTTGTTTGATAGCCAGCTAGCTAGGCAGCCTACAATCTAGATGGGCACGTTACAACAGGAAACAAGCTCAATTGCCAACTAGTGAGCTAGATAACAATCTAATGTTCACTCAGTGTTTTCTAGCAGGACCATGTCTGCTAGCTAACATTACGCTAGACATTACCCTGGAAAATCGGATCCATCGTACATCTCAGTCGAACATGGACCAATTGGTCTTCCATTCCTTTGAGGAAGATGTCCAAGAATTTTCTGAATTGGACCAGCCTGCATTCAAGAAGCTGGTGGAGGGCTTACGTGGAGGGAAGAATCCCATATGATGAAATGCATGTTTGACTAGAAGACTCCAAAATGAATGAGAACCTTATGGCAAAGCTTGATAAAGAAGAGTCGTTTGCACGACAGCTGATGTACACTGAGTATACAAAACATTAAGAACACCTGCACTTTTCCTGACATAGACTGAACAGGTGAATCCAAGTGAAAGCTATGATCCCTTATTGATGTCACTTGTTAAATCCACTTCAATCAGTGTAGATGAAGGGGAGGAGACAGGTTAAAGAAGGATTTTTAAGCCTTGAGACGATTGAAACAAGGATTGTGTATGTGTGCCATAAAGGGTGAATGGGGTGAATGGGCAAGATAAAAGAGTACCTTTGAACAGAGTATGGTAATAGGTGCCAGGCGCCCAGGTCATATTAAATCAAATAAAATGTCATTGGTCTCATACACATATTTAGCAGATGTTTATGTAAAGAACAAATATTTAGCAGACAGTTTGTGTCAAGAACTGCAACACTGCTGGGTTTTTCACTCTCCACAGTTTCCCGTGTGTATAAAGAATGGTCCACCACCCAAATTATATTTAGCCAACTTGACACAACTGTGAGAAGCATTGGAGTCAACGCGGGCCAAAAACCCTTTGGAAGACTTTTGATACCTTGTAGAGTCCATGCCCTGACAAAAGGGGGGGCTGCAACAAGGGCTGTTGATGTGACCGTATAACCGCCACCCCGGCAGTCACGAATCATGAAGGCAGTCAAATTCCACATGACCGCTTAGTCACGGTAATTAGGCATCTCCAAGCTCTGATGCGGCTCATTAGTAGCCTACCAAACTTGCTAACTGTCTGGTACTCAGCACTCTATTTTCCCTCTGAAATCAATGCAAATGTAATCAAAAATCCAATCAAACACTTCATGAGAGCCCATGAGCTCATGTTGTGCAACATTTCTATAGGGTATGCAATTTCGTGAGAAAACAGAGTGATGGCCTCTTTTAAAAAGAGGAGGATCCCATCAGCTATCTATAGGCTATTTCTATAGGCTATCAGCTTTCCAAACAGGGCACATTTAGCCCTATGCTAACCTGACCAGATGGCAGGTGATTATTTCCTGTAGCAAAGACTGGAGTATCTGTCCATAGGACCACTTTAAGCCGTACACTCCACAGAGGTGGGCTTTACGGAAGAGTGGCCAGAAAAAAAGCTATTGCTTAAAGAAAAAAAGAAGCAAACACGTATTGTGGGAGACTCCCCAAACATATGGAAGAAAGTACTCTGGTCAGATGAGACTAAAATTGATCTTTTTGGCCATCAAGGAAAACGCTATGTCTGGCGCAAACCCAACACCTCTGGTCAGAATTGAAGAAATGATGGATGGCGCTAAATACAGGGAAATTCTTGAGGGAAACCTGTTTCAGTCTTCCAGAGATTTGAGACTGGAATGGAGGTTCACCTTCCAGCAGGACAATGACCCTAAGCATACTGCTAAAGCAACACTTGAGTGGTTTAAGGGGAAACATTTAAATGTCTTGGAATGGCCTAGTCAAAGCCCAGATCTCAATCCAATTGAGAATCTGTGGTATGACTTAAAGATTGCTGTACACCAGCGAAACCCATCCAACTTGAAGGAGCTGGAGCAGTTTTGCCTTGAAGACTGGGCAAAAATCCCAGTGGCTAGTTGTGCCAAGCTTATAGATACATACCCCAATAGTCTTGCAACTGCAATTCCTGCAAAAGGTAGCTCTACAAAGTACTGACTTTGGGGGGGGTGAATAGTTTTGCATACTCAAGTTTTCTGTTTTTTTATTGTTTTACAATAAAAAAATATTTTGCATCTTCAAAGTGGTAGGTATGTTGTGTAAATCAAATGATACAAACCCCCCAAAATCTATTCTAAATCCAGGTTGTAAGGCAACAAAAATAGGAAAAATGCCAAGGGGGCGAATACTTTCGCAAACCACTGTATTTACATAACTATTCAGACCCTTCGCTATGAGACTCGAAATTGAGCTCAGATGCGTCCTGTTTCCATTGATCATCCTTGAGATGGCCTGAATGCCAAGTGTCATGTCTGGAGTAAACCAGGCACAGCTCATCACCTGGTCAATACCATCCCTATGGTGAAGCATGGTGGTGGCAGCATCATGCTGTGGGATGTTTTTCAGCAGCAGGGACTGGGAGACTAGTCAGGATCGAGGGAAAGATGAATGGAGAAAACTGCATGGAGATCCTTGATGAAAACCTGCTCCAGAGCGCTCAGGACCTCAAACTAGGGTGAAGGTTCACCTTCCAACAGGACAACGACCCTAAGCACACAGCGAAGACAACACAGGAGTGGATTTGGGACAAATCTCTGAATGTCCTTGAGTGGCCCAGCCAGAGCCCGGACTTGAACCCGATCGATCATCTCTGGAGAGACCTGAAAATAGCTGTGCGGCGACACTCTCCATCCAGCCTGACAGAGCTTGAGAGGATCTGCAGAGAAGAATGGGAGAAACTTCCCAAATACAGATGTGCCAAGCTTGTAGCGTCGTACCCAAGAAGACTCAAGGCTGTAATCACTGCCATTGGTGCATCAACAAAGTACTGAGTGAAGGGTCTGAGTCCTTATGTAAATATTATATTTCAGTTTTTTATTTTTAATACATTTGCAAAAATGTCTACAAACCTGTTTTTGCTTTGTCATTATGGGGTATTGTGTTTAGATGGAAAAAATAAAACAATTTAATACATTTTAGAATGAGGCTGTAATGTAAACGGGTGTCTGAATACTTTCTGAATGCACTGTATACATTAAACAGCAATTTCACCCTCAACAGTCAATAGTGTTTGTCTTAAGTGTTAAGTTTGTTGCAGTAAGTGTGTTCAGGGGCCCAGTAATTGGCCACACCTGATCATTATTGTTATCCATTTTTCTGTGCATTTGTGTGGGATAAATCTAATGATGGAAAGTTTCTCTTTTTACTTACTCTGATCTTTTCGACTCATTTAATCAAAAGTACAAATATTTTTACTAATTTTGTTCGTTTGAATCAGTAATACCCAGAGCACGGAGGACCCCCTACCAGCAAACAATGAACTCAAAACTCGAAAGATTCATAATTCCACAAGCCTTTCGTTCACATGTTGTTCATCATAGGGGGGTTATTGGAGCTGTCATTTGTGACTGAGACTTTAAAAGTTTGCTTTAAACAATGTACATTTGTTGATTGCTAGGCATACAAATATGATTATTTCTTGAAACATTTTACAATGAGGTCTAGTTGTGGCTGCAACCGGACTAGATTGTGAACTACTCCTTGTGGAATGCAATGCATTGATTGACTGCCGTCAGGGTGATAAGCACAATATAATTTGCGAACTGCAGCCCCCCAAACTATTAGTTCTCGAGTTGGAGTATGTTGAGATGTCAGACCCTGTATATGTTTTGGTTCTACAAACTGTGTCCATCATAGCATTCACTAATCAATTAATTGCATTAATTCTTCCTGCAACATTATCTATTTTCCAACGTGGATATATAACAGACAGTTGTTGGCTGGAATACGTCTCTGGAGCTGCTGAGCCGGAGGAGTGTGTATCAAATCTAATTTTATTGGTCACATACACATATTGAGCAGATTATTGCGGATGTAGCGAAATTCTTGTAAATGTGAAATGCTTGTATTATGGGATTTCGACCAACAGGTCAAAAGAATGACTAGAATGAACGAGTCCCTCAGAAAAATGTATCATGACTCTCGAGTCAATAAGAAGAGTAATTCAAAAATAACAAATCATTACTGAACTGCACATCACTAGATAAATTCACAGAAGTTCGCTGTACAAAGTGGTATGGGACCAGAACAATGATGTTTGACAGAACACAGGTAAACATGGGGAAATGCCCTGCATGGTTGCTAAGTGATGAGCACAAAACACTGCCATGCTTACAAAGGTGTCACGCTTACAAAGGACAGCCATTGTTACAGGGAGAAATATCAAGCACAAAATATTGCAGACGACCCTCACACATATAGTACAAAATCCTATTCAGCCTTCCACAAAAGAAAGGACATAGGAACACCCAAAGATGGACCGTAACAAACATATTTTAGTCTGGGTACCGGATCCTGGGTATTTGAGTGCATACAGTACTATGCATTAGAGCCGTTTGACAGTACATTTTAAAAAACGTCTTAATGATATGGACTTGCATGTGCCTGAATAGCGACTTAAATCACAAAATGTATTTAACCATGGAGAAAGATAGATTCTTGCCTAGCCATGATTGGTTGAGATAATGGACTGGTTAAACATTCTGCCACTATGCCTCTGTCAAACACTTTCTGATACTATTGCGGATATTTAACAAATAACATTTGATTAGATTAGATTGTTTATCCATACACGGTTAAGATTCCACAGTTAAAATAGCTAGCTAGCTACATGTGTATACATTATTTTGGCTAGTGAGTGGAGCAGCGGTTTAAAGCACTGCGTCTCAGTGCTAGAGGTGTCATTGCAGTCAATGGTTCAAATCCAGGCTGCATCACATCTGACTGTGTTTGGGAGTCCCATAGGGCGGCGCACAATTGGCCCAGTATCGTCCGTGTTTGGCCGGGGTAGGCCGTCAATGTAAATAAGAATTTGTTCTGAACTGACTTGCCTGGTTAAATAAAGGTAAAACATTTTTATAAATAGCTTGCGCAACTGTATCATAAAGTCATTTGCATTGTTTTCTTTATGATGATGCCAGGACTGAAGCAACTTGTACACACTAAGTCAAATAGCTAACGTTAGTATGGATGAATGCAGGTTTTCTAAAAGCATGATGTAACTATTAGGGAACTTTTCTATAACAGCTATAAATGCAGACTTATTACCACTGCTTTGTCACTATTCCTAATATTTGTTGTTGGTATCTAGCTAGCTAGTGTCACGCCCTGGCCTTAGTATTCTTTGTTTTCTTTATTATTTTAGTTAGGTCAGGGTGTGACATGGGGTATGTTTGTGTTTTTGTCTTGTCTTGGGTGGTTGTAGTGTCTAGGGGGATTTGTTAGAGTGTATGGGTTTGTGTTGAGTGAATGTTTCTAGGGAAGTCTATGGTTGAGTGTATGTGTTTAGTTATGTCTATGGTTGCCTGAGTGGTTCTCAATCAGAGACAGATGTTTTTCATTTGTCTCTGATTGGGAGCCATATTTAAGGTGGCCATAGGCATCATGTATTGGTGGGTAATTGTCTATGTTGAACGTAAGTAGCTTGTGTGTGCACTTTCGTTTGTAGCTTCACGGTCGTTTGTTGTTTTGTATAGTTTGTATAAGTGTTTCGTTTCGTGTTCATCTTCGTCGTTCTAATAAAAGAAGATGTATTCATATCACGCTGCACCTTGGTCCGTCTCTCCTCCACACGATCGTGACAGAATTACCCACCAAACAAGGATCAAGCAGCGTGATCAGTGGCAACAGGAGCAAGGAACAAAGGATTCATGGACATGGGAGGAGATTTTGGATGGAAAGGGACCTTGGGCACAACCGGGAGAATATCGCCTCCCTCGTGAAGAGCTGGAGGCAGCGAAAGCCGAGAGGAGGCGATATGAGGAGGCAGCACGGAGGCAAGGCTGGAAGCCCGCAAGTACAACCCAAAAATTTCTTGGGGGGGGGCTTAGAGGTAGTGGGCCGAGGGCAGGTAGGAGACCTGCGCCCACTTCCCAGGCTAACCGTGGAGAGCGGGAGTACGGGCGGACACCGTGTTACGCAGTAGAGCGCACGATGTCTCCTGTACGTGTTCATAGCCCGGTGCGGGTTATTCCACCTCCCCGCACTGGTAGGGCTAGATTGGGCATTGAGCCAGGTGCCATGAAGCCGGCTCAACGCGTCTGGTCTCCAGTGCGTCTCCTCGGGCCGGCTTACATGGCACCAGCCTTACGCATGGTGTCCCCGGTTCGCCTACATAGCCCGGTGCGGGTTATTCCACCTCCCCGCACTGGGCGGGCGACGGGGACCATTCAACCAGGTAAGGTTGGGCAGGCTCAGTGCTCAAGGGAGCCAGTACGCCTGCACGGTCCGGTATTTCCGGCGCCACCTCCCCGCTCCAGTCCAGTACCACCAGTGCCTACACCACGCACCAGGCTTCCAGTGTGTCTCCAGAGCCCTGTTCCTCCTCCACGCACTCGTCCAATGGTGCGTGTCTCCCGCCCATTACCACCTGTGCCTACGCCACGCACCAAGTCTCCTGTGCGTCTCCAGAGTCCTGTGCATCCTGTTGCTGCTCCCCGCACTAGCCTTGAAGTGCGTGTCCCCAGCCCGGTACCACCAGTGCCGGCACCACGCACTAGGCCTAATGTGCGTATCCAGGGTCCAGTATGCCCTGTTCCTTCTCCCCGCACTAGCCTTGAGATGCGTGTCTTCAGCCCGGTACCACCAGTTCCGGCACCACGCACCAGGCCAACAGTGCGCCTCATCCGGCCAGAGCCATCCGTCTCCCCAGCGCCATCTGAGCCATCCGTCTCCCCAGCGCCATCTGAGCCATCCGTCTCCCCAGCGCCGTCTGAGCCATCCGTCTCCCCAGCGCCGTCTGAGCCATCCGTCTCCCCAGCGCCGTCTGAGCCATCCGTCTGCCCAGTGCCGTCTGAGCCATCCGTCTGTCCCGAGCCATTAGAGCCGCCCGTCTGTCAGAGCCGTTCGTCAGTCAGGAGCTGCTAGAGCCATTCGTCAGACAGGATCTGCCAGAGCCGCCAACCAGACAGGATCTGCCAGAGCCGCCAACCAGACAGGATCTGCCAGAGCCGCCAACCAGACAGGATCTGCCAGAGCCGCCAACCAGACAGGATCTGCCAGAGCCGCCAACCAGACAGGATCTGCCAGAGCCGCCAACCAGACAGGATCTGCCAGAGCCGCCAACCAGACAGGATCTGCCAGAGCCGCCAGCCTGCCATGAGCGTCCAGAGCCGTCATCCAGCCATGAGCGTCCAGAGTCGTCATCCAGCCATGAGCGTCCAGAGTCGTCATCCAGCCATGGGCAGCCAGAGTCGCCCGCCAGCCATGGGCAGCCAGAGTCGCCCGCCAGCCATGGGCAGCCAGAGTCGCCCGCCAGCCATGGGCAGCCAGAGTCGCCCGCCAGCCATGGGCAGCCAGAGTCGCCCGCCAGCCATGGGCAGCCAGAGTCGCCCGCCAGCCATGGGCAGCCAGAGTCGCCCGCCAGCCATGAGCAGCCAGAGTCGCCAGCCAGCCAGGATCTTCCGAAGCCGCCAGCCAGCCAGGATCTACCAGAGACACTGAAGCGGATATTGACAATGGTGGAGTGGGGGCCACGTCCCGCACCCGAGCCGCCGCCATACTAAGGCCCACCCCGGACCCTCCCTTTATTTGTCAGGTTTTGCGGTCGGAGTCCGCACCTTTTGGGGGGGGGTACTGTCACGCCCTGGCCTTAGTATTCTTTGTTTTCTTTATTATTTTAGTTAGGTCAGGGTGTGACATGGGGTATGTTTGTGTTTTTGTCTTGTCTTGGGTGGTTGTAGTGTCTAGGGGGATTTGTTAGAGTGTATGGGTTTGTGTTGAGTGAATGTTTCTAGGGAAGTCTATGGTTGAGTGTATGTGTCTAGTTATGTCTATGGTTGCCTGAGTGGTTCTCAATCAGAGACAGATGTTTTTCATTTGTCTCTGATTGGGAGCCATATTTAAGGTGGCCATAGGCATCATGTATTGGTGGGTAATTGTCTATGTTGAACGTAAGTAGCTTGTGTGTGCACTTTCGTTTGTAGCTTCACGGTCGTTTGTTTTTGTATAGTTTGTATAAGTGTTTCGTGTTCATCTTCGTCGTTCTAATAAAAGAAGATGTATTCATATCACGCTGCACCTTGGTCCGTCTCTCCTCCACACGATCGTGACAGCTAGTAAGCTGTGAATGCTAGCTACTGCTGCTAGTTAGCTATACAAGTCAACAACAACTAACTAGGCATCCTCTTGACATCCAACTTTTAGCAACAAATCGCAGGATTTAATATAGAAGGGAATGGCGAGATCATGGTTGGGTGGAGGCTCTGCTTTGAAACGTTTTCTTTTAATGTTGGCAAGCAAGATAGCTAAGTTTTGCTACAATTGCTACTAACTTAAGCTAACTAGACTTGCCCTTGACATCAAGCAGTATGAGCACTTCAGGTATTTAGTGTGACTTAATACAGCAGTCACGCTGAAGCTCTTTGACATACTTCTGACTTACAGTAGCTGGGTTTCGATCATCGTCAGAAATCAAACTGCATTAGTATACAAACATTATGATATTTTTAAACAAACAATCTGACTTTATTGTAGCCAGGCCTATAGGGTCCCGCAACTGTAATTTCAGCATTGTATTTGATGGCAATTAATGTTTGGTAAACGCTTATTGTTATTCAGGTTCAGTCTTCTGTCAGAGTCAACATCTACAGTAAACATGTTCTCTCGGGGGTTCCCTCCAACCATATTCAATGACTGCTTCCAAAAGGCATGTTACACCTTATAAAGTGCACAACTTTTGACCAGGGTCCATATGGTTTTTGCATTGTATAGGGAATAGGGTGCCATTTGAGATGCAGACAATGAATGAACGAAGAACTGAATTGTGTTCAGTGGCAAGTAAAAATAAATGCATGTGAAAGCCTGTCCACATACAGTTTGAAGTGGGAAGGTTACATACACCAGACCCAAATACATTTAAACTCTATTTTTCTCAATTCCTGAAATTTAATCCTAGTAAAAATTCCCTGTCTTAGGTCAGTTAGGATCACCACTTTATTTTAAGAATGTGAAATGTCAGAGTAATAGTAGAGAGAAAGATTTATTTCAGCTTTTATTTCTTTCATCACATTCCCAGTGGGTCAGAAGTTGACATACACATAATTAGTATTTGGTAGCTTTGCCTTTAAATTGTTTAACTTGGGTCAAACATTTCGGGTAGCCTTCCACAAGCATCCCACAATAAGTTGGGTGAATATTGGCCCATTCCTCCTGACAGAGTTAATGTAACTGAGTCAGATTTGTAGGCCTCCTTGCTTGCACATGCTTTTTCAGTTCTGCACACACATTTTCTATAGGATTGAGGTCAGGGCTTTGTGATTGCCACTCCAATAACTTGACCTTATTGTCCGTAAGCCATTTTGCCACAACTTTGGAAGTATGCTTGCGGTCATTGTCCATTTGGAAGACAATTTGGAAGCTTTAACTTCCTGACTGATGTCTTGAGATGTTGCTTCAATATATCCACATAATTGTCTTTCCTCATGATACCATCTATTTTGTGAAGTGCACCAGTCCCTCCTGCAGCAAAGCACCCCCACAACATGATGCTGCCACCCCCGTGCTTCACAGTTGGGATGGTGTTCTTTGGCTTGCAAGCGTCCCCCTTTTCCTCCAAACATAACGATGGTCATTATTGCCAAACAGTTCTATTTTTGTTTCATCAGACCAGAGGACTTTTCTCCAAAAAGTACGACCTTTGTCCCCATGTGCAGTTGCAAACCGTAGTCTGGCTTTTTTATTGCAGTATTGGAGCAGTGGCTTCTTCCTTGCTGAGCGGCGTTTCAGGTTATGTCTATATAAGACTCATTTTACCGTGGATATAGATACTTTTGTACCTGTTTCCTCCAGCATCTTCACAAGGTCCTTTGCTGTTGTTCTGGGATTGATTTGCACTTTTCGCACCAAAGTACGTTCATCTCTAGGAGACAGAATGCGTCTCCTTCCTGAGCGGTATGACGGCTGCGTGGTCCCATGGTGTTTATCCTTGCGTACTATTGTTTGTACAGATGAACGTGGTACCTTCAGGCATTTGGAAAATGCTCCCCTGGATGAACCAGACTTGTTCTACAATTTTTTTTCTGAGGTCTTGGTTGATTTCTGTTGATTTTCCCATGATTTCAAGGTAGGTCCTGAAATACATCCACAGGTACACCTCCAAATTATGTCAATTAGCCTATCAGAAGTTTCTAAAGCCATGACATCATTTTCTAAAATTTTCCAAGCTGTTTAAAGGCACAGTCAACTTAGTGTATGTAAACTTCTGACACACTGGAATTGTGATACAGTGAATTATAAGTGAAATAATCTGTCTGTAAACAATTGCTGGAAAAATTACTTGTGTCATGCTTAAGGTAGATGTCCTAACCGACTTGCCAAAACTATAGTTTGTTAACAAGAAATTTGTGGAGTGGTTGAAAAAACGAGCTTTAATGACTCCAACCTAAGTGTATGTAAACTTCCGATTTCAACTGTACATTTAGTCATTTAGTAATTTTGCAGACACTTTTTTCCAGAGCAACTAATAATAAAAGCATTCATCTTCGGATAGCTAGATGGGACAACCACATTTGTCAGTCATAGTAAGTACATTTTTCTTCAATAAGGTATATATCAGCAAAGTCAGAGCTAGTAGGGGGAAAAAGTAAAGGGCGAGTGTTCGTTTTTGTGGGGAGGGGGTGTGCTGTGGGATGTTTTAAGATACTCTTTGAAGAGTTAGGGTTTCAGATGTTTTTGGGAAGATGCGCAGGGACTCTGCTATAGTAGCTTCAGGTGGGAGCTGGTTCCACCATTGGGTTTCGAGGACAGAGAAGAGCTTTGACTGAGCTGAGCGGAAGCTGCCCTCCCATAGGGGTAGGAGGGCCAAGTGATCAGAGTTAGCAGAACGGAGTACTCGTTTTGGGGTGTAGGGTTAAAGCATAGCCTGAAGGTATGGAGGGGCAGTTCCTCTTGCTGCAGGCAAGTACCATGGTCTTGTAGTGGATGCAAGCTTCGACTGGAAGCCAGTCGTTGTGCGGAGGAGTGGGGTAACATGGGAGAACTTGTGAAGGTTTAACACCAGGCGGGCTGCAGCGTGCTGGATGAGTTGCAGGGGTTTAATGGCACAAGAGGAGAGCCCAGCCAACAGCGATTTGCAGTAGTCAGGACTGGAGATGACAAGTGCCTGGATTAGGAATTGTGCCGCTTCCTGTGTGAGGTAGGGTCGTACTCTACGGATGTTGTAGAGCATGAACCTGCAGGAGCGAGTCATTGCTTTGATGTTTGCAAAGAACGACAGAGTGTTGTCCAGGATCACACCAAGGTTCTTTGCACTCTGGGAAGAGGACACCATGGAGTTGTCAACCATTATGGAGAGGTCTTGGAGTGGGCGGGCCTTCACTAGGAGGAAGAGCAGCTCCGTCTTGTCGAGGTTGAGCTTGTGGTCCGACATCCAAGCTAAGATAACTGCCAGGCAAGCAGGGATGCGTGTCGCCACATGGGTGTCAGAAGGGGGGAAGGAGAAATGTAGTTGAGTGTCATCTGCATAGCAATGACAGGAAAAACCATGTGAGGATATGATGGAGCCTAATGACTTGGTATATAGAGAGAAGAGGAGAGGGCTTGAACAGAGCCCCAGGGGACACCAGTAGTGAGAAAACGTAGTGCAGACACAGATCCTCTCCACATCAAGAGTGTGCAGCGCGCAGCCCTGAGAGGGTGGAGAGGAGGACCTGATGGTTCACGTGTCGAAGGCATTGAATAGATTTAGGAGGATGAAAACAGAGGAGAGAGAGTCAGCGTTGGCAGTGCGGAGAGCCTCCGTGACACAGAGAAGAGCAGTCTCGGTTGAGTGACCCTTCTTGAAGCCTGACTGGTTAGGGTCAAGAAAATCATTCTGAGAGAGATAGCGAGAGAGTTGGCCTCAGACAGCACGCTTAAGTGTTTCGGAAAGAAAATACGTTTTTGTCGCCAAAGGGTTCGAGAGTTCTTCTTGCCATCCGCAGAAATGGAGGGGGAGGGCACATATGTTTTATACATCTACCACTTTGTTTCCAATTACATGTTTTCGCTCTGTAATGTGACGTGAGCTTTGGAGGGTCTTCCTGGAATATAAAGAGCCACACACACATGCTTGAAAGCAGATATCCTGTTCCACTGTACACACGGTACCGTATATTGTCAAATACACACACACAGTCACACACACACACATACACACTCCCTCACACATGTCATATAGTAATAAGAGACATTTTAAATTATTAATATGCTAAAATGAGAGGTAGCTATGCATTGAAACTAAATCATGAATATCCTTAACCTTAATTCAAATCTGGTTATGTCTGCATCAGCAACCATGAACTTCACCTGGGGGAAAATAAAATGATAATGAAAAGGAGGCCTGGGTCACACTTGTCCATTTATTTTCACCTGTCATAATATGCAAGCTTGAATGGCTTTCTTAAGTGTCTTTAGGGGAGGGGTTGGTATGCATGTGTGTGTTTGTGTGTGTCTGTGTGTGTGTGTGTGTGTGTATGTGTGTGTGTCTGTGAATGCACGTGCCTACACATGCTGAGGTTTACAGCTTCAAGGAAAACGCCCCGACAGACAGTGACTGAACCACTACCTCCTCCAGAGAACAGAGCCAATCCTACCAGTCTGTACTGAGGTTATCCCATTCAATCACTTCTTTTCACTTCAGTAGACTTATTACTTGGCTGCTATGAGACACTGCTGTAATGTTGCACGATATACCAACATTTCTTTGCTTTTTCGGTACTAGTACATGAAAAACGGTTCTGTACTAGAATTGTTGTTACTTTCGGTACTTCTGTCAAATGTGTCTCACGGATCAATCATGTCTATATCAACGCAGCCGACCCCTTACTATAGCATGCACAGTGCCTGCTTCACCTAGCCTGGGCTCCATCATGTTAGCTCCCCATTCACGCTGCACAAAAGTTAACACACTTGAATAACGTAACACGACATGAAGAAACGTTGAAACTGTTCATTACCGTTTGCTAAACAATGTCTATACAGGCTAGAGCACTTTACAATGCAAGATGATACCGATAGCTTCCAGCTATTGTAGGCTAACTTTCCATGCTAGCTGATAATATGCAAACCATAATGCAAAACATACTGATTTCAAAGCAGATTTCCACCAAAAACGTAATTAATTAATTAATTCACTTATATGCTCTCTCTCTCTCACATCTCTGCCAAAGATGATCTATTGCCTCAGCGAACTGACTGTGCTCCTACAGGGCCATCCCCCTCTTGCCTTGATGTCATTATTGGTTAAAGAGACAGCGCACATTTTTCTATGCAAATGTTGTTGATCAGTACAGTCAAATAAGTCCCAAATGGAAGGGAAACAGATTGTTTGTCATCTGTAGCCCCATGAAATCAGCCCAAACAAGCTCAAAAACTCAATGCATGCACACACTCCTACTGAATATGCATTCACCTGTATTGTGGATAGGCCTAGGCTACATCTAGATTTACCCAGTTTATCAATAGAGATTTACCATCCAAATAAATGGTTACCATTATGTTATTATGTTGTTAGAATGGTAAAAAATAAAGTCAAATTGATTGTATGATTGTATAATTGATTCATTATTGCATACATGGCTGTCGCTGACATTTTCTTTTTACGTAAAACAATTCTAATGTAATGATAATGAACTCAAAAGATGCCCAACGATGAACAGATCAATAGCTGAGTTCATCTGTCTGGATCAAGTGCCGTTCTGTGTCTTTGGCTAAAGACTGTGGTATCGTTTAGGTACCGTTTTGGTATAGAGTATTGTGATGGTATAGAGTACTGTGATACTAAACCTGGTATCTGTATTGAGGTCAAAATCCTGGTGTCGTGACAGCACTACACTCACTGCTGAGGTGCTGCCAAGAGCCGAGCATGCCTGATGGTAATTCACACACACACACACACACACACACACACACACACACACACACACACACACACACACACACACACACACACACACACACACACACACACACACACACACACACACACACACACACACACACACACACACAAACAAATCCATTTCTCTCATGGTAATATTGTAGTGAAACATCCATTCCGGCTCTGTCTCAATCCAGTGTGTGAGCTATAAAGTATGTGAAGAAAAATACCCTCATGAGGCAACCCAGTTTGGAGGGGATTGGCTTTAAAATGATGCATGCCAGTTGATACCACTTTGACGTCTCAGTCTATCCTGTGATGTTTAAGCGTTGCAGCCAGAAATGGAAAAAGAACCAGAGCCAGAAAATGACTATATTTCAGCAATGTTTCTGCCATCCGTGCCACATGCAGAGGAGCCTCCCATCCACAAACACACACACACACACACATATTCATTTACACTCCTGTGAGTTCGTCTCCAGCGAGCCGAACCCATGCAGGCACGCTGTGGGTGATTGAAATGCACACAGTGGCGATGCAGTGTATATGTGTGTGTTTGTGTGTGTGTGTGTGTGTGTGTGTGTGTGTGTGTGTGTGTGTGTGTGTGTGTGTGTGTGTGTGTGTGTGTGTGTGTGTGTGTGTGTGTGTGTGTGTGTGTGTGTGTGTGTTTCCGCGTGTGTGTGCGCGTGTGTGTGTGAGTCACAAAGTGACGCACCGTGCACTTACTGAGCCATATCTCTGTTTCTGACAGTAGGCACAAAGGCTTTGACGTGACATGACCCCAATGAATGTGTGTGTCTGTGTGTGTATATACAAGTGTGTTTGTGTGCGTTCGTGCGGGCAAAAATGTGTGTGTGTGTGTGTGTGTGTGTGTGTAAAGGCTTTAAAGCTTAGCTACAGTAGTCATGGGGAAGGGCTTTTTTCAGGTCTTATTATTCAACGCAATTGGGTGCGAAAGTGACTTGCAGAATGTGATATGATATTTCTGAGAAAAAAAGCATAGTTATTCCTAAAGGTGTATTCTTTGAAGGGACCTTCAATTACTAGGAAACCATGTTTTATGACACTAACTGTAATGCCTGCTGTCTCCTTGAAAAATATTTAGACACGTTATTTTGTCAATTTGCAAGGAACATTTTGCAATGTTTTGCAGTTTGTGTCACATTCAATTCCACATTCACTTGTCCTCGCCAGCTGAACATTTCAACAATGCACATATTTGTCCTTTGTGATAGCATTTACCAAGACAGAATTAATTTGGCAAGCAATTATAGCAAAAAAATGTCCTTGTTTACAGATTGGAAGTTATAGACAGCTTTACGTGTGTGCATTCAAATTACGGAGTGGCTGCAGGTCCAAATTCTCTGGAACCCTCTTCCCAATAGCTAATGATCCGAAGCTTCTGTACAAGCTCTAGATGCTATACTTTACACACAGTCTTTGCTCTACTCACGATGCTCTACAGGCTATTCTGGCAAATTTCAGTGATGAATAGAGAATGGTGCTCGTTTAATAAAGATCAAAGCTGAATCCATTTCTGGAAGACCACATGATGATAGTATTGTACATAACAGGACAGAGTATAATAGCATGGTATAAGGTTACTGTAAGACAAAAAACAGCACCTCTTTTCTTATGATATTTTAGCAGGGGCGCAACTTTCGTTTTAGAAGTGGGGGGGACATAATTATTATTATTATTACATTTGTATCCAGTCGGATAAACCCTCCTAACAGCCTACCCGACCACTCGGAGACGTCCGCATGGTCCTAAAACACGCCGTTGCCTTGTTTTGTATCACATTCCAAAGATAAAACTGGGGGGGGCAAAAGTGCATTTTTAGAATGTAGTGATGTCCCCCCCGTCCCTAGTGAAAGTTACGCCCCTTTAGAATGATTGTGCGAATGGTCACATTTTTCTGTCATGCGGCCACAACTCAACAATGTATGCCACTAGGCAAAATATGTGCTTTAATTTAAGCAAAACACAGGTATGCTACAGTTAACACCATCTGCTCTGTGTTCACTGTACATAATTCATTATAAACAACACTGTACATCACTAAGAAGACCTAAATGCCTATTCCCTTGAAACTGATTCAGTTTCACTGGTAAAACTTGAATAACTATCATTCATGATTGACAGTGAGAAATGGGAAGGAAGGTGACTACAAAAATGTGTGTGTAAAGTATCTTTAGCTCTTGGGAAGAGTGTTCCAGGACGGGGACAGGACAGGGGAGGAACGGGGCAGATATCTTTGAATCTGCAGCCTCTGTCTTCATATTAAAGCATGACTGGTTAAGAGTGTGACCTTTCATTAGCCACAACCACATGTAAATAGTCATGATTAGTATGTGTCTCTGAAGCTAGCTACCTGCCTGCTGCCAGTACTCCTGTTAGACTTAAGCTCAAAGGGCTAACACACTAGCATTTTGTGTTACGAAACTCTGATCAGTCGAACTTATACAGCTGGTTATCCTGCCAGGCCCTGCTAATTCTTGAAGGGCTTAGTGTTCAATGTCAGTGTAGCTCTGTATATAGCTAGCTACCTGCCTGCTGCCAGGAGTCTCAGCAGACTTTAGCTCATTGGGCTAAAACAGACTTGTGGAAACCCCAGTCCCAGTCCTGTCACATTTACCCAGCTGGTTACCATGCCAGGCCCTACTGAATAGTACTGCTTATTGGATGGCCTAGTGCAGCCTCCCTCTCACTGTAGCTACCTCTCACTACCTGCCTGCTGCCAGTAAGTCCCAGCAGACTTCCTGCAGATGAAACGTTCCTGACACTTCAATAAGGAACTAATTACTCTGGCAGCCATTACAAAGAAGATTTCCTCCCTGTCCCATCATTGCCGCCGTGGCTCAGCCTACTTTATCAACAGACACATGGACGTACAGCAGCAATCTGTACATTGTGACTACACCATTGTTTAGCTAGCAACTCAAGCATTACAAGCTGTTCAGTGCAAAGAATGCCCATAGGATATTTTCATTGTGAATTTGATTTAGTCCTTGTTGAAAAAGAGGAAAACACCAAGCATGACTGAGGTATACTTAGAAAAGTAGCAGAAACATACCAACATAATGTGCATGACTTTCTCTACCAGGTAGCTCATTGTCTGTGTAAAGGAGGTGGTTCAGCTTGTGAGAGGCCTGAAGACTTGTGTTAGCTCCCTGATCTAATCGGCCTACGTCTAGGCTTTAGCTCAGCGGGCTAACACAGTCTTATGCCACAAGAGATACAGGTTTAAACCCTAGTCGGTCACACTAGTTGGTCACATCTACAGTTAACTACGGTTGCCCTAAGCGGCAAAGTAGCTTTTGAAATGTAGTAATATTTTAAAAGCTAATCTTCCCCTAAAGGCAACAAGTGTTTCATCACTTCACCTCTCTCAATCTCTGACCTTCCACATTCTCTCAGGCACACTGTGTTAGTTATTTCAGCCAGGACTCTGTGCCAGACAATTCTAATGAACTTTGTGTGTACCTCCCATGAGGGTAAGTAACCCACAGACAGAGCCAATGTGAAAGTAACCCACAGAGCCAATGGTTGCATCCCCTATTTAGTGCATTACTTTTGACCAGAGCTGTATGGGTCCTGGTCCAAAGTAGTGTACTATAAAGGCAATAGGGTGCCATTTGGGACGCAAACAATGTTAGAGCAAACATTATCCGTCAGGGTCAGTCTTCTTCTCCATCCAACTCATGTGGATCCTCTTCACTCCTCCCCCTGGGCTTCTGTTGTCTGGGTCCAATGCAAACACATCACTTTAATTGCTTTTGGGGGAGCATAACATTTTCACCACATTTGCATATTCGACGGCACTAACCCATTTTGTCATAACATAGAACCGAATGTAAAAATACAATGATTTTTTAAAATAATTTGCAGTCAACTCTAACTCTGTGATTGTATTGCTTTTGATTTCCATGGGAATTGCAAAACAATCAAACTACCCTGAATAGAGGCATATTTCCTAATGTATCTTTATTTAACTAGGCAAGTCAGTTAAGAACAAATTCTTATGTACAATGACAGCCTACCGGGAAAAAGTGGGGTAACTGCCTTGTTCAGAACGACAGATTTTTACCTTGTCAGCTCAGGGACTCCCTCCAGCAACCTTATGATTACTGGCCCAAAGCTCTAACCACTAGGCTGCCTGCCACCCCTTCCTTCAGCACACAGCGTTCCCATTGATGACCGTCCTCTATAGTAATTCACTTTCAATGTGCACCACTACTTTTATGGTCTATGCTGTGATAACGTACAATATACACTCAAATTATACAATGGATGTACAAGCCCTTTGACACAATGGCTATGAGACAACAGATATTTTGGTGATGCAACAAAGAGTTTGTCTGCACAAAAATATTTGACACAATGTATTTATTTATTTTTGTGCACTCAAACTCTCTATTGTATCATAACCCTGGTGTAAAATGCGTTCTACATCAGTTGCACAACTTGAGTGCGTACAGGGCCATGATGACTGTAGTCTGACGATATGCTAGTGAACTGGGGCATTTCTGCATGTGGCTGTTGCCTTTACAATGGAGGCATGCTTATTTTTATGTGTGATTAAGGTATTGAATGATGAGCCAAATAGGATTCAAATTATGCCCCTGGGGTGACTGCAATGCAATGATTTGGGGTGCCTGATAGATGACTTATTCAAATGTTCATATGCTCCGAGTTCATATATTTCCCCATAATTGCTTTCATTGCTCTTCGCTCCACAAGGAGTTGGATGATCCTCCATTTAAGGCACTGCAGAGAGCCTGATGTGTGACTCAGTAATTAAGGGCTGAATTGAATTCTAAACTTGAAGTTCACTAATTTGAACTTTTGAATCTTTCAGTGTACTGTAGGATGAACGCAGAATTATAAGTTAGGATTCCACTGTGCACCCTACTAACAAACTTGCAGTAACAGGCTCAATCACCCCAACACATAGCTGCCCATTATTTATAATCTGGTTCACAAACTTTCGTTCCATGAAAGGACCCGATAAAGTATGTGCTAACCCTACTTTAATACTACTGTATAGTAATGTCAGAGTGGAAAAGAAAACGATGGGTGAACTGTATGACAACGTTCTCATAATGTTCTCGGTATGTATTCTGAATGAACAGATGGGATACACTGTGAGCGTGTGCTTGACTGCCGAGGTTAATTGTTTATTTGCTCCTGCGGCAGTGGTCTGTTCTGATTATTGTTATTAGAGAAGAGGATTGAACGGTCACGTCCACCACGGCCAAGGCCTTCAGGAGACTTGGCCATCTCTCTCTCTCTCTCTGTGTGTGTGTGTGTGTGTGTGTGTGTGTGTGTGTGTGTGTGTGTGTGTGTGTGTGTGTGTGTGAGAGAGAGAGAGAGAGAGAGAGAGAGAGAGAGAAGAGAGAGAGAGAGAGAGAGAGAGAGAGAGAGAGAGAGAGAGAGAGAGAGAGAGAGAGAGAGAGAGAGAGAGAGAGAGAGAGAGAGAGAGAGAGAGAGAGAGAGAGAGAGAGAGAGAGAGAGAGAGAGAGAGAGAGAGAGAGAGAGAGAGAGAGAGAGAGAGAGTGTGTGTGTCTAGGCACCAGTACCTCGTCTCAGTGTGTTTGGATGCTTCATGTTATTAGAGTCAACATGACTCCCTTGCTGACAGATGAGTCCACTGGAGGCACTGGCACAAACAGGAAGGAGACAATAGGTTTCAGTTTGGGTTGAGGGGATCAGAGGGGATCAGTGGTGCCAGATCCTGGGAGTGATGGGTAAATGAAAGATTGAAATTGTCATTGAAACCAGATTTGACTGCTGTGATGAACTTTCATTCAACTGTGTCATTCTCTGTGGTCAACTGACCATTATCAAAGGGAGAAGGAGAAAAGGTAAGAAACCCCGTCAATAAAGAAATTCATAATTTTTATTCTAACAAAAGTTTATCAGAGGTCCCAGATTCACGTAAATGTTTGCCCAATCTTCTGCCACACTTTGAAATTCCTAACTACCTCTGAATATATCATAACGTATCTTTCTGAATATATAATTTATCACCACTCTGAAATATCATTATTTATCACCACTCTGAAAATATCATTATTTACACCACTCTGAATATATCATTATTTATCAACACTCTGAATATATCATTATTTATCACCACTCTGAAAATATCATTATTTACACCACTCTGAATATATCATTATTTATCACCACTCTGAAAATATCATTATTTACACCACTCTGAATATATCATTATTTATCACCACTCTGAATATATCATTATTTATCACCACTCTGAAAATATCATTATTTACACCACTCTGAATATATCATTATTTATCACCACTCTGAAAATATCATTATTTATCACCACTCTGAATATATCATTATTTATCACCACTCTGAAAATATCATTATTTATCACCACTCTGAAAATATCATTATTTACACCACTCTGAATATATCATTATTTATCACCACTCTGAATATATCATTATTTATCACCACTCTGAATATATCATTATTTATCACCACTCTGAAAATATAATTATTTATCACCACTCTGAATATATCATTATTTATCACCACTCTGAATATATCATTATTTATCACCACTCTGAATATATCATTATTTATCACCACTCTGAATATATCATTATTTATCACCACTCTGAATATATCATTATTTATCACCACTCTGAATATATCATTATTTATCACCACTCTGAATATATCATTATTTATCACCACTCTGAATATATCATTATTTATTACCACTCTGAATATATCATTATTTATCACTACTCTTAATATATCATTATTTATCACCACTCTGCCTCTGAATATATCATTATTTATCACCACTCTGAATATATCATTATTTATCACCACTCTGAATATATCATTATTTATCACCACTCTGAATATATCATTATTTATCACCCCTCTGTCTCTGAATATATCATTATTCATCACCACTCTGATGATATCATTATTTATCACCTCTCTGAACATATCATTATTCAGCACCACTCTGATGATATCATTATTTATCACAACTGAATATATCATTATTTATCACCACTCTGAATATATCATTATTTATCACCACTCTGAATATATCATTATTTATCACCCCTCTGTCTCTGAATATATCATTATTTATCACAACTGAAAATATCATTATTTATCACAACTGAATATATCATTATTCATCACCACTCTGAATATATCATTATTTATCACCACTCTGAATATATCATTATTCATCACCACTCTGATGATATCATTATTCATCACCACTCTGAATATATCATTATTTATCACCACTTTGAATATATCATTATTTATCAGTACCAGTACTATCACAAGTACTCCAAACTATTACTGAAAGATTTAAAACCAATTTACTTACAGTTGTACCCTCTCTTTCTCTCTCTTTTTCACAGCTCTCTCTCTCCCTCCCCCCTTTAGCTCTCGCTCCTTCTCCTTCCCCCTCTCTCTCACCCCCCCTCCCACATCTTTCTCTTTCCCCTCTGGCCAGTTGGTGGATGGGACTTGTAAACAATGAGAGGACATTAAATATATATATCTTTTTTGGTTACTGTTTCTGTTGAACGAGATTAGCCCTCCGCTAGTCTTTCTGCTCGGAATTGACTCAGTATACTTATCAAATGCCACCCTATTCCCTATATAATGCACTATATTTTACCAGGGCCCTAGTCAAAAGTAATGCACTACATAGGGAATAGTGTGCCATTTGGGATGTAGACTCAGATACAGGGTTTGCTGAGCCGTTCTGTCAGTAGCAACATCTTTTGGACATGATGGGCACAAAACAAAAGGAATCAGAACTGGAAGGAGGTAACTTTGTCATCGATGACGCACTGTGGTGAAACTTGTAAAACAAAATGAAAACAATTCAAGTAGACCTTTTCATGCTTTCGTCACAAAATAAGTTCTCTACAAAGAACTGAGTTTCAAAATGTGATTGCTGTTTGGACAATTGTAGTGTGAGTCCCTCCTCCCTTTCAGCGCCACAAATAACAGTCTACACTACAGTGATAGACAAGCTCAGCCACTGTTTCATCACCCTGATGTGGACAGTGTGTCCTTACACATTTTAATTGTGTCCCTACGATCCTTAAAACCAATTAATTCTCGATAAGCTTACATTTTTCAAAACCTGATTCATAAAGTAAGATATTGCAAGCTAATACTTTTACTGCCACATGCTGCTGTTAAGAGCTTTTTTGTGACCAAAATGTTATTGTTGTTTTATAAGTCTGCTGGCAAGGAACCATATTAGACAGGATTTCGTTACAATCGCCTCCTTTAGATTCCATATGCCATCAAAGCCAAGACCAACTACAGTTGCTAGGCAATACCTTATTAAGTTATAAACCAATATGTACATAACCCTTGCCAGCAATCTTGTCCTCAGCAAACCTTTTGATTAAATATGTGTTGAATACTACAAGTTAAACTAATAGTCACTCCTGAGTCCTGAAAATACAGGTAGCACATTAAAAAAGAAATGATTATAGCCATGGTTCAAGGCTGTTTCACTCTACTCAGATAGCCTACTGGATTTTGAGTCTGGTTGTCCCTGTTCGAAAATAACAAATTATAGGGGCCAATCATCGTTCTCTGAGTCAATATGGGCAAAGTTAGCAATAAGAAAAATTAAACATCAGCTAGTTTAGTTGAGCGAGAGTTGCACCTATTTCTCTGCCAAGGTTAGCAATCCCATTGGACATTTTATATTTGTGTTTTTTTGATGCAGAAGTTTGATTAAGATCAACCAAATGCTTTTCTGTGCCAGTGCAGCATTCTCTAACAAGCTAACTATGGCACATACACTACCGGTCAACAGTTTTAGAACACCTACTCATTCAAGGGTTTTTCTTTATTTTTACTATTTTCTACATTGTAGAATAGTAGTGAAGACTTCAAAACTATTAAATAACACATGTGGAATCATGTAGTAACCAAAAAAGTGTTACAAAAATAAAAAATATATTTTATATTTGAGATTCTTCAAATAGCCACCCTTTGCCTTGATGACAGCTATGCACACTCTTGGCATTCTCCCAATCAGCTTCACCTGGAATGCTTTTCCAACAGTCTTGAAGGAGTTCCCACATATGCTGAGCACTTGTTGGCTGCTTTTCCTTCACTCTGTTGTCCAACTCATCCCAAACCATCTCCATTTGGTTGACGTCAGGCGATTGTGGAGGCCAGGTCATCTGATGGAGCATTCTATCACTCCCCTTCTTGGACAAATAGCCCTTACACAGCCAGGAGGTGTGTTGGGTCATTGTCCTGTTGAAAAATAAATGATAGTCCCACAAAGCCCAAACCAGATGGGATGGCGTGTCACTGCAGAATGTTGTGGTAGCCATGCTGGTTAAGTGTGCCTTGAATTCTAAATAAATCACAGATAGTGTCACCAGCAAAGCACCCCAACACCATAACACCTCCTCCTCCATGCTTTACGGTGAGAAATACACATGCAGAGATCATCCGTTCACCCATAACGCGTTTCACAAAGACACAGTGGTTGGAACCAAAAATCTTCCATTTGGACTCCAGACCAAAGGACAAATTTGTCCATTGATCGTGATTCTTGGTCCATGAAAGTCTCTTCTTCTTATTGTTGTCCTTTAGTAGTGGTTTCTTTGCAGAAATTTGACCATGAAGGCCTGATTAACACAGTTTCCTCTGAACAGTTGATGTTGAGATGTGTCTGTTTCTTGAACCCTGTGAAACATTTATTTGGGCTTCAAAAATCTGCAATTTTTGAGGCTGATAACTTTAATGAACATATCAAATCAAATCAAATGTTATTTGTCACATACACATGGTTAGCAGATGTTAATGCGAGTGTAGCGAAATGCTTGTGCTTCTAGTTCCAACAATGCAGTAATAACCAACAAATAATCTAACCTAACAATTCCACAACTACTACCTTATACATACAAGTGTAAGGGATAAAGAATATGTACATAAAGATATATGAATGAGTGATGGTACAGAACGGCATAGGCAAGATGCAGTAGATGGTATAGTGTACAGTCTATACATATGAGATGAGTAATGTAGGGTATGTAAACATAAAGTGGCATAGTTTCAAGTGGCTAGTGATACATGTATTACATAAAGATGGCAAGATGCAGTAGAGGATATACAGTACAGTATATACATATGAGATGAGTAATGTAGGGTATGTAAACATTATATTAAGTGGCATTGTTTAGAGTGACTAGTGATACATTTTTACATAATTTCCATCAATTCCCATTATTAAAGTGGCTGGAGTTGAGTCAGTATGTTGGCAGCGGCCACTAAATGTTAGTGGTGGCTGTTTAACAGTCCGATGGCCTTGAGATAGCTGTTTTTCAGTCTCTCGGTCCCTGCTTTGATGCACCTGTACTGACCTCGCCTTCTGGATGATAGCGGGGTGAACAGGCAGTGGCTCGGGTGGTTGTTGTCCTTGATGATCTTTATGGCCTTCCTGTGACATCGGGTGGTGTAGGTGTCCTGGAGGGCAGGTAGTTTGCCCCCGGTGATGCGTTGTGCAGACCTCACTACCCTCTGGAGAGCCTTACGGTTGTGGGCGGAGCAGTTGCCGTACCAGGCGGTGATACAGCCCGACAGGATGCTCTCGATGCTCTCAGGATGCTCTCGACAGACACATCTGTAGAAGTTTGTGAGTGCTTTTGGTGAGAAGCCGAATTTCTTCAGCCTCCTGTGGTTGAAGAGGCGCTGCTGCGCCTTCTTCACAACGCTGTCTGTGTGGGTGGACCAATTCAGTTTGTCCGTGATGTGTACACCGAGGAACTTAAAACTTTCCACCTTCTCCACTACTGTCCCCTCGATGTGGATAGGGGGGTGCTCCCTCTGCTGTTTCCTGAAGTCCACAATCATCTCCTTTGTTTTGTTGACGTTGAGTGTGAGGTTATTTTCCTGACACCACACTCCGAGGGCCCTCACCTCCTCCCTGTAGGCCGTCTCGTCGTTGTTGATAATCAAGCCTACCACTGTAGTGTCGTCCGCAAACTTGATGATTGAGTTGGAGGCGTGCATGGCCACGCAGTCGTGGGTGAACAGGGAGTACAGGAGAGGGCTCAGAACGCACCCTTGTGGGGCCCCAGTGTTGAGGATCAGCGGGGTGGAGATGTTGTTACCTACCCTCACCACCTGGGGGCGGCCCGTCAGGAAGTCCAGGACCCAGTTGCACAGGGCGGGGTCGAGACCCAGGGTCTCGAGCTTGATGACGATGACGAGTTTGGAGGGTACTATGGTGTTAAATTAAATTCTCACATAGGTATTCCTCTTGTCCAGATGGGTTAGGGCAGTGTGCAGTGTGGTTGCGATTGCGTCATCTGTGGACCTATTGGGTCGGTAAGCAAATTGGAGTGGGTCTAGGGTGTCAGGTAGGGTGGAGGTGATATGGTCCTTGACTAGTCTCTCAAAGCACTTCATGATGACGGAAGTGAGTGCTACGGGGCGGTAGTCGTTTAGCTCATATCCTCTGCAGCAGAGGTAATTCTGAGTCTTCCTTTCCTGGGGCGGTCGTCATGAGAGCCAGTTTCCTCATAGAGCTTGATGGTTGTTCAGACTGCACTTAAAGAAACTTTCAAAGTTCTTGAAATTATCTGTATAGACTGACCTTCATGTCTTAAAGTAATGATGGACTGTCATTTATCTTTGCTTATTTGAGCTGTTATTGCCATAATATGGACTTGGTATTTTTCCAAATGGGGCTATCTTCTGTATACCCCCCCCCCCCCCCCCGCCTTGTCACAACACAACTGATTGGCTCAAAAGTATTAAGAAGGAATGAAATTCCGCAAATTAGCTTTTAAGAAGGCACACCTGTTAAATTAAATGCATTCCAGGTGACTACCTCATGAAGCTAGTTGATTCCAAGAGTGTGCAAAGCTGTCATCAAGGCAAAGGGTGGCTATTTGAAGAATCTCAAATATAAAATATATTTTTATTTTTGTAACACTTTTTTGGTTACTACATGATTCCACATGTGTTATTTCATAGTTTTAATGTCTTCACCATTATTCTACAATGTAGATAATAGTAAAAATAAAGAAAAACCCTTGAATGAGTAGGTGTTCTAAAACTTTTGACCAGTAGTGTATGTCTAACCGTTGAGTCATTTAAGTAACTAGTGAGTGACGATTGCTGATGTTCAGTCTTGTTTCGATTTCTTACCCATATAAGTTGTAAGAGTTTGGTTCTTAGCTAACATGCATACTTTTGAGGGCTTCTGAGTGGCGCAGCAGTCTAAGCCACTGCATCGCAGTGCTAGAGGCATCACTACAGACCCTGGTTTGATTCCAGGCTGTATCACAGCCAGTCATGATTGGGAGTCCCATGGTGCAGGGCATCGTTAGGGTTTGGCCGGGGTAGGTCATTGTAAATAAGGATTTGTTCTTAACTGATTTGCCTGGTTAAATATGGAATTGTTTTGAGATGGTCATACCAAGGATTATGTATCTGTTTGATTTTTAATTATATATATCTATATATATATATTAAAAAATGTATACAAAAATTATTGTATGAAACATTGAATTTGGCAATACTGCTATTAGCCAATAGCAACGCATTGAATAAAAGATTAAATACATTGAACAACAGATAGTTCCAAAAACAATCAAAAGGAAGTTTGTTCTGAAGTGTCTGTCCTCTATCTGAGAGATTTAAGAAAGATCAGGACACTATTTATATATATTTTTTACATGTATTTATCCCCTTATTTTAGGCCCTAAACTATCTCCATACATACTTCCATTCATTTTTTAAAACTGGTATCTGGGACCTTCAGACAAGTGAGGCTTGTGAGGCATGTGGAGCAGAGGGGTCATATTAGTGTGTAGCCCAAACCATTCGGACGCGACCGCCGTTTTCGTGAGAAGACCGATTTCTGGGATGTCTCATGGTCTGACAAACAATGATCTTGCTCTGCCACCTTTCACCGCATTTGCGGAAGTGCGGATGCGATGATTGAGATGCAGCCCGTGCAACAGATATCTCTAGATTAAACAGACGGATGTTTTTATTATGTTCATTCGATTTCCACAGGGGCGCAAAAATTGTAGACCTAGGGTTAACTAGAACTGATATCTACATGTATATTACAAGGATATATAAACCAGCTGTCGACACTGCCAACACCCTGCCTTCACATGAGCTAAAACATAATCATGCTTATTGTCACGCCCTGACCATAGTTTGCGTTGTATGTTTCTATGTTTTGTTTGGTCAGGGTGTGATATGAGTGGGCATTCTATGTTGTATGTCTAGTTTGTCTGTTTCTATGTGATTGGCCTGATATGGTTCTCAATCAGAGGCCGGTGTTAGTCGTTGTCTCTGATTGGGAGCCATATTTAGGTATCCTGTTTTGTCTTTGTGGGTTGTGGGTGATTGTTCCTGTTCCTGTGGTCACTATTACGGGACTGTTACATTTTCGTTCGTTTGTCGGTTTATTGTTTTGTTCGTTGTTTAAGTATTCTTATTAAAATGAATACTCACCACGCTGCATCTTGGTCCTCCTCTCTTTCGCCTGACGAAGAACGTTACACTTATAACTGAAGCTATGTCTCAAATGGCATTTATACCCTATATAGTGCACTACTTTTGACCAGAGCCCTATGGGCACTGCATAGGGAATAGGGTGCCATGCATAGGGAATAGGGTGAACGTTTCAGCATGCGTCTTCTTGAAACAGTAGGTCACCTATAGGATATCACTAACGAGCCTAGCTTCAAGCAACTGAAATCTGGGATGATGGTGACGTTTTCAAAAACAATATTAGACCTAGCAAATGTTCACTGTGCATAGTTTAGCAGAGATTTATATTGCTGTGCTTGGAAACAGTTCACATGGAGAACTGTTAAAGCTGCACTACAAAGTGTTTCCATAGACAGCAATGGAAGTGCTAGAACCATCACTGTCAAAATTGTACAAGGTTTCTCAAAATATACTGAACAAAATGTAAACGCATCATGCAACAATTTCAGCGATTTTACTGAGTTACAGTTCATATAAGGAAATCAGTCAATTGAAATAAATTCATTAGGCCCTACTCTATGGATTTCACATGACTGGGCAGGGGTGCAGCCATGGTTGGGCCTGTGAAGGCATAGGGCCACCCAGTTGGGAGCCAGGCCCAGCCAATCAGAATACGTTTTTCCCCACAGAAGCCGGATGTACAGTGGAGATCCTGGGCTGGCGTGGTTACACGTGGTCTGCGGTTGTGAGGCCGGTTGGACGTACTGCCAAATTCTCTAAAAAGATGTTGGAGGCAGCTTATAGTAGAGAAATTAACATTAAATTCTCTGGCAACAGCTCTGGTGGACAATCCTGCAGTCAGCACGCCAATTGCATGCTCCCTCAAAACTTGACACATTTGTGTTTTGTGACGAAATTTCACATTTTAGAGTGGCCTTTTATTGTTCCCAGCACAAGGTGCACAAGGTGCACTGTGTAATGATCATGCTGTTTAATCAGCTTCTTGATATGACACACCTGTCAGGTGGATGGTTTATCTTGGCAAAGGAGACATGCTCACTAACAGGGATGTAAACACATTTCTGCACAACATTTGAGAGAAACAAGCTTTTTGTGAATGTGGAAAACTTAATTTTTTGGGGATCTTTTATTTCAGTTCATGAAACATGGGACCAACACTTTACATGTTACGTTTATATTTTTGTTCAGTATATTTTGTGATTTCAGAGAAAATACAACATTTTCACTAAATCCTTTGAGTGCCGCACTGGTTAGTAATATTGTTGGTTCCGCAAAAGGTGTGTAACAATTCTCGTCCTCTTCGTCTGAGGAGTATGAAGGATCGGACCAATATGCAGCGTAGTAAGTGTTCGTAATATTTTAATAATAAACTGAACAATACAAAATACAAAAAATAACAAAGTGAATGATAACGAAAACCGAAACAGTCCTGAATGGTGACACAAACACAAAAACAGGAAACAACCACCCACAACCAAAATGGGGAAAACAGGCTACCTAAATATGATTCTCAATCAGAGACAACGATCGACAGCTGCCTCTGATTGAGAACCAGATCAGGCCAGACATAGAAACACAACAACATAGAAAACAGAACATAGCCTACCCACCCCAACTCACGCCCTGACCAACCTAACACAAAGACATAAAAAGAAACTAAGGTCAGAACGTGACACGGTGTTTATTTCCAAAACCCCTCTCCTCAGCCCCTCAGGACTGAAGGCTTTTAAAAGGAGGCATCCTCTCAATTAGAACAGGAATGCACCGTTTCTGACCAGCCCTGAAGAACGTCTACATGTATCAGTCCTCCAACTCTTTTGCCCCTGAAGGATGTCTGAGGACCAAAGAGCATCCTCGGTCAGCTATGTATACCTCTTCCTCCTCATCCTTTCCAGCACTTCAACACCCCCTTCTTCTCTGTCTGAAGTTTCATTCTTAACCATCCGTCCTCTTTACTCCTTACTTTTCATTTTTCTTAAGAGCCCATTATCACACTTTTACATGTCTATGTGCTCAATGGGGATGCCAATTTAATTTAAATCCGAATGGCATCCATGTACAAAACATCTCGTTTTGAAGTGACCTTCCTTTATTTACCATATTCATCCTCCCTCCTTACTTATCCCTATCTCACATCTTCTTCTGTGGTGCTCATGATGGTTTTTGTTGTGTTTGTCCTTCACAAGAGGGACTAACACTTTTTATGTATATATACTGTATATTTTTTGCTGAATGTCAAGAGCCTATTAGAACACTTTCCTTTGTGCTCAAAGGGGATGCCAATTGAACTGAAATCCCAGTCGCATCCATGCACAAAATATGTGCTAATTTGCTATATAGTGTGCCACCATCTTCTCTTCGCATTCAAGATGGGTGATAATTCATCTAAGTGATAGACCTACTTCATTTGCATGTGCTTGCCGTCTTTTCAAGTTGAAGTTAAGACACCGGCTACTTTTATGAATGTTCCTCAGTTACAGTGCGGTCCCACCCTCTCCTCTGATCCATGCAACCCCACCCAGTCCTTTCCCATGTTCCCGTACGTCTTCTCCTCCACAGCCACCCAGCCCTCTTAGCTCTGCACAGTCAGTTCAACGTAGGATCACACAGGCCTGTCGTTTTAACAACATCAAAGTGATCCTCTCCTCCACACTCCACCGGGTCCAGATGTACCAGCAACGCAAACAGCATATTCTGCATCCCTAATGGCACTCTATTCCCTTTATAGTGCACTATGGGTCCTGGTCAAAAGTTGTGCACTATATAGGGAAAAGGGAGTTTGGGAGGCAACAGATTCCTTTACTGTGACATTACAGGAAAAATAGTAAAAGGCAGACCTTGGTTGGTTACTGCTGAAGAATACTAACCAACTCTCTACTCATTTATAATGGATAGATCTCATAATTATTAGGAGCTGGCTGGTCTCCTGGACTGGATGCCGAATGGCACCCTATTCCCTATTTAGTGCACTACTTTCGATCTTGGATATGGTAAAATGTAGTGCACTAAATAGAGAATAGGATGCCATTTGGGATACAACCCTAGACTTTCAGGACAGAGCTAGCCAGAGTCAAAGGGCAATGATGATAAAACATAAATAATATACGTGGGAACACACATGATGTACAGTATGTCCATTATCTCACCTCGTGGGTGAGAGATACTGTACAGTTGAAGTCGGAAGTTTACATACACTTAGGTTGGAGTCATTAAAACTTGTTTTTCAACCACCACAAATTTCTTGTTAACAAACTATAGTTTTGGCAAGTCGTTTAGGACATCTACTTTGTGCATGACACAAGTCATTTTTCCAACAATTGTTTACAGACATTATTTCACTTATAATTAACTGTATCACAATTCCAGTGGGTCAGAAGTTTACATACACTAAGTTGACTGTGCCTTTAAACAGCTTGGAAAATTCCAGAAAATGATGTCATGGCTTTAGAAGCTTCTGATAGGCTAATTGATATAATTTGAGTCAATTGGAGGTGTACCTGTGGATGTATTTCAAGGCCTACCTTCAAACTCAGTGCATCTTTGCTTGACATCATGGGAAAATAAAAATAAATCAGCCAAGACCTCAGAAAAGGAATTGTAGACCTCCACAAGTCTGGTTCATCCTTGGGAGCAACTTCCAAATGCCTGAAGGTACCACGTTCATCTGTAGAAACAACAGTACACAAGTATGAACACCATGGGACCTCGCAGCCATCATATCGCAAAGGAAGGAGACGCGTACCTTCTCCTAGAGATGAACGTACTTTGGTGCGAAATGTGCACATCAATCCCAGAACAGCAGCAAAGGACCTTATGAAAATGCTGGAGGAAACAGGTACAAAAGTATCTATATCCACAGTAAAATGAGTCCTATATCGACATAACCTGAAACGCCGCTCAGCAAGGAAGAAGCCACTGCTCCAAAACCGCCATAAAAAAAACGACTACGGTTTGCAACTGCACATGGGGACAAAGATCGTACTTTTGGAGCAATGTCCTCTGGTCTGATGAAACAAAAAATAGAACTGTTTGGCAATAATGATAATAATAATGACCATCGTTATGTTTGGAGGAAAAAGGGGGAGGCTTGCAAGCCAAAGAACACCATCCCGACCGTGAAGCACGGGGGTGGCAGCATCATGTTGTGGGGGTGCTTTGCTGCAGGAGAGAGTGGTGCACTTCACAAAATAGATTATATCATGAGGAAAGACAATTATGTGGATATATTGAAGCAACATCTCAAGACATCAGTCAGGAAGTTAAAGCTTGGTCACGAATGGGTCTTCCAAATGGACAATGACCCGAAGCAAACTTCCAAAGTTGTCAATCAATAAACCAATTTTTCCTAAGTGCAACAGTAAGCCTTCTGCTGGATGCCTAAAATGATTCATAGAATAGTAGTATTCATCTGGATTGTGCAGGTGTAGATTTTACTCAAGGATTGAGATTAAAAGTACTATCTAGAACATTAAAGGGTTCTATGGCTGTCCCCATAGGAGAACCCTTTGAGTAACCCTTTTTTTGGTTCCAGATTAACCCTTTTGGGTTCCATGTAGAACCTACATGGAAATGGTTCGACCTGGAACCAAAAAGGGTTCTCCTATGGGGACTGCCAAAGAACCCTTTTGGAACCCTTTTTTCTAAGAGTGTAGTCACTGGTCCACATCGAACATATGAAGTCCAGTAAATTATTTGTGCAAATCGCTGCCTATAAAAATCAAAACTAATAAAGCGAGCGCTTAGTGGAGCATGCTCTATTTTACAGAACATTACACCTTGAGACAGTGACAGAGAGACAGGGGGTACATTACACTGAGAGAGAGAGAGAGAGAGAGAGAGAGAGAGAGAGAGAGAGAGAGAGAGAGAGAGAGAGAGAGAGAGAGAGAGAGAGAGAGAGAGAGAGAGAGAGAGAGAGAGAGAGAGAGAGAGAGAGAGAGAGAGAGAGAGAGAGAGAGAGAGAGAGAGAGAGAGAGAGAGAGAGAGAGAGAGAGAGAGAGAGAGAGAGAGAGAGAGAGAGAGAGAGAGAGAGAGAGAGAGAGAGAGAGAGAGAGAGAGAGAGAGAGAGAGAGAATTGTCTATAGCCTCAGCACACCTCATCGTAACCACAGCAACCGTAGCTAAAAATCACCCACCACCATCTCAAACACAGAGAAAGACCTTGGGTTTCAGGAGGAAAGATCCAAATATATGTGCATATGTTTACATGGAAAATTCTAACCCAACCAGCCAGTGAAAGATGTAGGCGTGTATAAAATCTACACCCAATCCACTTTGCTAGCTGCTTTAAGGGTCTGCGTCCCAAATGGTACCCTATTCCCAATATGGTGCACTACTTTTGACCAGTACCCATAGAGCCCTGGTCTAAAGTAATGCACTTTGTAGGGAATATGGTGCTATTTGGGATGCAACCTAACCCTGTCTGCTGATTAATGGAGGGAAGGTGAACTTGGCCTCAGGTTGAGATAAGCAATGAATCCCTGCATTATAAAACCTTTTCTCTGTGACCTTGTGATGGGATAGGACAGTGGGGAATAGACCCAGGGCAGGGCCGTCGTTGGCTTAGCCCTTTCCCCTCTGAGCGAACTCTGCTCCTATAGACCCCTGCCCCAGCCCGAGACCCAACTCTATGGCCACTGACCACCTTCATCAATGGAAGGTTGGAGTCACAAGTTCAAGTCATTGTCAGATTTCAATATATCTCATATACTGTACATCTCAAAATATATTTCTGAAAATATTTGTATTGTTGCTATGGGCAGCAGGTAGCCTAGATGTTAAGAGCGGTAGGCCAATAAGGTTACTGGTTTGAATCCCCGAGCTGACTAGGGGAAAAATCTGTTGATGTGCCCTTGAGCAAGGCTAACCCTAATTGCTCCTGTATCTCGCTCTGGATAAGAGTGTCTGCTAAATGACTAAAATGTAATATCTCCTTAAAATGTTACTGTCCTAGGTCTAGGTTGCTGATTGGTCTGAACTCGTTCACCTGATTTTTCATTTTAACAGTAGCTCTCTAGCAGTCATTGCCAAGAAAGTGCACACACACACACACACACACACACACACACACACACACACACACACACACACACACACACACACACACACACACACACACACACACACACACACACACACACACACACACACACACACACACACACACACACACACAAACCATACACTGAGTATTTCATGTCATTTAAAGGGACCAACCACACACACACACACACACACACACACACACACACACACACACACACACACACACACACACACACACACACACACACACACACACACACACACACACACACACACACACAAACCATACACTGAGTATTTCATGTCATTTAAAGGGACCAACCACACACACACACACACACACACACACACACACACACACACACACACACACACACACACACACACACACACACACACACACACACACACACACACACACACACACACACACACACACACACACACACACACACACAAACCATACACTGAGTAGTTCATGTCATTTAAAGGGACCAACCACACACACCATACACTGAGTAGTTCATGTAATTTAAAAAGGACCAACCACACACAGCAGGAAGGCTAAGGCTGGTTCAGTCTTATCAAACCACTGAATTCAAATTCAAATGAGTTTGGGGCTGCAGGTATCCTAGTGGTGAGAGTGTAGGGCCAGTACCCGGAAGGTTGCTGTGTCAAATCCCAGAGCTGACAAGGTAAAAATCTGTCATTCTTCCCCTGAACAAGGCAGTTAACCAGCTGTCAATGTAAATAAGAGTTAGTTCTTAACTGACTTGCCTAGTTAAATAAAGGTTAAAAAAAAATCTACTTTTCCATTGCACATTCTAACTGACTTAAGCATAACCAAACTTATTCAACTTAGATGACAACTTGTGTGCATTGTAACTTGTTATCTGTCGCTCAAAGATTTCCAAAGGAGAAGTACTGTAGATAAATGACAAAAACGAGGGGAGAGAAATAAGCTAGTAGCCTCATTATCGTGTATGTAACTTACCTTCAAGGTTACACTACAAAAATATCAAGACCAGAGTGTTGGGAAAAGGATGTTTTTTTCCTGGTGTTATAATACCAACCTAGTATCTTACGTAATATAGTGTTCTGAGAAGACGCCAGGAGGGTATCCTATTCAATACTACTATTATTATTTAATGCTATTATTATTATTATTCTATACCATTATTATTTAATGCTCTTATTTAGCTGCTAGCTGCTGTGTACTGTTGGTTGGGCTGTACAAGGAAGCAAGGTGTCACGCCCTGACCTTAGTAATTCTTTGTTTTCTTTATTATTTGGTTAGGTCAGGGTGTGACAAGGGTGGTTTGTTTAGTTTTTGTATTGTCTATGGGTTTTGCATGTCTAGGGTTTTTCTAGTCTAGGTGTTTATATGTCTATGGTTGCCTAGATTGGTTCTCAATCAGAGGCAGCTGTTTATCGTTGTCTCTGATTGGGGACCATATTTAGGTAGCCATATTCCTTGGGTATTTTGTGGGTTGTTATTCTATGTTTAGTTGCCTGTTTTGCACTAGCCATATTGCTTCACGGTTCGTTTTGTTGTTTTGTTTAGTTCTGTTCAGTGTTCTCTCTTTTATTAAAGAGTTATGTTCGCTTCCAACGCTGCGTCTTGGTCTCCTCATTATGACGACCGTGACAGAACAACCCACCAAAAAAGGACCAAGCAGCGTGCTAAAGAGGAGTGGACATCTTGGACCTGGGAGAAAGAGGAGTGGAGGACATCCTGGACCTGGGAGGTAATGGCAGGGGACAAGACACTGCCATGGAAGTAGGTGGAGATAGCACAGGAGGAACGGCGACGATATGAGGGTACACGGCTGGCACGAAAGCCCGAGAGGCAGCCCCAAGATTTTTTTTGCAGGGCGAAAATAAACATCCAGCCAGGACGGGTTGTGTCAGCTCTATACTCCAGACTTCCAGTACGCCTCCACAGTCCAGTACGTCCTGTGCTTGCTCCCCGCACTCGCCCTGAGGTGTGTGTCACCAGCCCAGTACCACCAGTGCCGACACCACGCACCAGGCCTCCAGTGCGCCACCAGGGTCCAGTACGCCCTGTTCCTGCTCCTCGCACTCGCCCTGAGGTGCGTGTCCCCAGCCCGGTACCACCAGTTCCGGCACCACGCACCAGGCCTCCAGTGCGCCTCCAGGGTCCAGTACACCCTGTTCCTGCTCCTCGCACTCGCCCTGAGGTGCGTGTACTCAGCACGGTACCACCAGTTCCGGCACCACGCACCAGGCCTACAGTGCGCCTCGGCAGTTCAGAGTGTCCGGCGATAGTACCCAGTCCAGAACGTCCGGCGACAGTACCCAGTCCAGAGCGTCCGGCGACAGTACCCAGTCCAGAGCGTCCGGCGACAGTACCCAGTCCAGAGCGTCCGGCGACAGTACCCAGTCCAGAGCGTCCGGCGACAGTACCCAGTCCAGAGCGTCCGGCGACAGTACCCAGTCCAGAGCGTCCCGCGACAGTACCCAGTCCAGAGCGTCCGGCGACAGTTCACAGACCGGAACCTCCTACGACGGGCCAGAATAACAACCCATTTTGTGGGTTGTTATTCTATGTTTAGTTGCCTGTTTTGCACTAGCCATATTGCTTCACGGTTCGTTTTGTTGTTTTGTTTAGTTCTGTTCAGTGTTCTCTCTTTTATTATGAGTTATGTTCGCTTACCACGCTGCGCCTTGGTCTCCTCATTATGACGACCGTGACACAAGGTCTGTGCGTGCGTGCGTGCGTGCGTGCGTGCGTGCGTGCGTGCGTGCGTGCGTGTGTGCGTGTGTGTGTGTGTAAGGTCAAGTTCTCTGTTCCTCTGGCAGTGTCAAGGTACACTAAGAGGATGGAAACACATGGGTAGACACTCTGCTACATACAGACACATGTTGAGGCATACTACAGCTGGGGTTAGTTCCATTTCAATTGCTGTCAATTCAGAAAGTAAAGCAAATTCCAATTCCAAATGTTCCTCATAGAAAAGTATAGAAGATCATTGGAATTTCAGTGTACTTCCTGGATTGACTGATATTGAAATTGAATTGACCCCAACCCTGACAAACTGCACAAATACTGAAGAACAAGCTAATCAGATCATGTCATTATGACTTCAGTTTTTTCTTTTAACACTTTATTTAAACAGTTTGAAACAGAGGAAGAGAGGCAAGTGGGAGAACACTAGGAAGGGTGGACATGGGGAATGAACCCCAGTCTCCAGTGGGGACCAGCTTGTGACTGGATGGGAGCACCACCACTAGAACATGGGCTCTGCATGTGTCTTCACTCTTAATAAAACCCTTCCTTTGTATACTATCCGATTCATATAACACATTTCACTGTTCCTTGAGTAAATTATATATATACTGTATATACAGTATGCAGAACATGAATTACTATTAGGAGAATGATCTACATATCCTGTAGGTTTGTTAAAATATGAATTACACCAACGACTCTGACATGGAGAAAAAGCCATACCATATTACCCATATTACATACTTTTAACGATTTCATTTCAAAGGAGCAGATCCCATCTAACAAAGCCATTACACTGTATTACCACTGGCACCTCTGTCTCAGGGATGGTCTTATCAGAGCACAGTGCGGGCCTCTCCTCAGAGAGGCTAGAGGAAGAGGAGGGTAGAGGAAGAGGAGGGTAGATGAAGAGGAGGGTAGAGGAAGAGATAGAGGAGGGTAGAGAACGAAGAGGGTAGAGGAAGAGAAGGGTAGAAGAGGGTAAAATAAGAAAAGGGTAGAGGGGGTAGAGGAAGAGATATAGGAGGGTAGAGAACGAGGAGGGTAGAGGAAGGTAGAGGAAGAGGAGGATAGAATAGGGTAAAATAAGAAAAGGGTAGAGGAGGGTAGAGGAAGAGGAGGGTAGAAGAAAAGGAATGGAAGATGGGGTAGAGGAAGATGAGGGTAAAGGTAGAGGAGGGTGAGGGTAGAGGAAGAGGAGGGAAGAGGAGGGGAAGGGTAGAGGAAGAGGAGGGTAGAGTAAGAGGAGGGTAGTAAAAGAGGACGGTAGAAGAAGAGGGGGGTAGAGAAAGATGAAGGTAGAGGAGGGGAGAGTAGTGGAAGAGCTTATAGGAAGAGGAGAGTAGAGGAAGATGAGGTTAGAATGAGAGGAGGGTAGAGAAAGAGGAGGGGAAATTAGTGTAGAGGAAGTGGAGAGTAGAGGAAGATGAACGTAGAAGGGGAGGGTAGAGGAACATTAGAGTAAACGAAGAAGAGGGAAGAGGAAGATCAGGGTAGAGGAGGCAAAGGGTAGAGGAAGATGAGGGTAGAAGAGGGTAAAGGAAGAAGAGGGTAGAGGAGGGTAGAGGAAGAAGAGGGTAGAAGAAGAGGAGTGGAAGAGGAAGATGGAAGATGAGGGTAGAAGAGAGTAAAGGAAGAGGAGTGTAGTGGAAGAAGAGGGTAGTGGAAGATGAAGTTAAAGGAAGATAATCTAGGTAGAGAAGGTTAGAGGAGGGTAGAGGAAGAGGAGGGTAGAGGAAGGTAGAGGAAGAGGGGGTTAGTGGAAGATGAATGTAAAGGAAGGGGATGTAGAGGAAGATGAGGGTAAAAGAGGGTAAAGGAAGAGGAGAGTAGTGGAAGAGGAAGGAAGAGGAAGGTAAAGGAAGAGGAGAATAGAGGAAGGTAGAGGTAGATGAGGGTAGAGAAAGAGGAGGCTGATACTTCAGAAGTGGGTAGAGTAGGGTAGAGGGAGATGAAGGTAGAGGAAGAGGAGGGTAGAGTAGATGGAGGGTAGTTGAAGAGGAGGGTAAAGGAAGAGCAGGGTAGAGGAAGAGGAGGGTAAAGAAAGAGGAGGGTAAAGAAAGAGGAGGGTAGTAGAAGAGGAGGGTAGTGGAAGATGAGGGTAGAGGAAGAGGAGGGTAGAGGAAGAGCAGGGTAGAGGAAGAGGGGGGTAAAGAAAGAGGAGGGTAAAGAAAGAGGAGGGTAGTAGAAGAGGAGGGTAGTGGAAGAAGAGGGTAGAGGAAGAGGAGGGTAGAGGAGGGTATAGTAGGTGGAGGGTAGTTATAGAGGAGGGGTAAAGGAAGAGAAGGGAGTGGAAGAGGAGGGTAGAGGAAGGTAGAGGAAAAGGAGGATAGAGGAAGATGAAGGTTAAGGAAGAGGAGAATAGAGGTAGAGGAGGTTAGAGGAAGATGAAGGTAGAGAAAGAGGAGGGTAGTTGAAGAGGAGGTTAGAGTAAGTGGAGGGTAGTAAAAGAGGACAGTAGAAGAAGTGGAGGGTAGAGGAAGATGAAGGTAGAGGAGGGGAGGGTAGTGGAAGAGGAGCTTAGAGGAAGAGGATGATAGAGGAAGAGCAGTGTAGAGGAAGATGAGAGTAGAAGAGGGTAGAGGAAAAGGAGGGTAGAGGAAGATCAGTGTAGAGGAAGAGGAGGGTAGAGGAGGGTATAGGAAGAGGAGGGTAGAGGAAGCGGAGTGGAAGAGGAGGTAGAGGATTGAGTGGCGAAGAGGTTAAAGGAAGAGGAGGGTAGAGGAGGGTGCAGGAAGAGGAGGGTAGATGAAGAAGAGGGTGAAGGAAGAGGAAGGAATGGGAAGCGGCAGGGTAGAGGAAGATGAAGGTAAAGGAAGAGGAGAATAGAAGAAGAGGAGGGTAGAGGAAGATGAGGGTAGAGGCAGAGGAGGGTGAAGGAAGAAGAGGGTAGAATAGGGTAGAGGAAGAGAAGGGTAGAGGAAGATGGGGTAGAGGAAGAGAAGGGTAGAGGAAGAGAAGGGTAGAGGAAGGGCAATGTTGTGGAAAAGGACGGTAAAGGAAGGAGAGGGTAGAGGAAGAGGAGTGTAAAGGAGGGTAGAGGAATAGAAGGGTAGAGAAAGATTAAGGTACAGTAAGTGGAGGGTAGTGAAAGAGGAGGGTAGAAGAAGAGGAGGGTAGAGGAAGATGAAGGTAGAGGAGGGGGAGGGGAGTGGAAAAGTAGCGTAGAGGAAGAGGAGAGTAAAGGAAGATGAAGGTAGAAGGAGAGGAGGGTAGAGGAAGTTCAGGGTAGAGAAAGAGGAGGGTAGTGGAAGAGGAGCTTAGATGAAGAGGACGGTAGAGGAAGGGGAGTGTAGAGGAAGATGAGGGTAGAGGAGGGTAGAGGAAAAGGAGGATAGAGGAAGAGGACTGGAAGAGGAGGGTAGAGGTTTATGAGGGGCTAAGAGGGTAAAGGAAGAGGAGGATGAAGGAAGAGGAGGGTGAAGGAAGATGAAGGAAGGGGAGGAGGAGAATGGAAGGAGAGGAGGGTAGAGGAAGATGAGGGTAGAGGCAGAAGAGGGTAGAGGAAGGGAAATGTTGTGGAAAAGGACGGTAAAGGAAGGAGAGGGTAGAGGAAGAGGAGTGTAGAGGAGGGTAGAGGAAGGTGAGGGTAGAGGAAGAGGAGGGTAGAGGAGGGTAGAGGAAGATTAAGGTACAGTAAGTGGAGGGTAGTGAAAGAGGAGGGTAGAAGAAGAGGAAGGTAGAGGAAGGGGAGCGTAGAGGAAGAGGAAAGTAAAGGAAGATGAAGGTAGAAGGAGAAGAGGGTAGAGGAAGATCAGGGTAGAGAAAGAGGAGGGTAGAAGAAGAGGAGCGTAGAGGAAGAGGAGGGTAGAGAAAGATCAGGGTAGATGAAGAGGAGCGTAGAGGAAATGGAGGGTAGAGGAAGAGGAGGGTAGTGAAAGTGGAAGGTAAAGGAAGAGGTACAGTAGTAGAGGAAGATGAGGGTCGATGAAAAAAATAGTAAAGGAAGAGGATGGTAGAGGATGGTAGAGGAAGAGGAGGGTAGAGGGATAGGAGGGTAGTGAAAGTAGAGGGTAGAGGAAGAGGTACAGTAGTAGAGGAAGATGAGGGTCGAAGAAAAAGAGACTAAAGGAAGAGGATGGTAGAGGAAGAGGAGAGCTGCAGGAGAGGAGGGTAGAGGTAGAGGAAGGTTGTGGAAGAGGATGGTAGAGGAAGAGGAGGGTAGAGGATGGTAGAGGTTGAGAAGGGTATAGGAGTATAGAGGAAAATGAGGTAGAGGAAGATCAGGGTAGAGGAAGAGGAAGGTTGTGGAAGAGGAGGGTAGAGGAAGAGGAGGTTAGAGGTTAGAGGTGGGTCGAGGAAGAGCATGGTAGAGGAAGATGAAGGTAGGGGATGTGGATGGTAGTGGAAGAGGAGGTTAGAGGAAGAGGAGGATAGTGGAAGAGGAGGGTAGAGGAAGAAACGGGTAGAGGAGAGGAGAGGAAGATGAGGTAAAGGAAGATGATGGTAGTGGAAGAGGAGGGTAGAGGAGGGTAGCGGTGGAGGTACATAGAGGAAGGGGAGGGAAGCGAAAGATGAGGGTATAGGAAGAGAACGGTAAAGGAAGGTAGAGGAAGATCAGTGTAGTGGAGGGTAGAGGAAGAGGAGGGTAAAGGAAGAGGAGGGTGGAGGAAGAGGAGGGTAGAGGAAGGTAAAGGAGGGTAAAAAGGGACAGAGGCTATCTTGGCACAGCAGTGGTATCAATAATTCAGTTCCATTCTGACCTCCCGACAGAGCTAGAAGAGGATTTCCTGATGACAGACACATCAGGTGCAAATTTTGACTTAATTTTTTCTCGTCTCTCTCTCTCTCTCTTTCTCTCTCTCTCTCTCTCTCTCTCTCGCTCTCTACCTGAATCTCTCAACCAGCTTCACCTGGAATGCTTTTCAAACAGTCTTGAAGGAGTTCCCATATATGCTGAGCACAAATAACACATAAGAAATCATGCAAATTTGATAAACTAATCAAAATATATTGTATATTTCAGATTCTTCAAAGTGCCACCTTTTGCCTTGATTGACAGCTTTGCACCCTCTTGGCATTCTCTCAACCAGATTCAGTTGGAATGTTTTTCCAACAGTCTTGAAGGAGTTCCCACATATGCTGAGCACTTGTTGGATGCTTTTCCTTCACTCTGCGGTGCATCTCATCCCAAACCATCTAAATTGGGTTGAGGTCAGGTGATTGTGGAGCTCTGTTTCTCTTTCAATGTTCTAAAAAGAGAGAGAGTGGTGAAGTTGTTGTGAATGTGTTTACCTAAGTAAAAGCATAGGGCTGCAGTCGGAGGCTGTTTAGCTGGCGATTAGATTCTGCCAGGGTGAATCAGACAACGTCGCGCTGTAAACAGTTTACTCCAGCTCCCATCCTACTGATGTCATTGCGCCACTGCTCGTCTTGCCATGCTCCCAATTGCTCAGCAGCCGGAGGAGACGCAGAGAGAATGTGTTCTCTGTTTTGCTGTGCTATTTCCTATCCTTTCCTTCAAACCCAGTTCTCTCGCTCTCTTTCTCACACTCTTTCTGTTTTTCTATTTCTTTCTCTCTCTCTGCAATTCTACCTGCCTCTCCCTCTCCCTCTCTCTGCCTCTCTCTCTCTCTCTACAACCCTATCTACCTCTATATATATATATATGCCTCTCTCTCTCTACAACCCTATCTACCTCTCCCTCTCTCTCTCTCTCTCTCTCCCTGTCTCTCTCTATCTGCTTCTCTCTCGCTCTCTGCAACTCCATCTGCTTCTCTCTCTCGCTCTCTGCAACTCTATCTGCCACTCTCTCTCTTTCGCTCTATCTCTCTCTCTCTCTCTCGCTCTCTCTCTCTCTCTCTCTCTCTCCAACTATCTCCCTCTCACTCTCTCTCTCACACTCTAAAGGAGAGGACACTACCTAAGACTGGTAAGTGAAATACCAGTCTTAATATTTATATTATCTTATATTGCAAATCCGAACAAATGCAGTTGTTTCAATGGTTGCATGGTATTCATTTGAGAGATTTAAAAAAATATTTTCTTTGGTTGCTATATATTTATATACAGTTGAAGTTGGAAGTTTACATACACTTAGGTTGGAATCATTAAAACTCGTTTATCAAACACTCCATAAATTTCTTGTTAACAAACTATAGTTTTGGCAAGTCGGTTAGGATATCTACTTTGTGCATGTGTAACAGTATAACTTCACGTCCGTCCCCTCGCCCCGGGCACGAACCAGGGACCCTCTGCACACAGACAACAACAGTCACCCACGAAGCATCGTTACCCATCGGTCCACTACTTCAAGGTCTCAGAGCAAGTGACGTCACCGATTGAAAGGCTATTAGCGCGCACCACCGCTAACTAGCTAGCCATTTCACATCCGTTACACATGAAACAAGTCATTTTTCCAACAATTGTTTACAGTCAGACTATTTCACTTATAATTCACTGTATCACAATTCCAGTGGGTCAGAAGTTTACATACACTAAGTTGACTGTGCCTTTAAACAGCTTGGAAAATTTCAGAAAATAATGTCATGGCTTTAGAAGCTTCTGATAGGCTAATTGACATAATTTCAGTCAATTGGAAGTGTACCTGTGGATGTATATCAAGACCTACCTTCAAACTCAGTGTGTCCTTGCTTGACATCATGGGAAAATAAAAATAAATCAGCCAAGACCTCAGAAAAAGAATTGCAGACCTCCATAAGTCTGGTTCATCCATGAGAGCAATTCCCAAATGCCTGAATGTACCACGTTGACCTGTACAAACACCGTGGGACCACGCAGCCGTCATACCGCTCAGGAAGGAGACGTGTTCTGTCTCCTAGAGATGAACGTACTTTGGTGCAAAAAGTGCAAATCAATCCCAGAACAACAGCAAAGGACCTTGTGAAGATCCTGGAGGAAACGGGTACAAAAGTATCTATATCCACAGTAAAACGAGTCCTATATCGACATAACCTGAAAGGCCGCACAGGCTTTAGAAGCTTCTGATAGTCTAATTGACATAATTTCAGTCAATTGGAAGTGTACCTGTGGATGTATATCAAGACCTACCTTCAAACTCAGTGTCTCCTTGCTTGACATCATGGGAAAATAAAAATAAATCAGCCAAGACCTCAGAAAAGGAATTGTAGACCTCCACAAGTCTGGTTCATCCTTGGGAGCAATTTCCAAATGCCTGAAGATACCACGTTCATCTGTAGAAACAACAGTACACAAGTATGAACACCATGGGACCACGCAGCCATCATATCGCAAAGGAAGGAGATGCGTTCTGTCTCCTAGAGATTAACGTACTTTGGTGCGAAAAGTGCAAATCAATCCCAGAACAGCAGCAAAGGACCTTGTGAAGATCCTGGAGGAAACGGGTACAAAAGTATCTATATCCACAGTAAAACGAGTCCTATACTGACATAACCTGAAAGGCCGCACAGCAAGTAAGAAGCCACTGCTCCAAAACCACCATAAAAAAAGCCAAACTACAGTTTGCAACTGCACGTGGGGACAAAGATCGTACATTTTGGAGAAATGTCCTCTGGACTGATGAAACAAAAATAGAACTGTTTGGCCATAATGACCATCGTTACGTTTGGAGGAAAAAGGGGGACGCTTGCAAGCCAAAGAACACCATCCCAACCGTGAAGCACGGGGGGGGGGGCGGCAGCATCATGTTGTGGGGGTGCTTTGCTGCAGGAAGGATTGGTGCAGTACACAAAATAGATGGCATCATGAGGAAAGACAATTATGTGGATATATTGAAGCAACATCTCAAGACATCAGTCAGGAAGTTAAATCTTGGTCACAAATAGGTCTTCCAAATGGACAATGACCCCAAGCATACTTCCAAAGTTGTGGCAAAATGGCTTAAGGACACAAAAGTCAAGGTATTGGAGTGGCCATCACAAAGCCCTGACCTCAATCCCTTAGAAGGTTTGTGGCCAGAACTGAAAAAGTGTGTGCAAGCAAGGAGGCCTACAATCTTGATTCAGTTACACCAGCTCTATCAGGAAGAATGGACTAAAATTCACCCAACTTATTGTGGAAAGCTTGTAGAAGGCTAACCGAAACGTTTGACCCAAGTTAAACAATTTAAAGGCAATGCTACCAAACACTAATTGAGTGTATGTAAACTTCTGACCCACTGGGAATGTGATGAAAGAAATAAAAGCTGAAATAAATCAGTCGCTCTACTACTATTCTGACATTTCACATTTTAAAAATAAAGTGGTGATCCTAACTGACCTAAACAGGGAATTTTTACTCGGATTAAATGTTAGTAATTGTGAAAAACGGACTTTAAATGTGTTGGCTAAGATGTATGTAAACATCCGACTTCAACTGTATATATATATACGTATATATTTAATCCCTAATGAAATATGTCTATGAATAGCAAACAAGGCACTTTAAAGCCACAACATGTCAAAGTCAAAATCCAATACACATTGGGCTCCTGACTGGTGCAGTGGTCTAACACAATGCAGTACCTGGTTCGAATCCAGGCTGCATCACAGCTGGACATTTTCATTTTTTCATTTTTTTAACTTTGTGTGTAGTTTGTGGTGTGTTCACTTATGACATTGGATCAGTGTTGGCTGCTAACTTGGCCCTTATCTTAAGTATTTCACTTCTGTGTTTGGAGACATTGGATCAGCATTCTTGTCGCGTCTCCTGTTAGTACATTTTATGTAGGGAAGCTAATGATCCATAATGTATGACATTCCTGGGAGTGCGTAAACTTTTATTTTTTATTAGAATAGCACTTTTTTATGTTTTCTATAGTTAGGTTCTTGAAAATGTATACATTTACCAATTCGGCCACTTGGAGGCACTTGGGCAAATCGTGAAGGACACCTGGGTGACTTTATACTAAATGTCATGTAGCTTGCTCATTCTTGAAGTTATCGGTCTGAAACTTTGCACATACAATGTTGCCCTCTTGTGGACACCATTTAAATTACCTCCAGCTTCCTAGCTGAATGTGTGGCTTTTCTCTTGCATTTCAAAGACGATCGTACAAAAAAACAGATATAATGTGTTATATTCTCCTACATTCATTTCACATTTCCACAAACTTCAAAAGGGTTCCTTTCAAATGGTATCAAGAATATGCATATCCTTGCTTCAATGCCTAAGCTACAGGCAGTTAGATTTGGGTATGTCATTTTAGGCAAAAATGTATTATATTTTTGTTTTCTCATGATTTGGTTGATTCTAATTGTGTTTCTGTCCTGGGGCTCTGTTTATGTTTGTGAACTGAGCCCCAGGACCAGCTTGCTCAGGGGACTCTTCTCCAGGTTCATCTCTCTGTAGGTGATGGATTTGTTATGGAAGGTTTGGAAATCGCTTCATTTTAGCTGGTTGTAGAATTGAACGTCTCTTTTCTGGATTTAGATAATTAGCGAGTATCGTCCTAATTCTGCTCTGCTTGCATTATTTGGTGTTTTATTTTGTACACAGAAGACATTTTCGTGGAATTGTGCATGCAGAGTCTCAATTTGGTGTTTGTCCCACAACAATAAAGGTCAATGGGTTCTATAACCGATTCAAGTATTTTTAGCCAGATCTTAGTTGGTATGTCAAATTTTATGTTCCTTTTGATGGCGTAGAAGACCCTTCTTGCCTTGTCTCTCAGATCGTTCATAGCTTTGTGGAAGTTACCTGTGGTGCTGATGTTTAGGCTGAGTTATATATTTTTTTGTGCTCTAGGGCAACGGTGTCTAGATGGAATTTGTATTTGTGGTCCTGGCAACTGGACCTTTTTTGGAACACCATTATTTTTGTCTTACTGAGATTTACTCTCAGGGCCCAGGTCTGACAGAATTTGTGCAGAAGATCTAGGTGCTGCTGTAGGCCCTCCTTGGTTGGGGACATATCTAGGTGCTGCTGTAGGCCCTCCTTGGTTGGGGACAGATCTAGGTGCTGCTGTAGGCCATCCTTGGTTGGGCACAGATCTAGGTGCTGCTGTAGGCCCTCCTTGGTTGGTGACAGATCTAGGTGCTGCTGTAGGCCCTCCTTGGTTGGGACAGATCTAGGTGCTGCTGTAGGCCCTCCTTGGTTGGGACAGATCTAGGTGCTGCTGTAAGCCCTCCTTGGTTGGGACAGATCTAGGTGCTGCTGTAGGCCCTCCTTGGTTGGGGACAGATCTAGGTGCTGCTGTAGGCCCTCCTCCTCCTTGGTTGGGACAGATCTAGGTGCTGCTGTAGGCCCTCCTTGGTTGGGACAGATCTAGGTGCTGCTGTAGGCCCTCCTTGGTTGCGGACAGATCTAGGTGCTGCTGTAGGCCCTCCTTGGTTGGGACAGATCTAGGTACTGCTGTAGGCCATCCTTGGTTGGGACAGATCTAGGTGCTGCTGTAGGCCCTCCTTGGTTGGGAACAGAAGCACCAAATCATCAGCAAATAGTAGACATTTGACTTCAGATTATAGTAGGGTGAGGTCAGGTGCTGTAGCCTGTTCTAGTGCCCTCGTCAATTTGTTTATTTATATGTTGAAGATGGGTGGGGCTCAAGCTGCATCCCTGTCTCACCCCATGTGGAAAGATATGTGTTTTTTGCCAATTTTAACCGCGCACTTGTTTGTGTACATGGATTTCATAATGTCGTATGGTTTCCCCCAACATCACCTTGTATAGCAGACCCTCATGCCAAATTGAGTCAAAGCTTTTTGAAATCATCAAAGCATAAGAAGACTTTGCCTTTGTTTTGGGTTGTTTGTTTGTCAATTAGGGTGTGCAAGGTGAATACTTAGTCTGTTGTAAGGTCATTTTGTAAAAAGCCAATTTGACATTTGCTCAGTTTATTGTTTTCACTGAAAAAAATGTACGAGTCTGCTGTTAATGATAATGCAGAGATTTTCCAACGTTTGCTGTTAACACATATCACACGGTAGTTATTCGGGTCAAATTGTGACTGACCGGCTCAATTTAGCAAAGTAGCAAAATTTGAAATTGTGTTTTTGACATTGGATAAAAGTACAGACTCAGAGCTAGAAAATTGTATATCATACAAAACAGTTGGGAAAGTTGGGAATGTAATTCTGCTTTGAAAGTTGATAAACTTGGAACCCCACTTTTGAGAAAATAGACCTTGAATGTTTTGGTAAACCTACTGGAGAGCTCTTCTTAGTCTACACCCATTCAGCATCGTTCACACCCTCTTAAGCCTTAGCCCCACCCATCTCTTCAAGGATTCACACGTGAGGCCATGAACTTAAACAACCAAAGATTTGAAGACTAAAGGCTGGTTTATACTACGTCTATAGACAGTTGTCGCAGTGACATCATGAACATTATATTCTCGTCCGACAACAAACTTGTGATTGTATTTATGAAAAAGTATGAACACAAAAACTACAGGCTGCATGACATCAGCAGCCTGGTGGTCCATAATAGCATAACTAGTGTATTTAACACCAATAAACCCAACCAATTTAGTATAGGTCAATCTAGCAAACCAGGCATCTAAAATAAACTTTCAAAAAAATGTTTTGGTTAATTTCTAGCTTGTTAGCTAGCTAGCTAATGTTAAGTATAATATTTGAAGGTGTTGTATACAACAGTGTGTTCTCTTTTCGACTCCCTCTGCATATTTGCAATCAAACGCCCGAATTATCAGAGCTGCAAGAGTTGTGACCTGTTTTTGTTAGTTGTTTTGTCATAGTTGTGTCTACTGTGGGCATATTTGGGTGGGAATGCTGTCACCTCCAGGTAGGTGTTTGTTCCACTGTGTGCTAAGATTGTCAGGTTCTTGTCAAGTTGTAGCATTTAGGTCGCCACAGACTAGTACATGTCCCTGGGCCTTGAAATGGTTGATCTCCCTGTCTAGGATGGAGAAGCTGTCATCGTATGGAGAATTTATTGGGGGGATATACTGTGCATTCGGAAAGTATTCAGACCCCATTACTTTTTCTACATTTCGTTATGTTACATCATTATTCTGAAATGTATTACATTGTTTTTCCACCTCTTCAATCTATATGCAATACCATGTAATAACAAAGCAAAAAAAGGTTTTTAGAAATTATTGTACATTTATTAAAGATAAAAAAATGAAATATTACATTTACAGGCTTGAGTCTTCTTGGGTATGGCACACCTGTATGTGGGGAGTTTCTCCCATTCTTCTCTGCAGATCCTCTCAAGCTCTGTCAGGTTGGATGGGGAGTGTCGCAGCAAAGCTATTTTCAAGTCTCTCCAGAGATGTTTGATTGGGTTCAAGTCCGGGCTCTTGCTGGGACACTCAAGGACATTCAGACACTTGTCCCGAAGCCACTCCTGCGTTGTCTTGACTGTGTGCTTAGGGTCGTAGTCCTGTTGGAAGGTGAACCTTCACTTCAGTCTGAGGTTTGAGCGCTCTGGAGCAGGTTTTCATCAAGGATCTCGCTGTACTTTACGCCGTTCATCTTTCCCTCGATCCTGACTAGTCTCCCAGTCCCTTCCACTGAAAAACATCCCCACAGCTTGATGCTGCCACCACCTACAAGCATTTCGCAACACTCGCAATAACGTCTGCTAATCATGTGTATGTGATGAATAAAATTTGATTCGATTTTGATTTGATTTAACCATGCTTCACCGTAGGGATGATGCCAGGTTTCCTCCAGATGTGACGCTTGGCATTCAGGCCAAAGAGATCAATCTTGGTTTCATCAGATCAGATAATCTTGTTTCTCATGATCTGAGAGTCCTTTGGGTCCTTTTGGCAAACTCGAAGCAGGCTGTCATGTGCCTTTTACTGAGGAGTGACATCCGTCTGGCCACTCTACCATAAAGGCCTGATTGGTGGAGTGCTGCAGAGACGGTAGTCCTTCTGGAAGGTTCTCCCTTCTCCACAGAGGAACTCTGGAGCTCTGTCAGAGTGACCATTGGGTTGTTGGTCACCTCCCTGACCAAGGCCCTTCTCACCCGATTGCTCAGTTTGGCCGGGCAGCCAGCTCTAGGAAGAGTCTTAATGGTTCTTCCATTTAAGAATGATGGAGGCCACTGTTTTCTTGTGGACCTTCAATGCTACCGACATTTTTTGGTACCCTTCCCCAGATCTGTGCCTCGACACAATCCTGTCTCTGAGCTCTGCGGACATTAAAGGGGTCTGAATACTTTCCGAATGTAAAAGCTTTGTGTTCCATAGTGTCTAGTGTTGTTTTTGTGTGGTTTAGGCCTGGACCATTACAGTCAGTGTGAGCAGAGCATGTTAAACATCTGCTATATACCTCTTAGGTCACAGGATGGGGCTTGGTTGGGTGTATTAGTGAGGGTTGGGCCTGTTGCTCTTCCCACGGCCTGGGCATACAGTAGTAGTCAACAGTTTGGACACACCTACTCATTCAAGGGTTTTTCTTTATTTTTACTATTTTCTACATTGTAGAATAATAGTGAAGACATCAAAACTATGAAATAACACATATGGAATCATGTAGTAACCAAAAAAGTGTTAAACAAATCAAAATATATTTGAGATTTGAGATTATTCAAAGTTGCCACCCTTTGCGTTGATGACAGCTTTGCACACTCTTGTAGAAAATAGTACTAATATAGAAAAACCCTTGAATGAGTAGGTGTGTCCAAACTTTTGACCGGTATTGTACGTAGCAGACACTTTCATCCAAAGTGACAACATTCCACATATTTTGGCATGTGAACCCAGTGGGAATCAAACCCACAACTCTGGTCTTGCTGGTGCCATGCTCTTACTAACTGAGTCATGTACAGGACCACTACAATAGATAAGTACAATACTGTACAATACTGTACAATACAATACACGATTACAATGCAAGTGGAAGATGTATGATTTCCATCTCCATGAACTCCTGAGTGGTGCAGCGGTCTAAGGCACTGCATCTCAGTGCTAGAGGAGTCTCTACACTCCCTGGCTCAATTCCACGCTGTATTACAACCGGCCGTGATTAGGAGTCCCATAGGGCAGCGCACAATAGGCCCAGCATCATCCGGGTTAGGGTTTGACCGGGGTAGGTCGTCATTGTAAATATGACTTGCGCAGTTAAATAAAGGTTAAATAAATAAATACAAATAAATGAGCATACCACCCTCCTTCAGACCATGGATCAGACCTATGTCGGGCTTGGATTCGCCATGCCAAAATGTTTTTCCCCAGGTGCATGAACAATTAACATATTTACTGCGATTTTGATGAGAACCTATGGCGAAATGCTCAAAACAGGCTTGATGCAAACTAGTGCTGCTAAACATTATGTTTCTTTAATTTATTTCATTTGAATACATGATGAAAGATGTCTCCAATGATCACACCTTTGATCACACGTGGGATAGAAATGATGGAAATGTGATGTTTAGTCAATTTTAATGGGTAGTGCAAGTGTTGCCTAATGTAAAACACAGTGTAATGTACTGTTATTTTTGTGATGTAGCATACTACATTCAAAGTGCAATTTTTAAACATATATCATTTGAAAAATGTTGCTATTGAATTAACTGGTTGTTAAAATGACTAAATTGAGAAAATACTGTATCATTATGTTGTGTTTTGGTGATTAAACCAATGTACTCATTATATTTCACAGCAAACATATTTTGGATCAAAAATATGAATGCACAATGAAAGGTTTTGAATGTAAGACTGGCTGCGTTACAAATGTTACCAGTTGGAAGTTTTGTACTAAGAGTTTTCAAAATTCACCACACACTTGTGAAAATAGTACCGAAGCATTAAAATTAAAACTACAGTAGGCCCTATTTTCTTCCTGGGGGGAAAATAGAGACCCCCGAATGTACAGGGTATAATTCTTCACTCTGATAGCAGTAAATACAGTAGTAATGCAATACACCTCCTCTACAGCACTCTTCTGAATAAAAAGCTACAGATAAGATGAAGCACATTAAAAAAGCCTTTCACTAAATGTAAAATTGGCATTTGACAGCATTTATGCAAGATAATTATTTTAATCGACTTACAGATTTATATTAATTGTTTACAAGAAATCTTATTCTATACTGAGCTAAACTGTGCTGACAAAAACATGTTATTCCAGTAGATGAATCATTCTGTTTTCCCCTAGCGGAACTCACAAGGCTACACTTACTCCTTCAATGCCGGCAACACATAGAAAACCTTGGGTCTGTCCCAAATAGCACTCTATTCACTATATAGTGCACTACTTTTGACCACAGGGCTCTGGTAAAAAGTAGTGCATCATGTAGGGAATAAGGTGCAATTTGGGACACAGACCTTGCTTCAATGCTATTCAAATTCCTCCCTGCAATAAACAACAAAGCTGCTCGTGTCAATACACTGTCAGCAATCACAGAACTTGAGTCATGCATGGTTGGAAAAACACGCACTTAACTGTTTGTACTGAGAAAAGTGTTCTGCAAAATAATAGCATTGTTTCTACCATTTCACTCAAGTAATTGTCAAGTAATTGTCCCTACCCATCATACAGATTGTTATAATTGTCATAAGCCATCACAGAAATGACCAATTGTCAAGTGTTATAACTCAATTAAAATGGTTAATTCATTTTCAAACCATTTACTATGTGAAAATGACACCCCTGCTCCAATGACAAAAATAGACTATTTCATCATCAGATCAGATCCTGGAACACTAAGAAGAGGGGAGGTTTTGTGACTGTGTGTTTCTTTCTGTGTGCATTAATCATGATTAGCCAGGGAGTGAACCGAGTCCTGCAGCACCAAATTGTTTGAGATGTCTGGGAGGGTAGGAGGAGCAGGAGCTGAGTGAGAGGGAAGTGGTGCAGAAGGAGAGGAGGAGGAGGAAGGTGGAGGAGGAAGGTGGAGGAGGAGGATGTGGTAGGTGGTGAAGGAGGAGAAGAGGGAGGGTGCCGCAGCCTCAAGTCAGACGTGTTTACTGCTGCGTCACACACACACACAAACACACACACGTCACTGCAGCTCTGTCCTGTCTGCCATGCCTAACGGAGTTGTACATCTCTCAGCCAGCCAGTCAAGCAGTGACCCGTCCAGCACCCACTCTCCCCCTGCCTCCTAATGATAGCCTTCCCCTGAGGTACCAGGGGGGATTTTTTTTTAAAGAGATGCAGGTGGAGGAAAAAAGAAGGTGGAGGAAAAGAAGGAAGAAAGGAGGCTCACACACTCTCCTCTCCTGCTCCCCTAATGATCGCTTCCCCCTGCGTTTCTAGGAAAAGGAGGGAGGGGGGGAGGTGGGAGGAAGAGGTGGTGGTGCTGGGGGGGGTGGTGGAATAGGGAGGAGTAGGGGAGGATGCAGAGGTGGATGAGGAGGAGGAGGATGTGAAGTGGGTGGAAGAGAGGATAAGGAAGAGGTAGAAGTGGATGAGAGGATGAGTAGAGGGAGGTAGGGTGGAGGAGGGGATGAGAAGAGGGAGGTAGGGTGGAGGAGGGGATGAGGAGAGGGAGGTAGGGTGGAGGAGGGGATGAGGAGAGGGAGGTAGGGTGGAGGAGGGGATGAGGAGAGGGAGGTAGGGTGGAGGAGGGGATGAGGAGAGGGAGGTAGGTAGGGTGGAGGAGGGGATGAGGAGAGGGAGGCAGGGTGGAGGAGGAGGAGGAGGAGGTAGAAAATACGGTGGAGGAGGTGATATAAGAGGAGAAGGAGGAGGAGGTGATCTGCATCGCTTCTCGCTCACCCTCTCACACTTAAGCCCTGTGTATACCTGGTTCTAACATGCATCTTTTGTCCTGATCCTGTCCAAATTTTCATTGTGCCCACATTTTTTGAAAGGTGTAGACAATCAAAAGACACATTGTGATCCGATGATCAGATCATCCTGCCCACCTATGGAGTGTAGTCAGACGCATTGTGTCCGGCTATCTTACAAGTGATGACAGATCTGGACAGAGAAACCATTGAAATAATAAATATTCTGCCCTCTAAAATCATCAACAGGTGGCACCATTACATCAATATGTGTCTTATAATAAATAAAAACATATATTTTTTAAAGAATAGCTGTGATCTAATTTGCATAAAGGAAGAGACAAGGTAATCTGGTCACAATGCAGACACAGTGGACAAATAAGAGAAACATTTTAATACCATTTCTGGAAATTTGGGCACAATCAGAATGTGGACAAGATCATGAAAAAATACAAATGTTTGCATCAGGTATAAACAGGGCTAGAATGTCTGGCACCTTTCTGCTGTCTCCTATGATGTGGATCCTCTCGAAACATGTAGGCGCTTCATCGGTAATGACATCAGTGTTGTTGAATCACATACTTGTGGTAATTCATGATTGAAACAATTAATATATATTAATGTTTGTTATTTTCGTAAATTAGGAGCTAGAAAAATTATTAACTGTGCATTGGACAAAAAACATTATTATTCAAGTGGAATTGATAGTGTTTTAGCAACTTGAAATCTTAATAAAATCTGTTCATATACACCCCCAGGAAGAATATGACACCTTTTTTTCTGACAAGCAAGCACCTAGATATGGTCATTTTCACGTTTTTATATGACATATAGTAAGACATTTGTGAAGATTCTATAGCATCGGAAAGCCGGTGTGTGTTTGTTTTCAGCAAACTTAAATATTTAAATGAATATTTTTGTATGAACAAAACAAGAATCAACAACTGAGACATAAACTGAACAAGTTCCACAGACATGTGATAAACAGAAATGGAATAATGTGTCCCTGAGCAAAGGGAGGGTCAAAATCAAAAGTAACAGTCAGTATATGGTGTGGCCACCAGCTGCATTAAGTACTGCAGTGGATCTCCTCCTCATGGACTGCACCAGATTTGCCAGTTCTTGCTGTGAGATGTTACCCCACTCTTCCACCAAGGCACCTGCAAGTTCCCGGACATTTCTGGGGGGAATGGCCCTAGCCCTCACCCTTTGATCCAACAGGTCCCAGACGTTCTCAATGGGATTGAGATCCGGGCTCATCGCTGGCCATGTTGCAGGAAATCACAAACAGAACGAGCAGTATGGCTGGTGGCATTATCATGCTGGAGGATCATGTCAGGATGAGCCTGCAGGAAGGGTACCATATGAGGGAGGAGGACGTCTTCCCTGTAACGCACAGCTTTGAGATTGCCTGCAATGACAACAAGCTCAGTCCGATGATGCTGTGACACACCGCCCCAGACCATGACGGACCCTACACCTCCAAATCGATTCCGCTCCAGAGTACAGGCCTCGGTGTAACGCTCATTCCTTTGACGATAAACGTGAATCCGACCATCCGACAAAACCATGACTCGTCAGTGAAGAGCACTTTTTGCCAGTCCTGTCTGGTCCAGCAACGGTGGGTTTGTGCCCATAGGCGACGTTGTTGCTGGTGATGTCTGGTGAGGACCTGCCTTACAACAGGTCTACAAGCCCTCAGTCCAGCCTCTCTCAGCCTATTGTGGACAGTCTGAGCACTGATGGAGGGATTGTGCGTTCCTGGTGTAACTCGTGCAGTTGTTGTTGCCATCCTGTACCTGTCCCACAGGTGTGATGTTTGGATGTACCGATCCTATGCAGGTGTTGTTACATGTGGTCTGCCACTGCGAGGACAATCAGCTGTCCGTCCTGTCTCCCTGTAGCGCTGTCTTAGGTGTCTCACTGTACGGATATTGCAATTGATTGCCCTGGTAAATGTGGAGGCCAAGTCATCTGATACAGCACTCATCTTGGTCAAATAGCTCTTACACAGCCTGGAGGTGTGTTTTGGGTAATTGTCCTGTTGAAAAACAAATGATAGTCCCACTAAGCGCAAACCAGATGGGATGGCTTAACGCTGCAGAATGCTGTGGTAGCCAAGCTGGTTAAGTGTGCCTTGAATTCTAATTAAATCATAGACAGTGTCAACAGCAAAACACCCCAACACCATCACACCTCTTCCTCCATTCTTCATAGTGGGAACCACACATGCGGAGATCATCCATTCACCTACTCTCTGTCTCACAAAGACACAGCGGTTGGAACCAAAAATCTCACATTTGGACTAAAGGACATCAGACCAAAGGACAGATTTCCACTGCTCTAATGTCCATTGCTCGTGTTTCTTGGCCCAAGCAAGTCTCTTCTTCTTATTGATGTCCTTTAGTAGTGGTTTCTTTGCAGCAATTCAACCATGAAGGCCTGATTCACGCAGTCTCGCAGTTGATGTTGAGATGTGTCTGTTACTTTGGGCTGCAATCTGAGGCTGGTAACTCTAATGAACGTATCCTCTGCAGCAGAGGTAACTCTGGGTTCTCCTTTTCTGTGGCAGTCCTCATGAGAAACATTTTCATGATAGCGCTTGATGGTTTTTGCAACTGCACTTAAAGAAATTTTCAAAGTTTTAGAAATTTTCCGCATTGACTGACCTTCATGTCTTAAAGTAATGATGATTCTCTTTGCTTATTTGTTATATTTGTTCTTGCTATAATATGAACTTGGTCTTCACCAAGTAGGGCTATCATCTGTATTCCATCCCTACCTTGTCACAACACAACTGATTGGCTCAAACGCATTAAGAAGGAAAGAAATTCCACAAACTAACTTTTAACAAGGCACATTAATTGGAAGCATTCCAAATCAAATCAAATCAAATCAAATTTTATTAGTCACATACACATGGTTAGCAGATGTTAATGCGAGTGTAGCGAAATGCTTGTGCTTCTAGTTCCGACAATGCAGTAATAACCAACAAGTAATCTAACCTAACAATTCCACAACTACTACCTTACACACACACACAAGTGTAAAGGGATAAAGAATATGTACATAAAGATATATGAATGAGTGGTGGTACAGAACGGCATGGCAGATGCAGTAGATGGTATAGAGTACGGTATATACATATGAGATGAGTACTGTAGGGTATGTAAACATAAAGTGGCATAGTTTAAAGTGGCTAGTGGTACATGTATTACATAAAGATGGCAAGATGCAGTAGATGATATAGAGTACAGTATATACATATGAGATGGGTAATGTAGGGTATGTAAACATTATATTAAGTGGCATTGTTTAAAGTGGCTAGTGGTACATTTTTACATAATTTCCATCAATTCCCATTTTTAAAGTGGCTGGAGTTGAGTCAGTATGTTGGCAGCGGCCGCTAAATGTTAGTGGTGGCTGTTTAACAGTCTGATGGCCTTGAGATAGAAGCTGTTTTTCAGTCTCTCGGTCCCTGCTTTGATGCACCTGTACTGACCTCGCCTTCTGGATGATAGCGGGGTGAACAGGCAGTGGCTTGGGTGGTTGTTGTCCTTGATGATCTTTATGGCCTTCCTGTGACATCGGGTGGTGTAGGTGTCCTGGAGGGCAGGTAGTTTGCCCCTGGTGATGCGTTCTGCAGACCTCACTACCCTCTGGAGAGCCTTACGGTTGTGGGCGGAGCAGTTGCCGTACCAGGCGGTGATACAGCCCGACAGGATGCTCTCGATTGTGCATCTGTAGAAGTTTGTGAGTGCTTTTGGTGACAAGCCGAATTTCTTCAGCCTCCTGAGGTTGAAGAGGCGCTGCTGCGCCTTCTTCACGACGCTGTCTGTGTGGGTGGACCAATTCAGTTTGTCCGTGATGTGTACACCGAGGAACTTAAAACTTTCCACCTTCTCCACTACTGACCCGTCGATGTGGATAGGGGGGTGCTCCCTCTGCTGTTTCCTGAAGTCCACAATCATCTCCTTTGTTTTTTTGACGTTGAGTGTGAGGTTATTTTCCTGACACCACACTCCGAGGGCCCTCACCTCCTCCCTGTAGGCCGTCTCGTCGTTGTTGGTAATCAAGCCTACCACTGTAGTGTCATCCGCAAACTTGATGATTGAGTTGGAGGCGTGCATGGCCACGCAGTCGTGGGTGAACAGGGAGTACAGGAGAGGGCTCAGAACGCACCCTTGTGGGGCCCCAGTGTTGAGGATCAGCGGGGTGGAGATGTTGTTACCTACCCTCACCACCTGGGGGCGGCCCGTCAGGAAGTCCAGGACCCAGTTGCACAGGGCGGGGTCGAGACCCAGGGTCAATACAATACTATACATATATATAGTAACAGTCAAAGTTTTCTACATTGTAGAATATATATATATATTTCCTGAGCTTTCTTATATCTCCTAGATATAGGACAAACACTTCAAAACCGTATTCCTGTCTTTTTTACCATTTATGAATGTGTTATTCACATGTTCCTATGGGCTGTAGCTGTAAAGGCCAAATTCAATATTTGATGAATATTTTTTAAATATATTTGTTTGATACCTAAAGGGGTCCTAAAATTGCAAATCAAATAGCAAAATGATCCATGCTATGACCTTCTTAAATCAATTCCATATCAGCTTAGAAGGAAGTAATTGAAGTGAAAGAGAAAGGAAATAGAGCACACACAGTGACTCTGAGACCCTTGAGTGTTCCAGGTCGTCTGCAATGCCTGCTTTTTCTCTCACCACTCGGCTGCACAGCCCCAGGCTTTACTGAAAACACTTGTGATAGTCTCCCTGTTATGTCTATTGATTTCTATGTCTCTCTCTCATACTACTTTTTCTTCTGCTACCACTTTCTTCTCTTTGTTATCCTTTCCCTTTCTCTGTTTTCAAGTGTGTGTGTGTGTGTGTGTGTGTGTGTGTGTGTGTGTGTGTGTGTGTGTGTGTGTGTGTGTGTGTGTGTGTGTGTGTGTGTGTGTGTGTGTGTGTGTGTGTGTGTGTGTGTGTGTGTGTGTGTGTGTGTGTGTGTGTGTGTGTGTGTGTGTGTGTGTGTGTGTGTGTGTGTGTGTGTGTGTGTGTGTGTGTGCGTGCATGTGTGTGTACCCTTTTGTGCTAAAATAAAGGTGGCATCTGCGGTTCTGATGCCATGTCCCTCTGACTGCATTGTGGTGAGGAGCACAGTCACCTTGGCTTGGAGTTGGCGGCAGTTGTATATCAGTCGGTCATCAGGGGTGAGTGTGTTGAATTTTAAGTTTCCTCCTCTTGCTTGCTAAATAAATACAATTTAAAATGAAATGCCGTCTGGTACAGGGAGGATCTTTTAGCTGGTCCAGGATATCAGCTGGCCCACTTATCAGGAGTATGGTGCACATTTTAGGACACCCTCAAGAGACTTAATTTGATACGTGGTCAAGGTAAACCAATAGTGTGGTCCTGGAAGAATTAATTCACACCAAAATTGATATATTTGGTCATTTGCAGTACTGTACTGTAGACACTAGCTAAACAAGCATTAACAACAATGCAAACCCTCAGAAGACTTGGAAACCATAGGGGAGATTGCATGTCTTCAAATAAAGTTTTTCATCTGACTCGTGAATGTGACTTTGTTTTGTTTCAGCCAGCTGTTCTTCAGGCCTCCCATGCTCCCCTGGCTGTTCCACCCATCTGCCCCCCTGAAGGGGAACATCCACGGCTTCTTTAAAAACACACAAATACACAACAACTAAGTAAACACCATCTGAGAGAATACCTGATTGGCTCCCTGGGCATTTGGAGCTGCTTGATTTGATTGGCTGCTTATTACATTTTGGTGAATTATACAGTGAAATACTGTTTATTGTTGTGTAAATGCACCTAAAGATGTAAACTAATTAGTTATCGATATGGTATTGTAGGTACAATCTTTAATGCTGTAAAATTTTAATGATATATACCCATTGATTTTTGGAAGAATATAACTTAGAAATGCCTTGTAAGGGTCTGCCTTTGGCTGAAAAACCTATTACAGATGGTGCCTTTAATGTTGTGTAAAACTCCTCATTCTTTCACAGTTTTTTTCGTCATATTGTCTGGTTAGGAGCAGCAGACGATCGACCTGTATCCCTTGCAATATATACTGTATTCTTCACTGCCATGAATATTAATGGATTTGTGGCTTCGAAGAATTCCTCCAGTACTGCACATGGCATTAATATGTGCAGTGACATGTAATCCATACAGCCAGGTCACCTGTGATATAAACTAGTATTTGACATCCATCCATGTTTGAGTGCGTCGGGAGATAAAATGGAAACCGGCCACTAGGGGCTACAGTGAGCGCTGCTACTTTTCATGTAAGCATCTGCCTCTGGTGCCAAAGGTTGAACGTTCGAATCCAGTGATAGAAAATGTTTTTTAAGATTTTTATTTTAAGCCTATACAAAACCCTTACCTTAAGCATTCCGAGTTAATGCCTAACCTTAAGATTTCAGAGTTAATGCCTAAACTTAACCCTATCTTTAAAAATTCAGAGTTAATGCCTAAACATAACCCTATCATTAAAGATTCTGAGTTAATGCCTAAACTTAACCTTAAACACTTTGACCTTTTACGTTTGTAACAACTTTGAAATTTGACGTTTGAGAAACATGGATGAATGTCTAATTCTGACGTGAGACTGTGAGAGCTTGTTGATCCATAAGTTGCTATTGCCTTTCCTTGACAGGCTGAGAAAGAGTATTAAATACAATATGATGATAAAACACAGCAATGGAGAGTAGAGATGTGCCTCTTTCTATACAATGAGGTAATTTCTGGAGGTCCATTTAGGGGACCCCTTTTGGCTCAAAGCACCCCCAATGGAGGGTACTGAGAATCTACACAATGTAACGTGAAGAAAGGCACCATATGAAAATAATTTGTACTGTTACAAAACCAATAACTAGCCTGCTAATATTGCTGCACTCGCTAAACTCTAGGGGTCTTAGGCCTAAATGACTGGTCTGATCTTAGAAAACAGGGCTCCAAAAGGGTTCTTTGGCTGTCCCCACAGGGGACCCCTCTTTGGTTCCAGATAGAACCCTTTTTGTTTCCAGGGAGAACACTTTTGGGTTCCATGTAGAACACTCTGGGGAAAGGGTTCTACATGGAACCCAATTGAGTTCTATGTGGAACCAATGAGGGTTCTTCAAAGGGTTCTCATATGGGGACAGCCAAAGAACCCTTTTAGATTCTAGATAGCAATTTTTTTCCTAACCTGATTTAAGATGTACATCTACAGTATGTGAGAAATCAGCGTTTGCACATTTATCCGAATGTTGGCTAAAGCGGATCTGATTGAATAGAGCCCTACTTGACTACTCATCCATGAAGCTTGACATTAGAGTAATTGTCCAGGAAAAATGTTCCATACCATAATGTAAATGATTAGCCAAAGTATATTACTGTAACTCATTTAACTTCTTGCGACTACAGGGGGTGCTGTTCCGAATTAGCATTTTGTCGTCTCCAAATTAAACTGCCTAGTACTCAATTCTTGCTCGTACAATATGCATATTATTAATTATATTGGATAGAAAACACCTTCTAGTTTCATACAACGTTGAAATTTTGTCTGTGGGTGACCCAGAACACTTTCTACAGCGAAATCCATGACAGACAGTGAAAAGTCTGAGAGCGAAGCTCTGGTTTCAGATCAGTTTTTAAGGTCTCTGTCTATCCTATGGAACGACACGAACTGCACCCGCCTTCCCCTGGATGTCAGTAACCAATGAGAAGTGGAATGGGCCTTCTAGGTAGCTCTCAGAGGTTATAAAACACCAAGGAGTGAGAGTAGCCCCCCTTTCGACGCTCGCCCTTACGCAGGATGGGACCTCCGGACGCCATTTTCACAGGCTCGGTTATCAACTTGAAATGTATCCGTCTGTAATTTAATTCGATATAGGACTTAGAAACATCATAAGGTAGTTAATTTAAACCGTTTTATAGCAATTTATATCCGTTTAGTGCGATTTTGAGGAATTTCTTTGTTGTGCACTCTGAAACTTTGGACACGTTTTGTGGTCCCGTTCGATCGTTAGTGGATATTTCGAAGGACAGAGGACATCTATCGACCAAAAGACGTTTATAACATAGAAAGGATACATTGCCCAAGAATATGATGGAAGAACAGCTCAAAGTAAGCAATATTTAATATGATAAATTGTTGTTCTGTCGAAATATTTTAAACGCATATTTCGCCATTTTGTTTGGTATAGCTTTGGTATAGCTTCACTTGGCGAACCCTGTATTGAAAAGTAAGGATAATTTTAAAAATGTAAATCAGCGGTTGCATTAAGAACTAATTTGTCTTTCGATTCCTGTCAACCCTGTATTTTTTAGTCAAGTATATGATTAGCTTTTAATTAAACTAGATCACTCTGATAGATGACGTCAGACATATTGAGGCTTGATTTCCTAGTATTTTTATTGTGTAACCACGGTTTTGTATGGCTAAATATGCACCTTTTCGAACAAACTGTATATGTATGTTGTAAAATGATGTTACAGGAGTGTCATCGGAAGAATTCTGAGAAGGTTAGTGAAAAAATTAATATCTTTTGGCGGTGGTTACGTTATAGCGCTCTTTGGCTGGAATCGATGCTCTGGTAACGTTTGCACATGTAGTATGCTAACTTATCGATTTATTGTGTTTTCGCTGAAAAACGCTTAGAAAATCTGAAATATGGTCTGAAATCACAAGAACTGGGTCTTTCCATTGCTATGCTTTGTCTATTTTTATGAAATGTTTTATGATGAGTAAATTGGTCATACACGTTGCTCTATCTAGTAATTCTAGTCGATTTGTGATGGTGGGTGCAATTGTAAACTGTGATTTCTACCTGAAATATGCACTTTTTTCTAACAAAAACTATCCTATACCATGAATATGTTATCAGACTGTCATCTGAAGAGGTTTTTTCTTGGTTAGTGGATATCAATATCTTAGTTGAGCCGAATTGGTGATAGCACCTGAAGGAGTAAGAAACTGATGGAGTTAGAATAGTGGTGTATTTTGCTAACGTGTTTAGCTAATAGATTTACATATTTTGTCTTCCCTGTAAAACATTTTAAAAATCTGAAATGGTGGCTTTATTCACAAGATCTGTATCTTTCATCTGGTGTCTTGGACTTGTGATTTAATGATATTTAGATGCTACTATCTACTTCTGAAGCTATGCTAGCTATGCTAATCAGTGTGTGGGGGGTGGGGGGTGCTCCCGGATCCGGGTTTCTGAGGCAGTAAAAGTTAACGGATACACCTCCAGATGTCTTTAGTCTTGCTGGTAGTCCATTACTGAACGTAGTATACCATAACCCATCAGCTTCAAATCTTGACTATATATGATGTGAGGGTTAACCTCTGACGAGCCTCAACCCCGGATTCGGGAGCACCCCCCACCCCCCCCCCCCACACTGATTAGCATCGCTAGCATAGCGTCACAATTAAATAGTAGCATCTAAATATCATTAAATCACAAGTCCAAGACACCTAATGAAAGACACAGATCTTGTGAATAAAGCCACCATTTCAGATTTTTCAAATGTTTTACAGGGAAGACACAATATGTAAATCTATTAGCTAAACACGTTAGCAAAATACACAATTTCTTTGTCCACCATTTTTGCTCTCCACCAGTAGCTATCACCAATTCGGCTAAACTAAGATATTGATAGCCAATAACCAAGAAAAAACCTCATCAGATGACAGTCTGATAACATATTTATGGTATAGGATAGGTTTTGTTAGAAAATGTGCATATTTCAGGTATAAATCATAGTTTGCCATTGCAGCCACCATCACAAATCTCACCAAAGCGACTAGAATTACTACAGAGAGCAACGTGTATTACCAATTTACTCATCATAAAACATTTCTTAAAAATAGACAAAGCATAGCATTGGAAAGACACAGATCTTGTGAATTCAGACAATATTTCAGATTTTCTAAGTGTTTTACGGCGAAAACACAATAAATCGTTATATTAGCATACCACATATGCAAACGTTACCCCAGCATGAATTCAAGCTAAAGAGAGCGATATCGTTATCATCGCCAAAATATATAAATTTTTTCACTAACCTTCTCAGAATTCTTCCGATGACACTCCAGTAACATCATTTTACAACATACATATAGAGTTTGTTCGAAAATGTGCATATTTAGCCATAAAAAACCGTGGTTATACAATGAAAATAGTAGCAAAACAAGCCTGGAAATGTCGGTCGCCATCTTTTAGTGATCTAGTTTAATCAAAAGCTAATCATATACTTGACTAAAAAATACAGGGTTGACAGGAATCGAAAGACAAATTAGTTCTTAATGCAATCGCTGATTTACATTTTTTAAATTATCCTTACTTTTCAATACAGGTTGCGCCAAGCGAAGCTATACAAAACAAAATGGCGACATAAGCGTTTAACATTTTTCGACAGAAACACGATTTATCATCATAAATTGTTCTTACTGTGAGCTGTTCTTCCATCAGAATCTTGGGCAAAGAATCCTTTCTTGGGTCTAATCGTCTTTTGGTCGAAAGCTGTCCTCTTGCCATGTGGAAATGCCCACTAACGTTCGGCATGAACTGGAAACGTGCCCAGCTGTTCAAAGTGCCTCAGAAATAAATGGGTCAAAATCGCACTAAACGGATATAAATTGCTATAAAACGGTTTAAATTAACTACCTTGTGATGTTTTTAACACCTCTAACGAGTAAAAACATGACCAGAGAAATATTACTGGCTAAACAAACGCTTGGAAGGAGGCGAGTCCGACGTCCTCCGTGCGCAAGACGCAGGCAGCAAAGGGATGCTACTTCCGGTATTTGCTCTTTTATGCAGCCCCTGATTGCGCAATCGACTCCATTCAAAGCGTCATCACGTACTGACATCCAGGGGAAGACGTAAGAGGTGTCTGTTTCTCCATAGCATTTACAGGGACCTTTAAACTGACTCCAGATCAGGGGCCAGGATGTCTGAAATCTGACTCCCTATCATGAAAAGTGCTGTAGATTGAGTTCTGTACCACTCAGAGACAAAATTCCAACGGCTATAGAAACTAGAGAGTGTTTTCTATCCAATAATAACAATAATATGCATATTGTACGAGCAAGAATTTATTAGGAAGCCGTTTAATCTGTTGAGCAAATTATGCTAATGCGAAACAGCACCCCCTATAGTGGCAAGAAGTTTTTAAAGCGGAGATTAGTGAGACCCATTCAGATTTACTCTGAGGGGTTAAACTGAGATTATTGAGACCTATTCAGATTCACTGTGAGGGGTTAAACTGAGATTATTGAGACCCATTCATATTTACTCTGAGGGGTTAAACTGAGATTATTGAGACCCATTCAGATTCACTGTGAGGGGTTAAACTGAGATTATTGAGACCCATTCAGATTCACTGTGAGGGGTTAAACTGAGATTATTGAGACCCATTCAGATTCACTGTGAGGGGTTAAACTGAGATTATTGAGATCCATTCAGATTCACTGTGAGGGGTTGAACTGAGATTATTGAGACCCATTCAGATTCACTGTGAGGGGTTAAACTGAGATTATTGAGACCCATTCAGATTCACTGTGAGGGTTTAAACTGAGATTATTGAGACCCATTCAGATTCACTGTGAGGGTTTATACAGAGATTATTGAGATCCATTCTGATTCACTGTGAGGGGTTGAACTGAGATTATTGAGACCCATTCTGATTCATTGTGAGGGGTTAAACTGAGAATATTGAGACCCATTCAGATTCACTGTGAGGGGTTAAACGAGGCTAAGTGTGTCCCAAATGGCACCCTAGTCCCTATATAGTGCATTACTTTTGACCAGGGCCCATAGGGAAGTGCAATGCGTAGGAAATTGTGTGCCATTTGGTGACTGAGCCTCCACACTGTGGAGCACATACACACACACACACACACACACACACACACACACACACACACACACACACACACACACACACACACACACACACACACACACACTCTCAGCCCAGGGTCTTATGTGTAGAGCCGTCTTATCTGCTCCTATCTGTGCCGCTCAGATGGTCCATAATTGGGGTCTAAGTCTTCAAAAGAAACCCCTTGGGAGCCCCAGACACAAAGAAGAGAAGACACACACACACGCACACTCAAACACCTCTGTCTGACAAAAACACACACACACACACCGCCACCCCACCCCCCCACATATACACATCTCACACACGTATTTCATACGTGGTGATGCTTGATCAGAGGGTGACCGTAGGGAGGCCCAATCCATTGATCAAACTGTGCTTTAACCTCAAAACGGGACATGAAGGCTGAGCGTAGAGGCTGTCAGGCTGGGCGCCTGACTGCTACCTTTGGAAGAGCGTTGTAGAGGGATACCGGCCAGGAGATCTGAACCAAAGACATGGTAGATATCACACACATTCTCTCTTGTGCACACACACACCACACACACACACACACACACGTATATATATATATATATATATATATATATATATATATATATACAGTATATCTCACATACACACATATATTACACACACACACATATCTCTCTCTCTCGCGCGCACACACACACACACACACACACACACACACACACACACACACACACACACACACACACACACACACACACACACACACACACACACACACACACACACATCTGTCTCTCTCTCACACACACACACACACACACACACACACACACACGCACGCAAAGACCTTTATTTATTTATTAATTAATTCACCTTTATTTAACCAGGTAGGCCAGTTGAGAACAAGTTCTCATTTACAGCTGCAACCTGGCCAAGATAAAGCAAATCAGTGCGACACAAACAACAACACAGAGTTACACATGGGATAAACAAACGTACAGTCAATAACACAATAGAAAAAAAGAAAGTCTATATACAGTGTGTGCAAATGGCGTGAGGAGGTAAGGCAATATACAGGCCATAGTAGCAAGTAATTACAATTTTGCAAATTAACACTGGAGTGATAGATGTGCAGATGATGATGTGCAAGTAGAAATACTGGTGTGCAAAAGAGCAGAAAATAAAATAAAAACAATATGGGGATGAGGTAGGTAGATTGGATGGGCTATTTACAGAGGGGCTATGTACAGCTGCAGCGATCGGTTAGCTGTTTGGATAGCTGATGTTTAAAGTTAGTGAGGGAAATATAAGTCTCCGGCTTAAGCGATTTTTGCAATTCATTCCAGTCATTGGCAGCAGAGAACTGGACGGAAAGGCGGCCAAGGGAGGTATTGGCTTTGGGGATGACCAGTGAGATACACCTGCTGGGGCGCATGCTACGGGTGGGTGTTGTTATCGTGACCAGTGAGCTGAGATAAGGCGGAGGTTTACCTAGCAAAAACGTATAGATGACGTGGAGCCAGTGGGTCTGGCGACGAATATGTAGCGAGGGCCAGCCGATTATAGCATACAGGTCGCAGTGGTGGGTGGTATACCCTCTGCCCCCAGCTGTGCCCTAGACACCATATGTGAATTGATTGCCCCCCATCTGTCTTCTGAGCTCGTGCTGCTAGGTGACCTAAACTGAGACATGCTTAACACCCCGGCCATCCTACAATCTAAACTTGATGCCCTCAATCTCATACAAATTATCAATGAACCTACCAGGTACAACCCCAAATCCGTAAACACGGACACCCTCATAGATATCATCCTAACTAACTCGCCCTCCAAATACACCTCTGCTGTTTTCAACCAAGATCTCATCAATCACTGCCTCATTGCCTGCATCCGTAATGGGTCTGCGGTCAAATGACCACCCCTCATCACTGTCAAAAACTCCCTAAAACACTTCTGCGAACAGGCCTTTCTAATTGACCTGGTCGGGGTATCCTGAAATGACATTGACCTCATCTCGTCAGTAGAGGATGCCTGGTTATTCTTTAAAAGTGCCTTCCTCACCATCTTAAATAAGCATGCTCCATTAAAAAAAAATTGAACTAGGAATAGATATAGCCCTTGGTTCACTCCAGACCTGTCTGCCCTTGGCCAGCATAAAACATCCTGTGGCGTTCTGCATTAGCATCGAATAGCCCCCGTGATATGCAACTTTTTAGCGAAGTTAGGAACCAATATACACAGGCAGTTAGGAAAGCTAAGGCTAGCTTTTTCAAACAGAAATTTGCAACCTGTAGTACAAACTAAAAAAAGTTCTGGGACACTGTAAAGTCCATGGAGAATAAGAGCACCTCCTCCCAGCTGCCCACTGCTCTGAGGCTAGGAAACACTGTCACTATTGATAAATCCACAATAATTGAGAATTTCAATAAGCATTTTTCTACAGCTGGCCATGCTTTCCACCTGGCTACCCCTACCCATGCGCTCCCCACAGCAACTCGCCCAAACCTCCCCCATTTCTCCTTCACCCAAATCCAGATAGCTGATGTTCTGAAAGAGCTGCAAAATCTGGACCCCTACAAATCGGCCGGGCTAGATAATCTGGACCCTCTCTTTCTAAAATTATCTGCCTATATTATTGCAACCCCTATTACTAGCCTGTTCAACCTCTCTTTCAAATCGTCTGAGATTCCCATAGATTGGAAAGCTGCTGCGGTCATCCCCCTCTTCAAAGCGGGAGACACTCTAGACCCAAACTGCTACAGACGTATATCTATTCTACCCTGCCTTTCTAAGGTCTTTGAAAGCCAAGTTAACAAACAGATTACCGACCATTTCGAATCCCACCGTACCTTCTCCGCTATGCAATCTGGTTTCAGAGCTGGTCATGGGTGCACCTCAGCCACGCTCAAGGTCCTAAACGATATCATAACCGCCATCGATAAGAGACATTACTGTGCAGCCGTATTCATCGACCTGGCCAAGGCTTTCGACTCTGTCAATCACAACATTCTTATTGGCAGACTCAACAGCCTTGGTTTCTCAAATGATTGCCTCGCTTGGTTCACCAACTACTTCTCCGATAGAGTTCAGTGTGTCAAATCGGAGGGCCTGTTGTCCGGACCACTGGCAGTCTCTATGGGGGTGCTACAGGGTTCAATTCTCGGGCCGACTCTCTTCTCTGCTGGTGATTCCCTGATCCACCTCTACGCAGACGACACCATTCTGTATACCTCTGGCCCTTCGTTGGACACTGTGTTAACAAACCTCCAGATGAGCTTCAATGCCATACAACTCTCCTTCCGTGGCCTCCAACTGCTCTTAAATGCAAGTAAAACTAAATGCATGATCTTCAACCAATCGCTGCCCGCACCTGCCCGCCCGTCCAGCATCACTACTCTGAACGGTTCTGACATAGAATATGTGGACAACTCCAAATACCTAGGTGTCTGGTTAGACTGTAAACTCTCCTTCCAGACTCACATTAAACATCTCCAATCCAAAATTAAATCTGGAATCGGCTTCCTATTTCGCAACAAAGCATCCTTCACTCATGCTGTTAAAGATACCCTCGTAAAACTGACCATCCTACCAATCCTCGACTTGTCTATCACAGTGCCACAGTCTATCACAGTGCCATCTGTTTTGTCACCAAAACCCCATATACTACCCACCACTGCAACCTGTATGATCTCGTTGGTTGGCCCTCGCTTCATACTCGTCGTCGCCAAACCCACTGGCTCCAGGTCATCTACAAGTCTCTCCTAGGTAAAGCCCCACCTTATCTCAGCTCACTGGTCACCATAGCAGCACCAACCAGTAGCACGCGCTCCAGCAGGTATATCTCACTGGTCACTGGTCACCCTCAAAGCCAATTCTTCCTCTACTTCCAGTTCTCTGCTGCCAATGACTGGAACGAACTGCAAAAATCTCTGAAGCTGGATACTCTTTACTGCCTCACTAGCTTTAAGCACCAGCTGTCAGAGCAGCTCACAGATCACTGCACCTGTACCTAGCTCATCTGTAAATAGCCCATCCAATCTACCTCATCACCATACTGTATTTATTTAATTTAACCCCTTTTCTCCCCAATTTTCGTTGTATCCAATTGTTAGTAATTACTATCTTGTCTCATCGCTACAACTCCCGTACGGGCTCGGGAGAGACGAAGGTCGAAAGCCATGCGTCCTCCAAAACACAACCCAACCAAGCCGCACTGCTTCTTAACCCAGCGCGCCCCCAACCCGGAAGCCAGCCGCACCAATGTGTCGGAGGAAACACCGTGCACCCGGCTCCCTTGGTTAGCGCGCACTGCGCCCGGCCCGCCACAGGAGTCGCTGGTGTGCAATGAGACTAGGATATCAATACCGGCCAAGCCTTCCCTAACCCGGATGACGCTAGGCCAATTGTGCGTCGCCCCACGGACCTCCCGGTCGCGGCCGGCTGCAACAGAGCGCGAACCCAGAGTCTCTGGTGGCGCAGCTAGCGCTGCGATGCAGTGCCCTAGACCACTGCGCCACCCGGGAGGCCATACTGTATTTATTTATTTATTTATCTTGCTCCTTTGCACCCCAGTATCTCTACTTGCACATTCATCTTCTGCACAACCCACCATTCCAGTGTTTAATTGCTATATTGTAATTACTTTGCCACCATGGCCTATTTATTGCCTTACCTCTCTTATCCTACCTCATTTGCACATGTTGTATATAGATTTTTCTACTGTATTATTGATTGTATGTTTGCTTATTCCATGTGTAACTCTGTGTTGTTGTATGTGTCGAACTGCTTTGCTTTATCTTGGCCAGGTCGCAGTTGCAAATGAGAACTTGTTCTCAACTAGCCTACCTGGTTAAATAAAGGTGAAATAAAATGTGTTGCTTTGTTGACAAAATGGATGGCACTGTGACAGACTGCATCCAGTTTGCTGAGTAGAGTGTTGGAGGCTATTTTGTAAATGACATCGCTGAAGTCGAGGATCGGTAGGATAGTTCGTTTTACGAGGGTATGTTTGGCTGCGTAAGTGAAGGAGGCTTTGTTGCGGAATAGAACGCAGATTCTAGATTTAATTTTGGATTGGAGATGTTTAATATGAGTCTGGAAGGAGAGTTTACAGTCTAGCCAGACACCTAGTTATTTGTAGTTGTCCACATATTCTAAGTCAGAACCGTCCAGAGTAGTGATGCTAGTCAGGTGGGCGGGTGCGGGCAGCGAACGGTTGAAAAGCATGCATTTAGTTTTACTAGAGTTGAAGAGCAGTTAGAGGCCACGGAAGGAGTGTTGTATGGCATCGAAGCTCGTTTGAAGGTTTGTTAACACAGTGCCCAAAAAAGGGCCAGATGTATACAGAATGGTGTTGTCTGTGGGGGTGGATCAGGGAATCACACGCAGCAAGAGCGACATTGTTGACATATACAGAGAAGAGAGTCGGCCCGAGAATTGAACCCTGTGGAAACCCCATAGAGACTGCCAGTGGTCCGGACAACAGGCCCTCCGATTTGAGACACTGAACTCTGTCTGAGAAGTAGTTGGTGAACCAAGCGAGGCAATCATTTGAGAAACCAAGGCTGTTGAGTCTGCCGATAAGAATACGGTGATTGACAGAGTCGAAAGCCTTGGCCAGGTCGATGAATACGGCTGCACAGTAATGTCTCTTATTGATGGCAGTTAGGATATCGTTTAGGACCTTGAGCGTTGCTGAGGTGCACCCTTGACTAGCTCTGAAACCGGATTGCACAGCGGAGAAGGTACAGTGGGATTCGAAATGGTCAGTGATCTGTTTATTAACCTCTAATTCTTCCCAAACCCGGATCCGGGAGCACCCCCATCAGTAAAAAAGCTGACTAGCATAGCCTAGCATAGCGTCACAAGTAAATACTAGCATCTAAATATCATTAAATCACAAGTCCAAGACACCAGATGAAAGATACACATCTTGTGAATCCAGCCATCATTTCTGATTTTTTAAATGTTTTACAGGGAAGACACAATATGTAAATCTATTAGCTAACCACGTTAGCAAAAGACACCACTTTTTTTACTCCACCAGTTTTTTACTCCATCAGTAGCTATCACAAATTCGACCAAATAAAGATATAAATAGCCACTAACCAAGAAACAACTTCATCAGATGACAGTCTGATAACATATTTATTGTATAGCATATGTTTTTTTTTGAAAAATGTGCATATTTCAGGTATAAATCACAGTTCTACATTGCAGCTGCAATCTGAAATAGCGTCGATGCAGGCATAATAATTACAGAGACCAACGTCAAATACCTAATTACTCATCATAAAACATTTCTGAAAAATACACAGCGTACAGCAAATGAAAGCCCAACATCTTGTGAATCCAGCCAATATGTCAGATTTTTTAAGTGTTTTACAGAGAAAACACAATATAGCATTATATTAGCTTACCACAATAGCCAGAAACACAACCGCATTTACCAGCAGCAAATGTTAGCGATCGTAACAATCCAGCAAAAGATATATAATTGGACTAACCTTCATATACTTCATCAGATGACAGTCCTGTAACATCATATTACACAATGCATATAGGTTTTGTTCGAAAATGTGCATATTTAGCAGCACAAATCGTGGTTATACAATGTGATCATTAGCAGCATTTCATGCATTCTGGCCGGCGCCATTTTGGAGAGGCACCTAATCTAATCGATAAATAATCGTAAACTTGACTAAAAAATATAGGTTGGACAGCAAATGAAAGATGCATTAGTTATTAATGCAACCGCTGTGTTAGATTTTTAAAATTAACGTTACTAGACATACAGTGTGCGTTACAGCCAGACCAGTGCCGCAATAATGGCGGACAAATCCTTTTTCATTTTTCCACATAAATACGGAATAACATCATAAATAGCTCTTACTTTTGGACGAGCTTCCATCAGAATCTTGGGCAAGATGTCCTTTGTCCAAAAGAATCGTTGCTCGGTTGTAAAAAGTCCTCTTCAACTTTGGAACTAGCAGCTAACAATAGCTATGTGACGCCGACATGCCCAAATCCTCAAAACGCAATACTAAGGAAATTCCGAAAATGGCAATATACTCGCATAAACTGATATAACTCGGTTTAAAATAACTTCGTTATGATGTTTCTAACACCTATATCGAATTAAATTACAGACGGATATATCTAAGGCCGATAACTGAGCGTTTCAAAATGCCATCCTGAGGTCTTGCTTTGCGTCATGACGAACGTCAAAAAGAGAGCTCCCTTCGTTCCTTGTGGCTTTATAAGGTCTGAGATCTGCGTAGAAACTCCATTCCAATTCTCATTGGTTACTGACATCCAGGGGAAGGCGGGTGCAGTTCATGTCGACCCATAGGATACATACAGAGCTTTAAACTGATCTGAGAACAGAGCCTCGTTTTCAGACCTTCGCAGTTCCTGTCATGAATTTCGCTGCAGAAAGAGTTCTGTTTCACCCACAGACATAATTCAAACGGTTTTAGAAACTAGAGATTGTTTTCTATCCAATAGTAATAATAATATGCATATTGTACGAGCAAGAATTGAGTACGAGGCAGTTTAATTTGGGAACGATAAATGGTAACGTTGAAACAGCACCCCCTATATTGAGAAAAGGTTAACTTGGCTTTCGAAGACTAGAAAGGCAGGGCAGGATGGATATAGGTCTATAACAGTCTGGGTCTAGAGTGTTACCCCCTTTGAAGAGGGGGATGACTACGACAGCTTTCCAATCTTTAGGGATCTCGGACAATACGAAAGAGAGGTTGAACAGACTGGTAATAGGGGTTGCAACAATGGCGGCAGATAATTTTAGAAAGAGAGGGTCCAGATTGTCTAGCCCAGCTGATTTGTACGGGTCCAGGTTTTGCAGCTCTTTCAGAACATCTGCTATCTGGATTTTGGTGAAGGAGAAGCTGGGGAGGCTTGGGCAAGTAGCCTTGGGGGGTGCGGAGTTGTTGGCCGGGTTTGGGTTAGCCAGGAAGAAAGCTTGGCCAGCCATAGGGAAATGCTTATTGAAATTCTTGATTATCATGGATTTATCAGTGGTGACAGTGTTACCTACCCTCAGTGCAGTGGGCAGCTGGGAGGAGGTGCTCTTGTTCTCCATGGACTTTACAGTGTCCCAAATATTTTTGGAGTTAGAGCTACAGGATGCAAATTTCTGTTTGAAAAAGCTAGCCTTTGCATTCCTGACTGACTGTGTGTATTGGTTCCTGACTTCCCTGAACAGTTGCATATCGCAGGGACTATTCGATGCTATTGCAGTCCGCCACAGGATGTTTTGTGCTGGTCGAGGGCAGTCAGGACTGGAGTGAATCAAGGGCTATATCTGCTCTTAGTTCAACATTTTTTGAAAGGGGTATGCTTATTTAAGATGGTGAGGAAATTACTTTTAAAGAATGACCAGGCATCCTCGACTGACGGGATGAGGTCAATATCCTTCCAGGATACCCGGGCCAGGTCGATTAGAAAGGCCTTGTCGCAGAAGTGTTTTAGGGAGCGTTTGACAGTGATGAGGGGTGGTCGTTTGACCCTTGGCGGATGTAGGCAATGAGGCAGTGATTGCTGAGATCCTGATTGAAAACAGAGGAGGTGTATTTGGAGGGCAAGTTGGTCAGAATAATATCTATGAGGGTGCCCATGTTTACAGATTTTGGGTTGTACCTGGTGGGTTCCTTGATAATTTGTGTGAGATTGAGGGCATCTAGCTTAGATTGTAGGACTGCTGGGGTGTTAAGCAAATCCCAGTTTAGGTCACCTAACAGAGCGAACTCTGAAGATAGATAAGGGGCAATCAATTCACATATGGTGTCCAGGGCACAGCTGGGAGCTGAGGGGGGTCTATAACAGGCGGCAATAGTGAGAGACTTTATTCATGGATAGATAAATTTTTTAAATTAGAAGCTTGAACTGTTTGGGCATAGACCTGGAAAGTATGGCAGACCTTTGCAAGCTATCTCTGCAGTAGATTGCAACTCCTCCCCCTTTGGCAGTTCTATCTTGACAGAAAATATTGTAGTTGGGGATGGAAATCTCAGAATTTTTGGTGGCCTTCCTAAGCCAGGATTCAGACATGGCAAGGACATCAGGGTTGGCGGAGTGTGCTAAAGCAGTGAGTAAAACAAACTTAGGGAGAAGGCTTCTGATGTTAACATGCATGAAACCAATGTTTTTTTGGTTACAGAAGTCAACAAATGAGAGTGCCCGGTGAAACGCAGGGCCTGGGTTAATCTCCATCTCCACATCACCTGAGGAACAGAGGAGGAGTAGGATGAGGGTACCGCTAAAGGCTATCAAAACTGGTTGTCTAGTGTATTGGGGACAGAGAATAAAAGGAGAAGATTTCTGGGCGTGGTAGAATAGATTCTGGGCATAATGTACAGATAGGGGTATGGTGAGGTGCGGGTACAGTGGAAATTAACCCAGGCATTTTGTGACGATAAGAGAGGTTGCATCTCTGGACGTACTAGTTATGCTGGGTGAGGTCACCGCATGTGTGGGAGGTGGGACAAAGGAGGTATCTGAGGCATGTTGAGTGGGACTAGGGGCTCCGCAGTAAACTAAAACAATGATAACTATCCTAAACAACAGTGTACAAGGCATATTGACATTTGAGAGAGACATAAAGCGAGGCATAAAGCAATCACAGGTGTTGATTGGGAGAGCTAGTTAAGACAACAATGGGTAAGACAACAACAGCTAACCTTGCTTTCTTGTACAGCCCAACCAACAGTACACAGCAGCTAGCAGCTAAATAATAGCATTAAATAATAATAATAGTGTTGAATAATAATAAGAGCATTAAATAATAATAATAGTATTGAATAATAATAATAATAGTATTGAATAATAATAAGAGCATTAAATAATAATAATAATAATAGTATTGAATAATAATAATAATAATAATAGTATTGAATAATAATAATAATAGTATTGAATAATAATAAGAGCATTAAATAATAATAATAGTATTGAATAATAATAATAATAGTATTGAATAATAATAAAAGCATTAAATAATTATTATAATATTGAAAAATAATTATAATAGCATTAATAACACACACATCTCTCTCTCACACACACACACACACACACACACACACACACACACACACACACACACACACACACACACACACACACACACACACACACACACACACACACACACACACACACACACACACACACACACACACACACACAGAGCACAAATCTCAACATTTCTCTCACCCACACAAACACCCTGCTCTGCTCTGCCTTGGAGAAGATGACCTGATTTAAGTGGTGCCCTCAACTGTTTTCCAACCTGGTTATGTGTGTTTTCTTTAACCCAATTTAGCCTAACAGTGTAAGCCACAGAGGAGGCTAATGAGTTAGCCCGAGCTCCAGGCAACACACACAGGCAATGCAAGAACATGGAGCACAATAATGCAGACTGTACATGCAGTGGCACAGACATGCAATGATGCTTTTATTCTCATTCAGATTCATGAAATCTATATTTTATTTCTTATCCAAATCAATGTGCATACAAGCAGACAGATTGTATGCTGTTGTGATACGATGAGAAATTCAGATCCATAACATAAAATGTTTGGGCATATTTCTTCCTTTCTTTTGCATCCAAATCAATTCACAGGCAGATTGTATTCTGTGTTCTGTCTCTGTGAGGTGCTGATCCATACCTTTGCATTCAACTTTAAATTGAAGTGATATACTAATACCTCTCTTTTCATCCCACCAACTATAAATTGTGTTACTGC